>NC_136869.1:28750828-29180828 GCF_951799975.1 Gobius niger | reverse complement strand
CAATGAAATAATCACCAGTCTGAAGAACATGCTACACCATTCAGTTTGATCCACAGAACATTTCCACGTCCACTTTTCCAGTTGTCAGAAGTGGATTTTTGATTAACATGGTTTTGAAATAACAATAGCCAATAGGCTTATACACAGTGTTCCAAATGATTATGCAAATTGTATTTCAGTGTCAAAAAGGTTAAAAAAAAATCAATCTCAGAGACCTGAGATGATTAGTTCTCAGGTTAAGCCCAGTTAACGGAAAAACTACTGAAAATGGATGTTCCACATTATTAAGCAGCATTTTCAAGCAATATGGGAAAGAAAAAGGATCTTTCTGCTGATGAAAAGCGTGAAATAGTTGAATGCCTTGGTCTAGGTGTGAAAACCTTCGATATTTCATGAAAGATGAAGCGTAATCATCGTACAGATAAGAGATTTGTGGATGATTCAGACACACATGGGTTTGTGCAGATAAAGGCACAATGAGGACGGTTTCAGCCAGACAAATACATCAGATGAATAGAACAGCTGCTACAAAGCAGCAGACAGGTATTTGAAGCTGCTGGTGCCTGCAGTTGTGCATAAACCTTCTATCCGGCCTCCCCTAAACTGTTCATTGAAGCTCATGAACAGAAACGGCTGCAGTGGCTCAGAAATACATGAAGACGGGCGGCACGGTAGCGCAGCGGTTAGCGCCTCTGCTTCACAGCTAGAAGGTCCTGGGTTTGATTCCCACCTGGACGGGGCCTTTCTGTGTAGAGTTTGCATGCTCTCCCGTGTCTGAGTAGGTTTCCTCCGGGTACTCCGGTTTCCCCTACCACTAAAAACATGTGCAATATGTGAATCCTCCACCCAGGTGATTCTGACCATCAGCCTGGCTCCACATCATGGAGATGGGTCCCATCGACCACTGCTCCTTACGGGTTGCCCCAGTGGCATCGATGGATGGGTTAAAGGAATAGGCCACCGTTTTTATAAACTGAGATATGTTCTTACCCAACCTTAGACGAGTTAATATATCCCCGTCTGGTCTTTGTCCGTGCGCTCTGTCACGCAAACGGAGCACATACGCAGCCTCTCCCACATGTCATATAGCTCCAAAAAAGCTCACGATAGAAGCTACCAAGCTCTTCCACGTGTTCCCTATTTAAATAAAGTTACGTGAAGTGTTTTCATGCGAAGTATATTTACACAGAAATGTAGCATGTCGATTTTATAAGCAGATAAAAAGGGGGACTACAGTGCCTCTCGTTAGTATTCATACACCTTGAACTTTTGCACATTTTGTCTTGTTTACAGCCCTAAACATAAAGATTTTATTTAGATTTTTTTACTGAACGTTCACACACAAGTAACAGACAACTGTGAAGTGAAAGCAAAATGATACATGATTCTGTTATTTTTCAAAAAATAGAAAAGTGAAAAGTGGGGCGTGCATAAGTATTCATACAGCATTTTCTGAGTGCATTAAATTGCCTTTAAAACATTCCTAATGACTCCAGAATGTTCACTCCTTGGCCTAACGGTTAAATAGAGGCCACCTGTGTGTAATCTACTCTCAGTATAATTTCAGCTGTTCTTTTAGGCCCTCAGAGCTGTGGTCGGAGTGTGTTGGTCACTAAAACACATCATGAAGGTCAAGGAGCACCAGAGAGATCAGGGATAAAGCTGTGGAGAAGTTTAAAGCAGCATTAAGTTATACAAAGATTTCCCAAGATTTAAACATCTCCCGGAGCAACTGTTTAATCCATCATTCAGAAATGGAAAGAGTAAAGCACCACTGCCAACTTACCAAGACGTGGTCGTTCACCTAAACTAACAAACTGAACAAGGAGAGCACTGGTAAGAAATACAACCAAGTGCCCCATGATAACTCTGGAGGAGCTGTGAAGTCCTGACGCTGAGCTGGGGGAATCTGTACATGGGACAACTATAAGTCGTATCTACACAAATCTGGCCTTCATGGACGAGTGGAAGAAGAAAGCCATTATTGAAAGGAGGCCATAAGAAATCCCGTTTAAAGTTTGTTCGAAGTCATATGGAGGACACAGCTCCATGTGGAAGAAGGAGCTTTGGTCAGATGAGACAAAAATTGAACTTTTTTGGGCCAAATGCAAAACGTTATGTATGAAGCAAACCTGACACTGCTCATCGTCCTGAGTGCACCATCCCCAATGTCAAATATACGGGGGGAGCATCATGCTGTGGGGCTGCTTTTCCTCAGTGGGGACTGGGGAGATTGTAAGAATAGCTGGGAACATAGATGGAGCCAAATATGGGGAAATTTTGGAGGAAAACCTGCTGGAGTCAGCAAGAGAACTGAGGCTGGGGCGGAGATTCTCCTTCCAGCAGGACAATGACCCTAAACACAAAGATAAATCTACAATGGAATGGTTTAATAAAAACATATTAATGTGTTAGAATGGCCCAGTCAAAGTCCCGACCTAAATCCTGAAAATCTGTGGAATAATGTGAAAACTGCTGTTCACAAACGCTCTCCTTCTAATGTGACAGAGCTTGAGTTGTTTTGTAAAGAGGAATGGGCTAAAATGTCAGTCTCTACATGTGCAAATCTTGTAGAATCATTCCCCAAAAGACTTGTGCTGTTATTGCAGTAAAAGGGGGTTCCACAAAGTATTCATTCATGCTGTATGAATACTTATGCACGCCCCACTTTTCGGTTATCTATTTTTTGAAAATTAACAGAATAATGTATCATTTTGCTTTCACTTCACAGTTGTCTGTTACTTGTGTGTGAACGTTCAGTAAAAAAATAAAAATAAAATCTTTATGTTTAGGGTTGTAAACATGACAAAATGTGCAAAAGTTCAAGGTGTATGAATACTAACGAGAGGCACTCCTAAAGACTTTCCCCGCTCACTTCCGTCAATAGAAGCTGCGTGACTTGTACAGAGCCTTTTACAACAAGCAGAAAATATATTTTGGGAAAGTGCTGCGCATTCCTACCTCATGGTGGACGTCCTGAGTCCTGTGCCGTCGTCCGGGGTGAGTTGGAAATCTGTGAAACATTACTACAATATATACTTTCTGCTTGTTATCACAGCCCGGCACGATGCACGTAAAAGGTATTGTTCACAAGTTATCCAAGCTTCTTCAACTGTTCTCTGCTGCTCTACAAGTCACGCAGCTTCTACTGACGGAAGTGAGCGGGGGAAGTCTTTAGGAGTTACTGCGCGGACGCTGTGCTCCTCGTATCATTACGCCTCACAATATAGTCCCCCTTTTTATCTGCTTATAAAATTGACATGTTACATTTCTGTGTAAATATACTTCGCATGAAAACACTTCACGTAACTTTATTTAAATAGGGAACACGTGGAAGAGCTTGGTAGCTTCTATCGTGAGCTTTTTTGGAGCTATGTGACATGTGGGAGAGGCTGCGTATGTGTGAGCGCACGGACAAAGACCAGACGGGGATATATTAACACGTCTAAGGTTAGGTAAGAACATATCTCAGTATGTAAAAACGGTGGCCTATTCCTTTAAATGCAGAGGACATATTTCCTTACGGGCACAATAAAGTATACAAATACAAAATACAAACATTTTCAAACAGTCTTGTTCACTGATGAGGCCGTGTAACCCTGGATGATGGAGGGAGCGGAGTCATGTTTTTGCCTGGAACCATGGGGAGAGAGCCCCTTTAGGATCCCTGAAGGTGTGAAAATGACCTCTCTCTGACTGACCACCTTTCTTCTATGGTACAAAAAGAAGAGCCGTGTTTTCCTGAACAAAACCATCTTCATCATGACAACGCACCATGTCCTGCAGTAAAGAAAACCTCTGCATCACCGGCTGCTATGGGCAGAAAAGGAGAGAAACTCATGATGTGGACCCCCTCCTCCCCTGACCTCAACCCTGTTGAGAACCTTTGGAGCCTCAACAAGAAAAACATCTATAAGGGTGGGAGGCAGTTTTCATCCAAACAACAGCTCTGGAAGGTTATTCTGACATCCTGCAAACAAATCCAAGCAGAAACTGTCCAAAAACTCACAAGTTTAATGGATTTAAGATTTTTGCTCAAAGAAGAAGGGCTCCTATGTTAAAATATAACTTCACCTGTTAAGATTTTTTTTGATAGACCTATTGATTTCAGTAAATATGACCTCCTAATGCTACAAATTCAATGAATAACCATTTTTAGTTCATTACAAGCTTTAAAATGTATTGAAACGATGAGTAGTAGTAGTAGTTGCATAATAATTTGGAACAGTAGATTTTGAGTTTTTTACTATATTTATTTTTGAAAAAAATAATAAAATACTGTTATCACAGGGAGATTTTTTTCAACCACATTTAAATGATCCTCGAACAGTTAAAGACTTGAAAATTATGCTGACTCTCATTTGAGTTGACAGTTTAGAAAATCAGAGAAAAATGGAATGCGGTGTAAAAGGATAAATTAGCGACACTTTCCAAATCTGTTTTATATCTGTTGTATAGTAAAATGCTTGCAATGACACAAAACACAAATGCACCCTAAAGTAAACATATTAAGTGGTCTATGCTAGCGCCTCGGAACCGGCCATTACCCAAATAGGATAAAATCGTATAAAATATTGCATAACAGGTTTGTTTTTTGTTTTCTTTTTTTGAACAAAAGCGTTTATTATTAGTACAAGCTTCACAATCTTATATCCACATATTTTGTGTGATATAAAAAGCTTTAAGTGTTGCAATGAAAAGACAATACACATTTTCTTCAACATAATAAAAATATGAAAGGAATAAAAAAATAAAAAGTAAAAGTCTCGGCAGATTAGTACCTAACTGAATACCTTGTGTTTTTAATTTTTTTCTCTCTTTGAACGTCTTTATACATCCAAATGTACATAAATGGCTTTACATTCCTGATAGCACACTGGGAATCTATAAATTAAAATATTTTACCACTGGGGTCCACCTTTTTTCAAATTTGTCCACTCTAAGATTTAGCTTTGAGGTTATTTTTTCCATTGTATACACCTGTATAACGCTCTCCTTCCATTGATTTATTGTGGGGGGTAGGGTGCATCAAACCCCCCAAGTGAAAATATTTTCATGGCTATATAAAAGAAATGTTCTATCTCCTGTGAAAATACACTGTGTAAAATAATTTGAGATTTGACCAAATTCTACCGGGTCCACATTGGCCATGAAAATCTGAAATAGCAGCAATATTTAAAACTACATATAAACTACAGCAAACACTAATGCTTTCATTTCCCCATAACTTTAAGTGGTTAATAGTGGTTATGTCACTCTTCTACATTTTCAGTTGCCCAGAAATATATACCTTCCCAGAAGTATATTATTTCTTGATGTATTGTTCTCTAACTTGACATAGTATGACAAAATGGCAAACGCAGCTAAAGAAACAAGGAATACTCATACATCTGCTGCTGTATTTGGTCTTGGAGCTGGTATAACAGAAAGAAAAAGGAATTACAGGCTGCAGGCTGCCAACCAATGAACAAGTGATAAGATGTTACATGTTTCATCAACGTGAAGGATCAGAGCAGGGTACAGCATCCAACAGAACACAAAGGGACAATGCAAAGATTGTTCTGGACTAGCTGTTGTCAGAAAATTGTAGAACTGGTTGAAAAGAATGCTACAATTAGAGAAATACCAGAAGACCGCCGCTCATCTCACGGTGTACTGGCTAAGCTGAAAGATGTGGAAAATGATCTGCAGAGGACGTTTCCTTTGTGGACCAGAGATGCAGAAAAAGTTGTGAAACATGAATGGGTGAGTGGATCCTTGCTGTAAAGCGCTTTGAGTGCCTAATGTAGGTGGAAAAGCGCTAGATAAGTTGAGACCATTTACCATTCCAGATCAAGCGAAAAGAATCGAGAACACTAAAACAAAGGAAATTCCAAGAGAAGACTGAGAAAGAAAGAGAAATAGCTAGTGAAACTGTTCAGCTGTCTGAAAGCAGTCCAGATGAGGATGCCAATAGTGAAGATCTGGCCATTCCTGGTTCATTGCGGGGAAAAACACAGCATCGAGTAGCTCGTCCTGGAACAGTGGCCTTCATTCCACATGACATTCTGAAAAGTCCAAAGTTGGTTTCATTAGTTACAAGAATGAAGTTGCCAGGCGTCTTGAGGAGTCTGAGGTGACAACAGCTAGATTGCTGTTTCATATGCAACTGCAGACTGATCAAGATGTAAAGTGGGAGAGAAGACCACTACTGCAGTGAGGGAAGAGTGGAAACCCCCAAACTTTGCTTCACTTCACTGGGATTCAAAACTTATGGGTACTTTGAAAGACAAGAATGTGAATGAAAAGCGGCTGACTGTAGCTGTACATGAAATCAAGCTGCTTGGAGTTCCAGTGAGAAAATCATGGAATTACTGAAATTATGGCACTGTGAGAATTCAATTGTATCAATGGTGTTTGACACAACACAGGCCATGTGACTGCTGCTTGTGTTGGTCTCATTAGGAAGGCCGTTACTCTGGGCAGCATGCCGACATCATGTTGGTGAGGTGATGCTGACACAAATATTCACCGACCTGAAGATAGAAGCTTCTAAATCACCTGAAGTATCCGTGTTCAGCAGGTTCAGAAAACACTTTGATATCAGCAATTTCCATATTTTCAATCTCGATGTGGACCCGGTAGATGTTCATCAAAATTAATGAAATTTTGACCAAATTATTTTTTCATGAGGTAGAACATTTTTATTATATAGCCATAGGAATATACAAACATTTTGAAAATCAAGGGGGGTTTGATGCACCCTAGTGGGGGGTAGTGATTTGTACCAGGATACAGTTATATTTTTTTCCGCTAGCTCCCACCTGATTCCCTCCCAAAAATGTTTTAGTCTTGGACAATCCCAACAAATATGTGTGTGATCCCCAATTTGTCCACACTGTCTCCAGCACAAATTTGTTTTTGTCTTATCAAATTTAGAAATAATGGAGTTTTGAAATATCTAATATATACTTTCCAGAAAAACCCCTTCCATGTTGGGCTACTGGTTAGTTTGTGTCCATTTTCACACATCTCCTCCCACACATGGTTTTCGATCACTATATTCATTTCCAATTCCCACTTTTCCTTCATCTCAAGAGAACTCTTTGACATACATAATTGTGAGTATTTGTACAAGTATGATACAATTGTCACATTTTGCTTTTTTTCTGACCTTTATGAAAAACTTTTCCAAATCGCTCGATTGCGAAGTAACCATTCTTTGTGAGACGTCAGATAACTTCTCAGCTGCAAAAATCTATAGAAATCTGTTGAAATCAAATCAAATTCTTCCTTGAGCTGAAAGATTTTAGAGTTTCCCCTTCAAACAAATCTTCTATAAAAATTAGATTCTTACTTTCCCATTCTCGGAACCTTGCATCCAGCCGTCCCGGTCGAAAATCTATTAAGTGTGATATTTTCATAGCTCTAGATATTGATTGAGGTACATTCATCTTTTTTCTAACAGTGTTTAGAACTTTTGAGTGCATTTCATCCAGGGATTATCTATTTTGTATTTGTTCTATGTCTCTTTTGAACAGAGTGCCAAGGCCTGCATTGATATATCTGAGTATGAGCTTTGTTCAGACTTAGCCATGTTGTTTCTTCACTTTGCTTTAGCCACTCCACTGCGCCGCGCAATTGTGCTGCCCAGTAATATAGATTTAAATTTGGTAAATTTAAGCCTCCAGAAGCTTTACTACTGGAGAGCTGTGTAAATGTTATTCTATGTTTCTTTTTTTGCCAGATGAAATTAGAAATCATTTTTTGAACCTTTTTAAAATTGGCTGCAGGGATCCAAATAGGGTGGGACAAAAACACATATAAAAGTCTGGGTAGGATATTCATTCTGACTGTTTCAATTCACCCAAAGAAGAAAAGGGGCAATATTTCCCATCTTTCAAAATCTTTTTGAATTTCTTCGATTAGTTTCCCATAGCTTGCTTTATACAGTTGAGAAGTCTCCAAAGTAATAGTAATGCCCAAATATCGGAATCCATTAGATGACCAATTAAATTTGAATTTCTTTGATAATTCTGTGGGCCATATACCCTTTATCATCCTGGCCTCCGATTTTATTTCATTAACCTTATAACCTCCAACATCACTGAAGTCCCCCAAACATTTTAAAAGTTCCGGAATAGAATTAATTGGATCTCTTGTATACAATATAAGATCATCCGCATACAATGATAGCTTGTGGGTCTCCGGTTTCCCCTACCACTAAAAACATGTACAATAGGCCAGGATGTATGAGAGTATGTTTGAGAGTGCGCATGGGGGACGACGGATGAAAATTAGCCTAAGGCTACAATCCGGTGTGGCTTGTTCATTAACTTGCACTGTCCTTACCAAATAAACCATAAATAAAATTAATCTTATCAGATATACCTAACATTTATGGATTATTCTTAATTAATTCTGCTAGAGGTTCTATGCTCTTAGCAAATAGAATCGGTGACAAGCAACATCCTTGGCGTGTTCCACTTTTTAAGGGGAAACTCTCTGACATATAACCATTAACGTGTACTTTAGAGGTGGGGCTTGAATATAATATCTCAAACCAGTCAACAAAACTTTTGTCAAAACCCATTTCCACAAGAACACATTTCAAAAACATCCAATCCACCCAATCAAAGTCCTTCTCAGCGTCGAGGCTGAGAAGCATCGATGGGTGGGGATTTTCTCGGGCCATTGATATTATGTTTAAAGTGCGTCTAATATTATTTATTCCCAACCTACCGGGTATAAATCCTGTTTGATCAGGATTAATGAGCTTGTTAATAATCTTTTGAAGTCTTCTAGCCAGGATTGCACTCAATATTTTATCATCATTACACAGTAGACTTATTGGTCTTTCCCCTCCTTGTGTATAACCGAGATGATAGCTTCAGCCCATGTTTTAGGTGGTTCTTTAGTAGTCATTGCATAACTAAACACTCTTTGTAAAAGGGGGATAAGTTCTGCTTGGAAACACTTACAAAATTCCCCGGGGAACCCATCCGCACCGGGAGACTTATTATTTTTAAGCTTTCCTATAATAAATTTAATTTCTTCTTTAGTGATAGTCCCCACCAAAGTTCTAGCCTCATTTGCATCAAGTTTTGGAAGGTTTATTTTCTTTAGTATAAATGTTTTCTTTTTTGTTGGGAGTGGATTCTGAGTCATATAATTGTTTATAATATTTAGAAAAAGCATTGGCTATTGCTCCTGGGTGGGACTCCAGCTTTTTCGATACAGAACATGAAACCTGTTGGACTATTCGGTTTGCCTGAGCTTTCCTTAATTGAAATGCAAGTCATCTACTTGCTGTATTTCCTTGCTCATAATACTTTTGATTGGTGAAGCGTAAAGCGCCTTCTGCCTTATACGTCAATAGGTCATTTTAGTCTTGCCTACAGTTTTTCAATTTCTGTAAAATAGCGTCATCGTTTGTCGCTTTATGATTAATTTCTGGTTTCTTTAAACGTTCTTCCAATTTTGTTTGATTCTTCTCTCGTTCTTTTTTAAATCTGGAGGAAAGTGATATAATTTTCCCTCTTAGAAAAGCCTTTGCTGTGTCCCACAAAATAGAAGGGGAAACTGCATCCCTATCATTATTTTCAAGGAAATATTTTAATTCATCCTTTATGTATTGAATAGCTTCAGGATTGTTCAAAAGTGATACATTGAATCTCCATAGTTTTAAAGGTTTGTCATGATCCACATTTAGAGACATTGTTACTGGCCCGTGATCAGATCAGGTTTGAGGTTCAATATGACAGTCTTCAACACTTTGAATCTCTTGTTTTGACACACAGAAGAAGTCAATTCTAGAGTGACTCTTATGAACTCTTGAAAGATGTGTATAGTCTCGGACCCTTGGATTTTTAACACGCCATATATCTACAAGCCCCAATTCCTCTAGCATAGAAATCAATGTTTTTGATTTAGCTAATTTGATTTGATTTAGCTAATTTATTTATTTTTTTGCTCAGATGGGAATTTATCCATGTAACTATTGAGAACACAATTAAAGTCCCCTCCTATGATTATTGTACCCTTTGAATTTCCAGCTAAAATTTGAGCTACCTCTTTAAAAAAAAAAACAGATCATCCTCATTTGGGGCGTAAACATTCATAATTGTCAGAGAAATTAGTTCAATGGAACCTGTGACAAATATCCAGTGGCCACTTTTGTCTTGGAGAACTTTCTCTGGCACAAAACCTAGAGTATAGCTATTCCCCTTTTTTTGTAATTTTCGTATGATGCGCTAAAGATCTGTCCCACCCACTCTCTTTTTAACTTGGCATGTTCTTCCTCAATTAAATGAGTTTCTTGTAGAAGTCCAATTGAACAATTGAACCTTTTTAATTGAGTCAAAATCTTTTTCCTTTTTATAACGTGATTCAAGCCATTTATGTTATAACTAACTAGTTTCAAGGTAGTCATGGTCAGATAACAGTAAAATTCACATCTCTTGTCTTTTCACCATTACAATCAAAATTAGCACCTAGAACCAACTTGCCGAGAAACAATGAACAATAGGAACACCAAAACGGACATAGAATAAAGATGAACTTCCAATTACCCAGTGTGCTGCAGGCCTTAATATAACTAGTATACGTAGGAAACACAACACACATCCCGATGTAAAATGGGCGGTAAGGTGCGTCTTCCTGGGTAAAGTGCAAGATGTGTGCGCAGCAGCCTATGATGTCCGAGTCTCTGCTGCCTTAAATGCTCGAATACACTGGATAGCCCTCCCGCTCAAACCAATGATATTGACATCTCAAAATAAAACCTGTATATAGATACCTTTGTCACATTTGCTCAACTAATATTGCAGCTTCTTTAACAAGCTGGTATTTTAGTCCTCTTCAGGTTGATCCTCAAAGTTTATAATGGCTCTGATTTCCCTGGGGCACAGCCTCCGCACACTCCTCTTCTGTTTCCCCCCGGGTTTGCCATCCCTCATGCAGTAGCACCTCTCTCTTCAAAAATATCCCGTTCCTCTATCACAACACGTATCCCCAGCTCTCTTAGTGTTGACTGTGCCTCCACGAGAGAGGGGAAGAGCTGGATCCCCGTGTCCAGGAACATCTTAGGTTGAGCTTGGTATGGTGATTGAGCTTTAATATTAAGCTCCTTGAGTTTTTTAATCACCTCATGCACTTGCTTCCTTTTCCTCTGCACCTCCGGGGAATCGTCTTGATCGAAATAAACTTTCTTCCCCCGAAATTCCACGTATCTCTGCTTCCATGCTTGCTGCAGCACTTCTTGCTTTACTTTTAAGTCCAGAAAACTAACTATTATGGATCTCGGCAGCACAGCAGGCTTCGGTTTCGGTATTGTGGCTCTGCGAGCTCTTTCAATGCGGATATCCAAGCTTCAGAGATGACTTGAAAAAGTTAGTGATAAACGTTGTCATACCTTTTCCTTCCGCCTCCTCTTCTACACCATGCAATCGGATATTCCTTTTGCGCATTCTGTTTTCCAAATCATCTTGTTTCGTAGATAGCAAGATGTCTTTTTTCAGCAAGCAAGCTAGTGCTCTGTCCTGTCGTACTCCCCTGTCTTCAGCGTCACTCACTCTGGTCCCAGCCGTGGTCACTCTCTCCTCCAATGTGTCGATTCTTCTCTTTATTTCTCCAATCGAGGTCTCCATGCGTGTTTGAGATTCAATTATATCTCTTTGTGCAGTTCCCGACTCCTCTCGAAGCTTGCGGAGCTCAGTTAGCATTAGCATTTCTTCCCCGGTGTCGTTCGGAGTTAAGCTTGCGTCCAGAGTTAGCTGCTTTTGTGGGCTCTTGTTTCTTGTTTACCCACTTTAGGGTCTTTTCTGGTGGCCTTGTGCATTATCTCAATGCCCTTTTGTTGAATCTTACATCTGTTAGTGGAGTTTTAACTTCTTTCCAGGTGATTTAATAACTAAGTTGGTCGGAGTGCTCGAACTAGCGTCACTACACGGGCATAGCGAAAGCGGAAGTCCCTTATGTCCACGTTCTTTTTTTAACAAGCAGTAAAATGCCTGAGACTGAGAAAGACTGAAATAATAATCAAAACAACCCCATAACGTTAAAGGAACAGGCCACAGTTTTTCCATAGTGAGATACCTGTATGTTCTTACCTGAGCTTAGATGAGCTGATGTGTAACTGTCTAGTCTTTGTGTGTGCGCTCACCAAAATATGTTATTAGTATTTAAGGCCTATTCATACTCCACAAGACGCGAGAACTTTGTTCTCGCACCTAGAGCTGCGAGAACAAAATGACGTCATTTTCTTCTCGCAGCTCCTGTTCGGCAGGTCTGGCTGACGCATCAGCTCAGCAGAACTTTGTTCGGCAGTGCTGCGAGAACTCTGGCTGTGATTGGCTGGATTTTTAGTGGGCGGGGTTATTTTAGCGGAAGCGGGAAGCGAGAATCCAATGTTTACGTCCTAACACCGGTGCGGAAAACGGAGACAACATGGATAGTTTTGCGGCACCGCTCGCGGCAGTAAAATACTTCGTTGAAGGATTACAAGGACACGCACATGTAAAGAAGTCCTGGGGAGAAACACGCGGACGTTTTGGGCGAGGACGAAGAGGAAACAGAAGAGCCTGGCGCTGCCTGCGTAAAAGAGGCGAGTGATAAAGAAAAAAAAAAAGTTGTTCAGGTTCGTGGACGGAGGGAGACCAGGCTTGTACATCATAGACCCTTCATCAAACACCGGGAAACATCACCAACATGTTCAGTGAAGGTTCTTGGATGGACAAAACCTGTACTGAGGCTACACAGACGTGAAACTATTCAGACTTGTTCTTCTCCTCTGCTCCGTTTCATTCATACCGTGTTGGCTTGGCGGTTTTATTGTGATTGCACAACATCACTTTTGAATGAAATAAAAAAAATGAAATGAAATGAAACAACATGGTTTTACTGAGTGACACGGAGGTAAACTGCTTTTAACGTGAACGTTTTTTAACGTAATAAACCAGCGGGAGACGTGGCTAAACATGAAGTCAATCTATGTTTTCAATATCGTGACTGATACATTTTATAATAGTTTGAAGTCAAATGGCTTGTTTTATTTCGGTCATTCCTTGTTTGTTTTGGCTGCGGAAAAAGGGGGCGTGGCAGTTCGGCAGAAACACGTCTTGTGGAGTATGAAATGTCAGAGCTCAGACGAACTTTGTTCTCGTTCTTTTTGCCTCAAGAACAAGAACAAAGTTCTCGCGTCTTGTGGAGTATGCAGAGGCCTTTAGCCTCTCCTCCTCTCCTTATGGGGCCAAGCGGGGGTGGAGTTAGGCGCTCAAGCTCTTCCATGTTTCCCCTTTTTAAAAACCGTTGCTTGAGTAGTTACACCATCCAACTATAGTTACACAAAATTAAACATGTCCATTTCCGTACTATGTTGGTGGGATAACACCCGAGGAGCACTTCGACGTCAGTGCAGTAATATCTTCGGAAATTCTTTGGGAGTGAAGATATTACGTGGTCTTTTCACATGACTGAGGGCACACACAAAGACCAGACAGGTACGCATCAACTCAGCAGACCCCCCCTCGACGACTTTCCACCAGCAGCGGACTGCCAGCTTCGGTCAGACGCCGTGGTAGTCTGCACTACACCCCAGCTCCGGGTTACAAGGACAGATCACCACCTCCTGGTGGCTTGTGGCATGAGAGCCACTTCCCGGACTTGGGCTGCCCACAAACATCATGTGAGTGTGGTACACAGACACTGCCCGGAGACCAGAGCAACTCATCGCGCACCTCGAGTGCGTAAACTGCCGATGGCCCAGGGGCCTCCATCGCCTCCCCTCCGTGCACGCTGGGGCCGAGTGCTCGGGATGAGTGGGGGGATACGCCTGCTACTCCGTCTGGGCCCGCGTTGGACCGCACGGAGCCCAAGCGCGCCTCTGCTGGATGTGGATCAGACTCGGAGCCCGACTCAGGCTGTGGTGAAGCCAAATCCATCAGTGCTTGTGCTCGGTACGTCGATGGTCCGCGATGTGAGGGTCATCAACAGCCACACCTCCTGCCACCCAGGTGCTCTCGTGCAGGACATCAATAACTCTGCCCCAAACATCCTCCAAAATCATCCTTCAATCTCCACAGTAGTGATCCACGCCGGTACCAATGACTTCAAACTTCAGCAGTCAGAAAAACTCAACCAGGACTTCATTTCACTCATCAACACCATCAAAAACAACAAAACTTGCATAGTTTCCGGACCATTCTCTGCGCCCCGTTTTGGGGATGGAAAATTTAGTAGAGCGAGGCTGCTCCATCTGTTTTTAAAGAACTACTGCACGAAGAAAAACATCCCATACGTGGACAGAAATGGAAAAAGGGGTGGTGGGACTGCCTCTATATGCATAAACACTCTTACCACCAAACCGATTTTATTTGATCAATACTCGAGTTTCGAGCACCATGCAATTATTTTTAGTAACCCCCCGATTTTATGCGTCACTATCTATAGACCGCCCAAAAGATGTCCCCTCTTTATTAATGAATTCTCAGCGTTTCTATCAATTTTACATAGCTCTTTCAATATGATAACCTAACACTAACCTACACATAGACAACCTCTTAGACCCCATTTCAACCGAGTTTCTGAATGTTCTTCATTTTATGGACTTCACACAACACGTCACGCAGCCAACTCACGAGAAAGGACACAGTCTGGACCTGGTCATCACGTATGGCCTGGTCATCACGTATGGCCTGTCCACTACTGTGTCCTCTGTCTCTGACCATTACTGTGTGTTTTTTAATGTCACCGGTTTGATTCAGCGAAAGTGATGCTTTACAACAAATTCCTCCAGTGACTGTACCTGCTAACTGTGATTTTATTGTTGACAACTTTAACAGTAAACTACTCACTGCCCTCGATACAGTTGCACCATTCAAACTTAAAAAGATTCATCCTAAACTCCTTCCCCCTTGGAGAAACGGGGAACTAAAACAACTTAAGAGAAATTGCAGGAAGGCAGAGAGGAGATGGAGGAAAAGCAAAATAACGATAAATCATCAAATATTCCGTGCCCAACAAAAGACCTACAATACAGCAATAAGAAATGCAAGAAACACATTTTTTCCACAATAATCACCAATCATAAAAATAACCCAAAAGTCTTATTCTCAACGATAGAAAATGTTTTAAAGCCTAATTTAAACAAAACTCCTTTTAACCCCACAGACGCCTCTGTGAGGAGTTTGCAGACACTTCAGAGGAAAGATAGACACTATCAGATGTAATATTTTATCTACCCAAAGTAACACGGTTCTAAATACATCTGATGGTCTATTTGTTCCAGAGGAAACACTGGATAGTTTTGTCCTGGTTAATGCTGAGATGCTCGATAAAGTTTTCTCCTCAGTGAGGCCCACCACATGTCTTTTAGACCCGGTCCCAACCCCGTTTTTTAAACATTTTATGGATCTTTAGAGACGAGCTTCTAAACATGATGAATTGCTCTCTTCAGATGGGGGTCTTCCCTGCTGCGTTTAAAGGGGCGGTGGTGAGGCCCCTGTTGAAGAAGAGCAATTTGGACTGTAAAGATTTTAACAATTTCAGACCAGTATCCAACTTACCATTTTTAAGCAAAATCTTAGAAAAACGTGTCTTTATCCGACTTAATGATTTTATTACTGCACAAAATGTCCTTGAGAAATTCCAGTCCGGCTTCAGGGTAAACCACAGCACCGAGACCGCCCTCTTAGAGATTTTATATGACTTAAGATTAAATTATGACTCACAGAAGGTCACAGTGTTGGTTCTTCTGGATCTGAGCGCTGCCTTTGATACAGTCGACCACACTATTCTTTTAACTCGTTTAAAACACATCGGCCTCTCTGGTGCTGTCCACAAATGGTTTACTTCCTACCTCACAGACAGGACGTTCATGGTGAGTGTGGATACTTGCTCCTCTAAGGTGCATGGAATTACATGTGGTGTGCCCCAGGGTTCGATTTTAGGCCCAGTGCTTTTTAATCTGTATATGCTCCCTCTTGGTGATGTCATCAGGAGACACGGAGTCAACTTTCACAGTTATGCTGATGATACACAGTTATACATCTCCATGTCTCCAGATGACACCAGTAGATGCACTTTTTAACTGCATTTTAGAATCAAATCCTGGATGGCAGAAAACTTTCTCGAGCTTAACCAGGACAAAACTGAAATGTTAATCATCGGCCCTGAGGCCCAGAGAGAGAGACTTTTACCCAAACTACAGTCACTGTCTTTAATCCTTCCTCACAGGTGAAGAACCTGGGTGTGATCTTTGACTCTGAGCTGTCTTTTATTCCACACATTAAGAATATCACAAAGATAGGTTTTTACCATCTAAAGAACATAGTCAGAGTCGCCCCATTCTCTCTCGGGCCAACACAGAGACGCTCATGCATACTTTTATCACCAGTCGTATCGACTACTGTAATGCCCTGCTTTCTGGTCTTCCCAAAGAGGATCTCAGGTTTACAGCAGCTCGTGTCCTGACGAAGACCAGGAGGCGGGACCGCATTACACCGGTTTTAGAATCGCTGCATTGGCTCCCGTGTGTTTCAGAACTGCTTTTACCTTACGAACCTTCACGGCCCCTTCGCTCCTCCGGCAGGGGTCTCCTAGTTATTCCTAAAGTCAACAAAAAGACTCATGGTGAGGGGTCTTTCCAATATTACGGCCCTCGCCTCTGGAACCACCTGAGGAGGAGCTCAGGGCTGAGGAGGAGCTCAGGGCTGCAGAGAACGAAAATGTTTTTAAGAGCAGCTCAAGACCCACCTTTTTAGCTTAGCCTTTAACTGACTAATCTATTTATTTAATCCTAATATATAAAATGTATATATATGGGAGGTTGTCCCAGGCGCATTGTTTTAAATGTTGTAATCTGTAAAGCACTTTGTGATACCTTTCGGTATGAAAAGCGCTTTATAAATTAAGTTTGATTGATTGATTGATTGATTGATTGATTGATTGATTGATTGATTGATTGATTGATTGATTGATTGACTTTGGGGAAAACGCTCTTTGAGTCTACGTATTTGAAATCCCCAGCTAAGATGAGAAAGGCATCTGGCTGGGCTGTCTGCTGGTCGCTGACACTCTGGAACAGTTCATTTAGTGCCTCTTTCCTGTTTTTGATGTTGGAGGGGAGAGGGATGTACACAGCCAAAGCAGTACAACAGTAAATTCCCTGGGCAGGTAGAAAGGCACATAATGATCATAAACCCCACGAGGGGTGAGCAGTGTTTGCAGACCACGGCAACATCACGCGTCTTAACTCCCTCGGAGATCACCCTGTCTGCTCTGCAGCAGGAAAGCCCCTCAAGCTGGATTCCGCTGTCCGGTATATTATCGTTGAGCCAAGTCTCCGTGAATATAAAAACACAACTATCTTTTACCATCTTCCGAGAGGAGCATAGCAGACGAACATAACCCAGTTTATTCTCCAGTAAACTAAACAGAACAATAGTTGGGATAGAAGGCGTGTGTGGTTTAGCTGTGAGTCTTGCCTGAATACCTCCTCGTTTGCCCCTTTTTTGTTTCCTGTAGCGCCTCTTGGGATGCCTGCACTGTGCTGCAGGTGACTTGTCAGTGCTTCAGAAGACAAAATCTTTGGATTTGTAGCTCTCAAATGCTGCTCAAAAGCCTTTAGCTCTGATGCTAGCTGATTGTTCATAGCTAGCAATGACATTTTGCAGTAAGAAATCTGCTGAACTTTGCAAAAACAAGGCAAAGTTGAACAAAAGCATTTTGTGTGGAATATAAAAACGGCAATTTCTGTAAGCAGAAACGCTGCTTGGCCAAGAGAGAGATCAAAGGCAGTGTTTAGATTCAGAAGAACCAACACTGGGACCTTCTGTGAGTCATAATTTAATCTAAAGTCATTTAAAATCTTTAGGAGGGCAGTCTCGGTGCTGTGGTTTACCCTAAAGCCGGACTGGAATTTCTCAAGGACATTTTGTGCAGTAATAAAATCAGTAAGTTGGATAAAGTTTTTCTAAGATTTTGCTTAAAAATGGTAAGTTGGATACTGGTCTGAAATTGTTAAAATCATTACAGTCCTAATTGCTCTTCTTCAACAGGGGCCTCACCACCGCCCCTTTAAAGGCAGCCGGGAAGATCCCAGTCTAGAGAGAGCAATTCATCATGTTTAAAAGCTCGTCTCTAAAAGATCCATAAAATGTTTTAAAAACGGGGTTGGGACCGGGTATAAAAAACATGTGGTGGGCCTCACTGAGGAGAAAGCTTTATCGAGCATCTCAGCATTAACCAGGACAAAGCTGTCTAGTGTTTCCTCTGGAACAAACAGACCATCAGATAAGATCCGTGTTACTTTGGGTAGATAAAATATTACATCTGATAGTGTCTATCTTTCCTCTGAAGTGGTCTGCAAACGCCTGACAGAGGCGTCTGTGGGGTTAAAAGGAGATTTGTTTAAATTAGGGTTTAAAACATTTTCTATTGTTGAGAATAAGACTTTTGGGTTATTTTTTTATGATTGGTGATTATTGTGGAAAAGAATTTGTTATTGTACATTGATGTTTTATGGATTGATTGTGTCCGTCTTGATCTGCCTTGCCTGTTTGGAGGTCTCACTTCATCAGGGTCTGAAGAACAAATATGTTTTTACTGTAATTAATGAAGTTTTATTTTTATGTTTAATAGATTTTATCTGCTCTCTTGTCATTTTATGCAACATTGAAGCACTAAACTGTGCTTTACAAATGAACTTGCCTTGCCTTCTCCATCTCAACACAGGCTGTTGTGGTCTGTTGCTTTTTAGTACCAACGCTAGTGCGTCATTTGTGTTGCAGGAGTGCGTCAGATGAAAGCAGAGAAGAAGACGATCTACTTGGAGGACCAGGAGCAGGCTGTAGGCGATTAAACCGTCATGCAATTGGTTTTGTTGTCGTAAATGTTTCACTGTGCACAACAAAAGCCCTCACGAAACAGGCTTTTTATGACTAATGGGATTATGTTTCTCACTGAACCAGCAAGTAAAGTAAAGGAACATGCCATCAACTCTAAGAAGTCTTCTATAAGTGCTATGTGTGAGATTAGGACTCCACTTAAAATCCTGCACACATTTAAAGCAGTACTAAGTAACGTGTTTACCTTAATAAATCCTTCCCGTGGTCCCTGTGGGGGTAATACAAGTGTTTATGGGATGATTGGAGGGTCTTTCATCTCCCCTGGTGTCTCTGGCCAGAAAACCATGTTTGCAACTTGACTGCCACCTGTCCGGAGAAAGCAATACACACTAATGGAATCATGAAAAGGAAGCTAACATGCTATCGGGCAAAGCTAACTGCGGGCTAACGTCACTTTAAACAGTATTTACAGCAAAGTTTGAGTGAAAAAAAATATTTCCATTGCGTAATTGGATGCACAGTAACCCTCTCTCCCTTCGCCTTTCCTGTCAGCGTAGTATTTACTCTCCAAGACAATAAGTTAAAAATTCATAACTTGCTACTACACCTGCAGTTGCGCTTATGGCCTCTAGGGGGAAGAGTTACTTAGTACTGCTTTAAAATAAGGTCATCCCATTAGTGATAGAAAAGATGTGGCTCCCAAACCTGGTTAATGTACAGGGGGATTATTATGAGAATAGTTAATAAAATGTTTAAACACCTTGTAAGCTTATGTTGTCATTGTATTTACAAATCTGTCATCCACACTATACATTGTATTGTTAACATGATCAAAGTCTAAACTCTACCAACACACCACAGATCCGAGCGAGTCCGTCCGGTAAAATAGCTGATTTAATTAATTTCAGAATTTTTGTTAAAAGGCGGGTATTATGTAAAATCAACTTTTTCAAGCTTTGCATCGTGTTATATTGTCATTCCTCATTAAAAAACAGTGGAGTGTTGCCTTGACTCATTCACGTATATTTGAGTAATCTTTAGAAACTCAGACGGCAGCCATTTTAGGTATAACTTTGCCTGAGTCCTCCTTGGAACCTCCCCACCTCCTGGAGACGCCTCGGACCTTTCATCACCAGCCGACCACTGCTCCTCAGCAGAACCCCCTCCCCGCATGTCAAGATGTAAACAGTCAGAGTCATGGAGGATTAGCTTCATGTGTTGGGAACCGGAGCTACAGCAGCTCTGAGACTTTTACAAAGACACACATCAGTGTTTCTGTTACCGAAACACCCAGGATTCAAACCGGTGACAAGAACACTTATTTCAGTGACTGGTTCTGCGCTGGGAATGTCTTAGGGCCTTGATGATGCTCTGATAGATTCCCTCCGGACGACGCTAATGATACAAGCAAAAGCTCGGGTCATCACGTGACAATGAGAAATATGCACGAATAAAGTCAATAAAAGCACCACACACATAAAGAACCGTTTAACAATGATCACACACGGAGCTGGGCTTGTTGATTATGAAGTTTATTGCTCACATTTCATCTACAATGGGTCATAGCCGAGTGGCTTTCTCCCGGAGCTAACAAGCTAGCCGCCGGGAGCCAACAGCTAGCTCGGAACGATTCATAGAAAACAGGCAGCATATTATGCACAAATAACGTCAACAAAGCAGGCAACTACGTGAAGCAGCCTTTACGATGATCACACAATGAGCCTGGCTTTACACATGTGTGGTTTATTGCAGACTTTTCATCAACTATGAGCTGTAGTCGAAGCTAAGTCGAAGTCGAGGTCGTGTTGTGATGATAGGTTTGTTCGAGATGCCGTTGTGTCTCGCCTGGATGATCGGCGAGAGTAGCCGGCGCAACGGGGGCGGAGAAAAAAGTCTGAAGTCCATCCGACCGCTCCACATGCAGAGAACAACGAGAGCCTCAGATCAGCAGCGTCTCGTTCAGATACCGCGTTCATTTAAAGTTTATCCTAAATAAAAGTCATTCACCTCCTGCTCTGTTTCCTTTACTCCAGAGACATCATTCTTCATCAGAGAAAACTTTCCCATTTGTTTGTTTGTTCAAGTTTGTGAGATAAAACACGTCCTTTTAAATCCTGGGTTGTTCTGAAAAGCATCAAACATGAGCTCTATTTTAGGGGCGATGCAGAACTTTAATAGTTTCAGTCATAGTTTATTTGTTCAGATCTAAAGAGGAGAGAGGAGGGGGAGGAGCATGTTTCTGATCACACAGACTCGTATCCAATCACCTGAGCGTGAGGACAGGTGGGTGTTTTCCCATCATGCACTGGGCCGTGGAGCTGCTGCAGTTCCTCTGGAGAGATGCAGCGGCTGATCCAGTCGGCCGGTCTCGTTGGGGTCTCAGATCTTTCCCTGCCCCACGTGCCCGTGACATCAGAGCCCGTCTGGAGCAAGAACAGAAATCTCACGGCACCGAGAGTCTGCAGTCGCTGTAAGACTGCTCCGTCTGGCTCACCTCGAACACCTGATGCCACAGACAGCGTGTGGAGGGGGCGTGTCAGGCACGGCCAGGGCTTCTTAAAGAGACAGGGGCCTATTTCAAGACGTTAGCTTCAGCCATTTTGAGAAAACAAATTTATTCAAGGCAATTATTTTAATTTACAGTGCCCCCTTTGGCATAGCCATTACAAAGCCCTGTAAATGATTTAAAACTGTGGTTCCCTGGGGGACCTCAGAGGCACAGCAGGGGGGGCTCCAAAGCTTATCTTGATTTGATTTTGAAAGGAAATCTATGTTTATTTATGTTACACTACTACTACTACTACTACTTGTAATTAACCTACCGTCATTGCTAATTGTTTCTTTTAATGGATTTCTCGCAGAAAAATTCCTTTGAATAGAGTAATTATATTATTATTATTGCCCCCCCCCCCGGCAAGTGGAGACAGTTAGGCAGACAAGCATGACTCTAACTCACTACTTGCACATAACCCATAATGCTTTGCGCTTAGGGGGTAGCGATGACCGTGGAGGCCTTTGAGTGCGAAGCTACGGCTAAACAATGATGAAAAACAACTTCTGCTGTGCTCACAACTGCTCCAACAATCAAAAACGTATTCCGGAACTACAAAGCTCTGCACACCAGGTTACCCAGACCTTTTTTCCCGATCGACTTTTCAAAATCAACACATAAAAAGGTACAGATTTTCTTAAGCTTTGGTTTTATGGTATTTGGAAGAATTAGTCTCTTTCGATGACAGCTCGCAACGCCATCTTTTTTACAGCAGCGAACCCCCCAAGGTGCAATGCATTATGGGATTGTGCAAGTAGCAAATCCGCTTGTTTTCATCATGGTCTCAGCTTTTTAGGGTTATATCAAACCTATTCCTCAATAGTTTGGGTTATTTATAAAAAATACAATATTTGCATAAAATAAGAGCAGTTCAATAGTTATGTGGGTCGCAGCTTATGGTCCTGTGATAATGGGTCGTGACACTGAATGAGTTGAGAACCACCGCCTAAGATGACGAAGAGCACCGTGATTTGGGCCAATGTGATGAAGAACAACAGACACATTTAAAGTACCATCTCATGTAAGAAAAGAGAACAGCATCAGTGCAGAAGTCCCTTCAGCACAGCTCTGGTTCCTACTCGGCCCGGTCCAACCAGGTTTAACCAGGTCCCAAACCTGCTCACCTGCTCACCTGCTCACACCTCACAGTCCACAGTCCACAGTCCACAGTCTACAGTCCTTCAAAAAGGAAAGGTAGAGACCCAGAGTGCACTCTCTACTCAGACTCGCAGCAGGGACCTGAGGAGTTCACGAGGGTGGACTCGGCTGTAGAGGGAGGGGTGGCTGTAGAGGGAGGGGCGGCTGTAGAGGGAGGGGTGGCTGTACAGGGAGGGGCGGCTGTAGAGGGAGGGGTGTCAGTAGTGGGAGGGGTCACTTGCGTCGCCGCAGGGAGATCCTCTGCAGTCTGCGGGCCTTCCCACGAGCATCAATGGGCCTCACGTCAGTCATCTTGGAGCGCACCACCTGGTACGCCCGTGCACAGTAACTCGGACGCTTGTAGTAGTAAACTATGGGCCGTGGGAGGGACTCTCCTGGAAACACAACATTCATTTCAGAGGTGTGTTTCTTTTTTTCTTTTCAACACAGTCTTTTTATGCATTTTTCAATAAAGCAAAATACATTAACACAATAAACTAAATAAAATAAGTCACACTCAACCTGAAATCAGACATATTCTATCATTTTTTCCCCCACACTTCCTCTTCTTGTGCTTTAAGATAAGATAAGATAAGATAAGATAAGATAAGATAAGATAAGATAAGATAAGATAAGATAAGATAAGATAAGATAAGATAAGATAAGATAAGATAAGCCTTTATTGATCTCACA
The DNA here is from genome assembly GCF_951799975.1 of Gobius niger. Taxonomy (NCBI): domain Eukaryota; kingdom Metazoa; phylum Chordata; class Actinopteri; order Gobiiformes; family Gobiidae; genus Gobius; species Gobius niger. The sequence goes on along the minus strand of NC_136869.1, from coordinate 29,157,623 downwards.
AAGGAGAAATTCACTTGTTACAGTCGGCGTTCAAGAAGATCACTCAGAGTTAATAAAGTGCAGCTGATACAGAGATTATTGCACATGTTACTTTACAGTCTTATTGTACAGTCTGACAGCAGTGGGGATGAAGGCTTTGCGGTAGCGCTCCGTCCTGCACTGAGGGTGTCTCAGTCTGCCACTGAGAGAGCTGCTCAGCTCTTCTACAGTCCCGTGCAGTGGGTGGGAGGTGTTGTCCATAATGGAGGTGAGCTTGGCTAACACCCTCCTGTCCCTCACCTCCTCCACAGAGTCCAGGGGGCAGCCCAGGACGGAGCTGGCCCTCCTGACCAGCTTGTTCAGTCTGTTCTTGTCCCGCTCTGTGCGGCCCGGGGCCCAGCACACGGCAGCGTAGTGGACGATCAAAGTGCACAAGCCTTTATTAGGTGCATAACACCAAAAGGTCCATCCAGAATGGTCACCCATACTCCATGCTGTGTAGTAAGTACAAAGATAGCTCAATAGGAAGTTCTCAGCTTCTTCAGGTGTGGAGAAGAGAATAATTTCCCCCACATGAAGAATCCTCATCTTGCCAGGATGTAGATGAAATCCCCGGAAGGATCTAGCCTCGATGAATTTTTTCTTCACTGCGTTGAATGAACTCCTTGTCTTTATGGTTACGACTGAGAAATCTTGAGCCCTCGTGAGTGATTACAAGCTTTTTGGCGAAAAACCAACTCGCTCTGCTCTGGGCCAACTTCAGTTTTGCCAACGTGCAGTTTGCTCTTTCCAAAACAAAGTTCCTGGAAGCATCCAGTCTCAGCCAGAACAGTGGCATGTACTTATCTTATATTTATCTATGGATGGAAATAACTGTCGCACGCAGTGACTGTAGCTCACTTAGCACCACAGCTAAGTCGGCACATTGTTGTGGATCAGCCACACTGTTAGCTGCCAGAACGTGGCCAAATGAGTTGGTTTAGGTCTTTGCGAGAAGCGTGATCTTGATCCAGCCTCACAGCCCTCAATGGTCGATTGTTTAGATATCATGCAGACTTGGTTGGTTATATTCAGCAACAAAACGGAGTTGCAGGGAGCACCCACTCTATGCTGCCATCTTGGTCCGTGGCTCCGCAAAAGTCATCCTCTATTTGCTCAGAAAGCACTTCAAGGATCACATGTCAGGTTACCAGACTTTAAATTCAGAAATGCTACGTTACCAGCTCCTGTTTCCAATCAAGCCTCAAGTGCTAGTGCATGAGTTAAAGCTCAGGAATGTCATGTTCATATAGCGTAGTCTAGAGTAACTTGTGCTTGTGTCTCATTTGCAGTTAAAGGCGGCCCAACAAAGGACACACAACAAATGTTCAACCAAAAAAATAGTATAATAAACAAACATTTATTTCATTAGTGGGCTTGTTTCTTATCAGATCTGATTGGTAAACCTCTCTGGCAATGGGACACCATCAGCTTGTCTCCATGGAGATGTGACAGCCGAACATAGGTTTGTACATTAGCTTTATGAGTACTGAGCAGTACACCTTTACCTTCTATCACAGCGTTCGTCACGGCAGGATCAAGATGGTCATGGAGATGGTTATAGCATTGTCTGCTGTTTCTTTACAAAGCTCTTCTTTGGGGTCCCTTTGACAGAATGGGGGGTAAGGCCTTCCGCTGCTTCAACATACGTTTGGAATGAGGCATAGAACACTTTGCGTGTGGACAGCCTTTTTTTTTCTTTTTTGGTATTTTTAGTGTTAATGTTAATGTAAATGTTTTAACTGTTTTTTTTTTATGTTGTTCTAGGTGGGACTTTCCTGGTTAAATAAAGAATAAATAAAATAAATAAATACCCCAGGTGTTTTGGAAGTGCATTAAAAATATGAAACTAAAATTTCACACAAGTATTCACTCCCTTCAATCCGTACTTGCACAGTTATTTCAGCCTTAATTCTGGGCACACCTGCATTTGGGGCATTTCTTTTGCATTTTGTATTTTTTTTTTTTTTTTTTTTACAGCTATATAGCCTCCTGAGTTTGTCATCCCCACAGCCTGATGCTTCACCATAGTGATAGTATTTGCAGGCATGATGCTTGACATTCAGGCTACATTCAATCTTGGTTTGATCAGACCAGACAATCTTGTTTCTCATGGTCTGAGAGTCGTTAAGGTGCCTTTTGGCAAACTCCAGGCAGGCTGTCATGAGCCTTTTACTCCATCTGGCCACTGGTGGGGTGCTGCAGAGATGGTTTTCCTTCAGGAAGGTTCTCCCATTTCCTCAGAATAACTCTGGAGCTCTGCTAGAGTGGCCATCAGGTTCTTGGCCACCTCCTTCAACCTTTCACAAATGATGGAAGCCACTGTGTTTTTCAGAACATGCAACAATTTTCCCTTCCCTAGATCTGTGCCTCGATACAAACCTGTCTTGGAGGTTAACAGACAGTTCCTTTGACTTCAGGGATTAGTTTCTGCTCTGACAAGCTCTGTCAGCTGTGGAACCTTATAGAGAGGTGTGTGTCTTTCACAAAATGTAATTTTATCACAGGTGGGATCCAGTGTTCCCAGTCCGTGTTGGTCTCCGCCAGGGCTGCCCTTTGTCACCGGTTCTGTTCATAACCTTTATGGACAGAATTTCTAGGCGCGTCCGGTTTGGGAGCCTCAGGATCTCATCTCTGTTTGCAGACGATGTTGTTCTGTTGGCTCAATCAAACCAGGACCTTCAGCTGCTCTGGGGCGGTTTGCAGCCGAGTGTGTAGCGGCCGGGATGAGGATCAGCACCTCCAAATCTGAGGCCATGGTTCTCCTTCCCCTCTACAGGTCGGTGGGGAGTCCTGGCCTCAAGTGGAGGAGTTCAAGTATCTCGGGGTCTTGTTCACGAGTGAGGGACGGATGGAGCGTGAGATCAACAGACGGTTCGGTGCGGCGTCAGCAGTGATGCGGTCGCTGTATCGGAAAAGCAAAGCTCTTGATTTACTGATCAATCTACGTTCCCACCCTCACCTATGGTCATGAGATTTAATGACCGTAAGGACAAGATCACGAATACAAGCGGCCGAAATTAGATAGAATAGAATTAATTGGATAGATAGATAGATAGATAGATAGATAGATAGATAGATAGATAGATAGATAGATAGATAGATAGATAGATAGATAGATAGATAGATAGATAGATAGATAGATAGATAGATAGACAAATAGCATTTGTCCAGTGTTCTCACCACTAGAGGCATCATGAGGAGCATCTACAACCCACAGAAGCTGCTCAGGGAGTGATGCTCATCCAAAATGGCACGTCCATTCGTGCTGTGGCAAGAAGGTTTGCTGTGTCTCCCAGCGCAGTGTCCAGAGCATGGAGGAGATACCAGGAGACAGGCCAGTGCACCAGGAGACCTGGGGGGGGACGACCGAGGTCAACAACCCAGCAGCAGGACCACTATCTGCTCATTTGTGCACGGAGAAACAGGAGAAGCACTGCCCGAGCCCTACAAAATGACCTCCAGAGGGCCACAAATGTGCATGTTGGTCCTCAAACGGTCAGAAACCGACTCCATGAGGGGGGTATGAGGGGGGTATGAGGGCGTTGGGCCGGTGATTACTGCCCAACACCGTGCAGCCCGATTGGCATTTGCCCGAGAACACAGCGATTGGCAGATCATCCAGCATGACCGGTTTGGTGGTGGGTCAGTGATGGTCTGGGGAGGCATTTCATTGGAGGCCGCACAGCCCTCCATGTGCGAGCCAGAGGTTCCCTGACTGGCATTGGGGACCGGGATGAGATCCTCAGACCTATTGTAAGACCATATGCTGGTGCTGTGGGCCCTGGGTTCCTTCTGATGCCTGATAATGCCAGGCCACATGTGGCAAGAGTGTGTCAGCAGTTCCTGCATGATGAAGGTATTGATGTTCTGGACTGGCCTGCCCGTTCCCCAGACTTAAATCCAATAGAGCACATCTGGGACATCATGTCTCGGTCCATCCATCAACGCCACGTGGCACCACAGACTGTCCAGGAGCTGACTGATGCTCTAATCCAGGTCTGGGAGGAGATCCCTCAGGAGGACATCCGTGGTCTCATCAGGAGCATGCCCAGGCGTTGTAGGGAGTGCATTCAGGCACGTGGAGGCCACACACACTACTGAGGATGATACAGACTCGTTTGGAGGAATTTCTACAGAATTTGGATCAACCAGTGACCTGATTTGTCACTTTGATTTTGACTATAATTTTGGATCCAGACCTCCAGGGGCTGAGGATTTGATTTCCATTTAGCATTCTTATGTTATTTTGTTCTCAACACATTGCCCTACACTATGAATAAAGATTTTCATCCGAAAAATCGAATTGATTGACATCCAGGATGTGTTTTTTGAGTGTGCCCTAAGTTTTTGTGAGCAGTGTAGATAGATAGATACTGACCGTTGAGCAGTGAAGGCGTCTTCTCTGATTGGCTGCTGAGGACATGAGACCTGCCCTCTGCCTGCTCCTGTCTCTCGGCTGGGGACAGAGCTTCAGTCTTCTCTGCTGTCTCCTCTGTCCTCATCACTGCGTCCACTGTCCTTCGGGGACTGTCCTTCACTAGTCTCTCCTCAACATTGTCCTGGTCTGACACTTTGGTCCTCTTCCGGGACTTGTCCTCTCCGTCTAAGCACAGAAGCACCATGTGAAACAAGGCACATATTAAACTATATTATACACAAATTGATTCTGCATTCAACTGAACAGGATAATGATATATTATATTTACATTGAAAAGTAAGGAGGGACTTACATTTGTTTTGGTTTTAAACTAGAAATGTCACTTGTTCAAACAAGCTCTCATGGGTCTGTTTATGCCTATCAGGAGCTTTGTAACATTGTTATTTATGGTTGTATAACATTTATTACAGTCATACGACCACAGTGGAGGACAAATACTGTGAAAGACCAATTGTCCTGCAATAAAGAAAATACAACACTGGAACATAAGGAGATGTTTTATAAGCAATACAAAAAAACAGACTAGACTATGTACAAGAAAGACATGGCCATTTTGTTTATATGGCGCATTTCATACACAATGCAACTCAATGCGCCTCAGTAAAGGCCCTGAGACCTCATGAACACAGCCATTGATGACGGGGTGAGAGATTGGACTTAATGATTGTAAATCCCCCTGGATGTTGTAAGATTCTTGTTGGTTTGATCACAAACAGATGGTATGTCCTTCCTTCCCAGAGGTTAGTCTGTGTGGTGATACCTTTCCCGGCCTGGCTCTTCCATGTGTCACGGTTGGTCTGGATCTCCTGGTTCCAGATGACCTTGAAGCTGGTAAAGTCCATGATGGGCACAGAGACACAGCCCTCAGACGCTGTGCTCCTCAGGCTCTTCACATCACTGCCGCTCACACTGTTCAGACTGACACACAGCATACACCACACAAGAGTTAAAAGTGTATTTCAAGCTGCTCTGACTGTGCTCATGAGGAGAATGACACATGCTCCGGTTGTAGACAACCAAAGATGATTCACCAAACATAGATTTTAAACCCACTTTGAAGTAGAGCCATGTAAAGCCTCGTATTTCCACGGTCTCGACATGCATCCAGCTTTCTCACACCCACTTCACTGTAGTTTGCTTTTTTGTTGTTTTGTATTAATAGTGACTATTTTATTTAGGATGTTTTTACAGCTTATAACAACATAGCAAATACAATAAATACTGTCTTTGCTGTACATTTTACAAACAAAAAACACAACATAGACATAACTAGATATTTAAAAATTAGGCAACTAAGCAATTTAAACCAAAACACCATTAAAACAAACAACCAAACATAAATAAAAACACACAATAAATAAATAAGTAGAGAACAGATTTCCAGCAGCTAAACCAAACACATGTGTATGTGTCCCACGCTACAGATTAGTGACTCAGAGTTCTCTTCACTCTGCTTTTGTGCCTTTGTCTGTTGTTTACTTGGTGGTTTCTTTTGACTTTGTGCCGGTATGTTCTCTTCAAGGGGGAGGTCATTAACAGGAAGTAAAAGGCTTCGATGTGGCACACGTAGCGTTTTTTTTGCACCTTGTATACAGGTACCATTGTCAACTCTTTCAACTACTCTGTGCACTACCTGCTCCCAATATGAGCGCAGCTTGCCAGGTCCACCTCTCTGTGATAGATTTCTGACTAAGGCCTGTTTCACACCGCACGCAGATTCGTCAACGAATTGACGAGCGAACCAGCCAGCGCCAGCATTCAAGTTGTTCAGATGGGAAAGCTCTTGTGTGTTCAGACAGCACGCCGAGGCGGCGCGGAGAGAAGCGGCTCGGGCGCTGCCGCCTCCGCTCCCAAAAGCAGAAATGGAACTCGAGCACATTTCTTTCGCGTGTGGGCTGCACAGCGAAGCGGCTTTCAACACCAAAATCTACAAAAATACACTTTTATAAAGCAATTTCACGTCTATCCAATCGTGTACTTGGAATACATTAAGGAAATATACTGAAATATAACTTTAGGCGTATTAATAACATAATTTTCCATGCCTACTTTTTTTATTCTTTTTTTTTTTATTGTGCTTAAAACACATTTTGCACGTTAAGGAGACATATCAGTTGAATTCCTATCTTATAATAATTATAGTGTTGCTTTAGAATGAACCACGAGACGTTGTTTTGAGTCCAATACTATGCTAGGCGCTTCGCCCCCGCTCCGTGGCAGTATGAATACATGGCGCTCGCTGCGAGGTAGTTCTGCCGCAAAGGGCGCTCGGCTCTGAGCTCGGCGTGCGGTGTGAAACAGGCGTAGCACTCCCCTGACTGGAGAACCACACCCCTGACAGATTTATCATGAGGACTTTTCACATTCTTTTTAGCATTTACAGCATATTGCGATTTAGTCTCTCTACTGGATTGCACTGTGGGTGGCATCGAGATCCGGGAGGGGTCCGGGAGTGTCCAATACCAGCCTACTGCTCGAGCCTGCTGAACAAACTGTTCTCAAATTCTTTGCCTTGGTCATGATCGATTTTATCAGGGTAGCCAAAACAGGGAATACAATCATGAAAAATCTTGTCTGCTGCCATTTTCCCTGACTTATTTCTCATAAGCTTGAGCAAATCTGGTAAAGTGATCTTCAACCACCAGTATGTAATCATAGCCTTGACTTTGCTCTGATAGTGAATGGACACAAGTTCGAAAGGGCTTCTGGTGGAAATGTGTCTCATAGGTGCTCTTTGTGGGAGGTTAGGACGTTTCTGTTTTATACAGGAGCAATTTTAATTAACATAGTCCTCAATCCCAGCTATACGGGACATGTCATTGTGAAGGGACTTTAATATGACCGGTTTGAGTTTCTCAGGAACGACCAGCTGTTTGTGTCGACATGTCCTGCAAAGAATCCCTTTTCCACTTCATACAACATTCTTTTTGTCTCTTGTCATGTTCCTTTTATCTTTCTCACTAGGTGTCTGCTGATTTGACACTTTGCGTCCTCCCCTATGACATCTCATCTGTGTGTGTTTTGTCCAGTTGCAGTTCCTGAACTGCTTCACTGCCTTGCCACACAGCAGTAACCACATCAGCTGGGATGATACTTGTGTGGTCACTCATGCGATCCTGTACGGTGCACCAAATCCTTCGTTAGAGGCGTCAGTGTGGAACACGAATGGGAAATCAAAGTTTGGGTTGGCCAGGACACGGGGATTTATCATAAGTTTAGTCACCAGCAGCTTGTGTTTCTCAGTCCATGTGATGGGTGTTTTTGATGCAACTGTCCCCTGTCTTCCTTTCTTTGCTTGCCATTGCTTTTATACTTTTGTTCTTGTTGACCTTTCCATCACTTTGTTTTTTCTTTGTTTGTTTAAACAGCGGTTTGGCGACATGTGAAAAATCTTGGATGAAGGAGCGATAGAGCCTAAAAAGCCTAACAGTGACTTGACATCTCCTACAGTCTGTGGCTCTTTTTTCCTTTAGTGCTTTAGTCCTAACCCTAACCAGAGACCAAGCAGCCAGGATAACAAACTTAAAACTTGTTTCAGGTGGTTTACGTGGTCCTCAAATGTCTTTGAATAAAACAGTACATTGTCGAGATATGGGGCACAACATTCATCCTGAATACCCTCCAGCACTCTTTCAATACATCTCTGAAATGCTGCGGGTGTGTCTGTCAGTCCGAATAGTATTCTAATCCATTCATAAAGCCCCACGGAGTACTGACAGCTGTGAGGTGCCTGGACTCTTCGGTGACAAATCCTTGGTGGTGTGCGCGCCCTTGGTCTAGAATGGGGAACCACGAGTTTCCACCTAAACTATCAAGCAAGTCCTGTATTTGTGGCAAGGGGTGGCGGTCAACAATAGTCTTTTTGTTTAGTCCCGGAAATCTCCACAAAGACATAAACTTTGGTCTTTCTACCTCACACACACAACTGGGAAGGAGTATGAGGAAGTTGACCTGCGAATCCAACCTCTGTGCAAAAGATTTTGCATATAGTCCTTCACTTTTTTGAATAGGGGTTTAGGGATCAAGTGGTAGCATTTCTGAACTCGGTTGTGTTCTACGACATTGATTTTTAACTTTAAATCTGGTATTTGTACAACCTATGTCCCCTTCACCTCTAGCAAAGATATCAGACTTGCACACTAAATCCTTGTTCACGATCAAGGTGTTCTAAATTGACAGGAGGATGCCATTTCTCTGAAGTTTTGGACTGTGGAGAACTGTTAGCTGTGTCACTATTGATCTGAGCTGTGCACATACAGGTCTCAGATTCTGACTTTGTAGTACTCGTATTTACAAGCATGGTACATGATCTCCTCAACGTGACCTAAAATGGTTCTTGCTGGCAGAAAAATGTCATGTTTACTGTGGTTACTGACAGGAATCTTACTTGCGTTGAACCCGCAGGTCCATTAACTAAAGCAGGAAACTGTAAACCCTCTGGCAAGTCTGGATTCAGTGTAGGTTCAAATAAGACTGTGCCACTCAGTGGCAACCCCCATGAGCTGCCACCTTAACGTGGTGGGGTTGTTTGAGGAGCCGAATGATCCGAGGAGCTATGTTGTCCGGGGATTTATGCCCCTGGTAGGGTCCCCCGTGGCAAACAGGTCAGAGGTGACGGGTCAGACGAAGAGCAGCTCAGAAGACTCTTATGGACGTACACTACACAAGGACCGTGACGTCGCCCGGCCTGGCGCAGCCGGGGGGCCCCACCCTGGAGCCAGACCTGGGGTTGGGGCCCGAACGCGAGCGTCTGGTGGCCGGGCCTCTGCCCACGGGGCCCAGCTGGGCACAGCCCGAAGGGAGGACGTGGGCCCGCCCTCCTGTGGACTCACCACCCGCAGAGGGATCCATAGGGGTCGGGTGCTAAGAGGACTGGGTGGCAGTCAGAGGCGGGTGCCTCGGCGACCTGGTCCGCATGCGCAGCTTCTGGCGTTCGGGACATGGAACATCACTTCGCTGGGGGGGAAGGAGCCTGAGCTTGTGCAGGAGGTTGAGAGATACCGGCTAGATGTAGTCGGGCGCACCTCCACGCACAGCTTGGGTTCCGGATCCCAACTCCTGGAGAGAGGCTGGACTCTCCCTTTTTCTGGAGTTGCCCGTGGGGAGAGGCGGCGGGCTAGGGCGGGTCTGCTCATATCCCCCCAGCTCAGCCGTCACGTGTTGGAGTTCACCCCGGTGGACGAGAGGGTCGCGTCCCTACGCCTCCGGGTCGGGGACAGGTCTCTCACCGTTGTCTCGGCCTACGGGCCCAACATCGGTGCAGAGTACCCGGCCTTCTTGGAGTCCCTGGGAGGGGTACTTGATGGTGCTCCGACTGGGGACTCCATTGTTCTGCTGGGGGACTTCAACGGCCACGTGGGTAACGACAGTGAGACCTGGGAGGGAGTGATTGGGAAGAACGGCCTCCCCGATCTGAACCCGAGTGGTGTTCTGTTATTGGACTTCTGTGCTAGCCACGGTTTGTCCATAACGAACACCATGTTCGAGCACAAGGGTGTCCATAAGTGCACATGGCACCAGGACACCCTCGGCAGGAGGTCGATGATCGACTTTGTAGTTGTGTCGTCTGATCTCCGGCCACGTGTCTCAGACACTCGGGTAAAGAGAGGGGCGGAGCTGTCAAATGATCCCCACCTGGTGGTGAGCTGGATCCGCTGGCAAGGGGGGAAGCCGGTCAGACCTGGCAGGCCCAAGTGTGTTGTGAGGGTCTGCTGGGAACGTCTGGCGGATCCCTCTGTCAGTGGGGTCTTCAACTCCCACCTCCGGAAGAGCTTCACCCAGATTCCGAGGGAGGCTGGGGACATGGAGTCCGAGTGGACTCTGTTCTCCTCCTCCATTGTTGATGCGGCTGCTCGCAGTTGTGGCCGTAAGGTGGCAATCCCCGAACCCGGTGGTGGCGCCCGGAAGTAAGGGATGCCGTCAAGCTGAAGAAGGAGTCCTACCTGGCCTTGTTGGCTTGTGGGACTCCGGAGGCAGCTGAGAGGTACCGGCAGGCCAAGTGTGCTGCAGCTCGTGCGGTCACAGAGGGGGGGAGTTCAGAGAAGCCATGGTGGAAGACTATCGGTCGGCCTCGAGGAGATTCTGGCAAACCATCCGGCGCCTCAGGAGGGGGAAGCAGTGCTTCACCAACACTGTTTACAGTGCGGGTGGGGGGCTGCTGACCTCCACTGGGGATGTCGTCGGGCGGTGGAAAGAGTACTTCGAGGACCTCCTCAATCCCGTCGTCACGTCTTCCAATGAGGAAGCAGACTCGGAGGTGGGCTCGCCCATCACCCAAGCTGAAGTCACCGAGGTGGTGAGAAAGCTCCTCGGTGGCTCCGGGGGTGGATGAGATTCGCCCTGAGTACCTTAAGTCTCTGGATGTTGTAGGACTGTCTGACACGTCTCTGCAACATCGCGTGGCGGTCGGGGACAGTACCCCTGGATTGGCAGACCGGGGTGGTGGTCCCTCTCTTTAAGAAGGGGGACCGGAGGGTGTGTTCCAATTAAAGAGGGATCACCCTCCTCAGCCTCCCCGGTAAGGTCTACTCCAGGGTGCTGGAGAGGAGGATCCGGCCGATAGTCGAACCTTGGATCCAGGAGGAACAATGCGGTTTTCGTCCTGGTCGTGGCACACTGGACCAGCTCTATGCCCTCCGTCGGGTGCTCGAGGGTTCGTGGGAGTTTGCCCAACCAGTCCACATGTGTTTTGTGGATCTGGAGAAAGCGTTCGACCGCGTCCCTCGTGGTGCCCTGTGGGGGGTGCTCCGGGAGTATGGGGTCCGGGGCCCTCTGCTAAGGGCTGTCCGTTCCCTGTATGAGCAGCAGGAGCTTGGTTTGCATTGCCGGCAGTAAGTCAGACCTGTTCCCGGTGCGTGTTGGTCTCCGCCAGGGCTGCCCTTTGTCACCGGTTCTGTTCATTATTTATGACAGAGTTATAAATAATGACAGAGTTATGGACAGAATTTCTAGGCGCAGCCAGGGGCCGAAGGGTGTCCGGTTTGGGAGCCTCAGAGTCTCATCTCTGCTGTTTGCGGATGATGTTGTTCTGTTGGCTTCAACCAACCAGGACCTTCAGCACGCACTGGGGCGGTTTGCAGCCGAGTGTGTAGCGGCCGGGATGAGAATCAGCACCTCCAAATCTGAGGCCATGGTTCTCCACCGGAAAACGGTGGCTTCCCCTCTTCAGGTCGGTGGGGAGTCCTTACCTCAAGTGGAGGAGTTCAAGTATCTCGGGGTCTTGTTCACGAGTGAGGGACGGATGGAGCGTGAGATGGACAGACGGATCGGTGCGGCGTCAGCAGTGATGCGGTCGCTGTATCGGTCTGTCGTGGTGAAGAGGGAGCTGAGTCGGGGCAAAGCTCTCGATTTACCGATCGATCTACGTTCACACCCTCACCTATGGTCATGAGATTTGGGTCATGACCGAAAGGACAAGATCGCGAATACAAGCGGCCGAAATGAGTTTCCTTCGCAGGGTGGCTGGGCGCACCCTCCGAGATCGGGTGAGGAGCTCAGTCACCCGGGAGGAGCTCGGAGTAGAGTCGCTGCTCCTTCACGTCGAAAGGAGCCAGCTGAGGTGGCTCGGGCATCTGTTCCGGATGCCTCCTGGTCGCCTCCCGCGGGAGGTGTTCCAGGCATGTCCTAGTGGGACAAGGCCTCGTGGAAGACCCGGGACACGGTGGTGGGACTATGTCTCCGAGCTGGCCTGGTGTCGCCTCGGGGTCCCCCCAGAACAGCTGGAGGAGGTGTGTGTGGACCGGGAAGTCTGGGCATCTCTGCTGAGACTGCTGCCCCCGCGACCCGGCCCCGGATAAAGCGGAAGAAAATGGATGGATAGCACTCAGTGGTCTAGACTCGACATGGCACCGAATCTCAGTGTACTGCACTCTGTGCTGTAGTGTAGTGTTGTATAGTATAGTGTAGTGTTGTATAGTATAGTGTAGTGTTGTATAGTATAGTGCAGTGTTGTATAGTATAGTGTACTGTACTGTCTGCTGTAGTTTAGTGTAGTATAGTGTACTGTGCTGTGTGCTGTAGTGTTGTATAATATAGTGCAGTGTTGTATAGTATAGTATAGTGTTGTATAGTGTACTGTACTGTCTGCTGTAGTTTAGTGTAGTATAATGTACTGTACTGTCTGCTGTAGTTTAGTGTAGTATAATGTACTGTACTGTCTGCTGTAGTTTAGTGTAGTATAGTGTACTGTACTGTGTGCTGTAGTTTAGTGTAGTACAGTATACTGTACTGTGTTCTGTAGTGTAGTGTAGTATAGTATACTGTACTGTGTTCTGTAGTGTAGTGTAGTATAGTATACTGTACTGTGTGCTGTAGTGTAGTATTGTATAGTATACTGTACTGTGTGTTGTAGTGTAGTATTGTATAGTATACTGTACTGTGTGCTGTAGTGTAGTATAGTGTACTGTGTGCTGTAGTGTAGTATTGTATAGTATACTGTACTGTGTGTTGTAGTGGAATACTGTACTGTGTGCTGTAGTGTAGTATTGTATAGTATACTGTACTGTGTGTTGTAGTGTAATATAGTATAGTATACTGTACTGTGTGCTGTAGTGTAGTATAGTATAGTATACTGTACTGTGTGCTGTAGTGTAGTATTGTATAGTATACTGTACTGTGTGTTGTAGTGGAATACTGTACTGTGTGCTGTAGTGTAGTATTGTATAGTGCACTGTACTGTGTGCTGTAGTGTAGTGTAGTATAGTATACTGTACTGTGTGTTGTAGTGTAGTATTGTATAGTATACTGTACTGTGTGTTGTAGTGTAGTATTGTATAGTATACTGTACTGTGTGTTGTAGTGTAGTATTGTATAGTATACTGTACTGTGTGCTGTAGTGTAGTATTGTATAGTATACTGTACTGTGTGTTGTAGTGCAGTATTGTATAGTATACTGTACTGTGTGCTGTAGTGTAGTATTGTATAGTGCACTGTACTGTGTGTTGTAGTGCAGTATTTTATAGTATACTGTACTGTGTGCTGTAGTGTAGTATTGTATAGTGCACTGTACTGTGTGCTGTAGTGTAGTATAGTATAGTATACTGTACTATGTGCAGTAGTGTAGTATTGTATAGTATACTGTACTGTGTGTTGTAGTGTAGTATTGTATAGTGCACTGTACTGTGTGTTGTAGTGTAGTATTGTATAGTATACTGTACTGTGTGTTGTAGTGGAATACTGTATTGTGTGCTGTAGTGTAGTATTGTATAGTATACTGTACTGTGTGCTGTAGTGTAGTATAGTATAGTATACTGTACTGTGTGCTGTAGTGTAGTATAGTATAGTATACTGTACTGTGTGCTGTAGTGTAGTATTGTATAGTATACTGTACTGTGTGCTGTAGTGTAGTATTATATAGTATACTGTACTGTGTGTTGTAGTGGAATACTGTACTGTGTGCTGTAGTGTAGTATTGTATAGTGCACTGTACTGTGTGCTGTAGTGTAGTATTGTATAGTGCACTGTACTGTGTGTTGTAGTGTAGTATTGTATAGTATACTGTACTGTGTGCTGTAGTGTAGTATAGTATAGTATAGTATAGTATAGTATAGTATAGTATAGTATAGTATAGTATAGTATAGTATAGTATACTGTACTGTGTGCTGTAGTGTAGTATTGTATAGTATACTGTACTGTGTGCTGTAGTGTAGTATTGTATAGTATACTGTACTGTGTGCTGTAGTGTAGTATTGTATAGTATACTGTACTGTGTGCTGTAGTGTAGTGTAGTATAGTATACTGTACTGTGTGCTGTAGTGTAGTATAGTATAGTATACTGTACTGTGTACTGTAGTGTAGTATAGTATAGTATACTGTACTGTGTGCTGTAGTGTAGTATAGTATAGTATACTGTACTGTGTGCTGTAGTGTAGTATTGTATAGTATACTGTACTGTGTGCTGTAGTGTAGTATTATATAGTATACTGTACTGTGTGTTGTAGTGGAATACTGTACTGTGTGCTGTAGTGTAGTATTGTATAGTGCACTGTACTGTGTGTTGTAGTGTAGTATTGTATAGTATACTGTACTGTGTGCTGTAGTGTAGTATAGTATAGTATAGTATAGTATAGTATAGTATAGTATAGTATAGTATACTGTACTGTGTGCTGTAGTGTAGTATTGTATAGTATACTGTACTGTGTGCTGTAGTGTAGTATTGTATAGTATACTGTACTGTGTGTTGTAGTGTAGTATTGTATAGTATACTGTACTGTGTGCTGTAGTGTAGTGTAGTATAGTATACTGTACTGTGTGCTGTAGTGTAGTATAGTATAGTATAGTATAGTATAGTATAGTATAGTATAGTATAGTATACTGTACTGTGTGCTGTAGTGTAGTATTGTATAGTATACTGTACTGTGTGCTGTAGTGTAGTATTGTATAGTATACTGTACTGTGTGCTGTAGTGTAGTATTGTATAGTATACTGTACTGTGTGCTGTAGTGTAGTGTAGTATAGTATACTGTACTGTGTGCTGTAGTGTAGTATTGTATAGTATACTGTACTGTGTGTTGTAGTGTAGTATTGTATAGTATACTGTACTGTGTGCTGTAGTGTAGTGTAGTATAGTATACTGTACTGTGTGCTGTAGTGTAGTATAGTATAGTATAGTATAGTATAGTATAGTATAGTATAGTATAGTATACTGTACTGTGTGCTGTAGTGTAGTATTGTATAGTATACTGTACTGTGTGCTGTAGTGTAGTATTGTATAGTATACTGTACTGTGTGCTGTAGTGTAGTATTGTATAGTATACTGTACTGTGTGCTGTAGTGTAGTGTAGTATAGTATACTGTACTGTGTGCTGTAGTGTAGTATAGTATAGTATAGTATAGTATAGTATAGTATAGTATAGTATAGTATAGTATACTGTACTGTGTGCTGTAGTGTAGTATTGTATAGTATACTGTTCTGTGTGCTGTAGTGTAGTATAGTATAGTATAGTATAGTATAGTATAGTATACTGTACTGTGTGTTGTAGTGTAGTATTGTATAGTATACTGTACTGTGTGCTGTAGTGCAGTATTGTATAGTATACTGTACTGTGTGCTGTAGTGTAGTATTGTATAGTATACTGTACTGTGTGTTGTAGTGTAGTATTGTATAGTATACTGTACTGTGTGCTGTAGTGTAGTATTGTATAGTATACTGTACTGTGTGCTGTAGTGTAGTATTGTATAGTATACTGTATTGTGTGCTGTAGTGTAGTATTGTATAGTATACTGTACTGTGTGTTGTAGTGTAGTATTGTATAGTATACTGTACTGTGTGCTGTAGTGTAGTATTGTATAGTATACTGTACTGTGTGCTGTAGTGTAGTATTGTATAGTATACTGTATTGTGTTCTGTAGTGTAGTATTGTATAGTATACTGTACTGTGTGCTGTAGTGTAGTATTGTATAGTATACTGTACTGTGTGCTGTAGTGTAGTATTGTATAGTATACTGTACTGTGTGCTGTAGTGCAGTATTGTATAGTATACTGTACTGTGTGCTGTAGTGTAGTATTGTATAGTATACTGTACTGTGTGTTGTAGTGCAGTATTGTATAGTATACTGTACTGTGTGCTGTAGTGTAGTATTGTATAGTGCACTGTACTGTGTGCTGTAGTGTAGTATAGTATAGTATACTGTACTGTGTGCTGTAGTGTAGTGTAGTATAGTATACTGTACTATGTGCAGTAGTGTAGTATTGTATAGTGCACTGTACTGTGTGCTGTAGTGTAGTATTGTATAGTATACTGTACTGTGTGCTGTAGTGTAGTATTGTATAGTATACTGTACTGTGTGCTGTAGTGTAGTATTGTATAGTATACTGTACTGTGTGCTGTAGTGTAGTATTGTATAGTGCACTGTACTGTGTGCTGTAGTGTAGTATAGTATAGTATACTGTACTATGTGCAGTAGTGTAGTATTGTATAGTGCACTGTACTGTGTGCTGTAGTGTAGTATTGTATAGTATACTGTACTGTGTGCTGTAGTGTAGTATTGTATAGTATACTGTACTGTGTGCTGTAGTGTAGTATACTGTACTGTATTGTGTGCTGTAGTGTAGTATACTGTACTGTACTGTGTGCTGTAGTGGAATACTGTGCCCACTGTGACTTGTCATATCGAGCTACATACTGAATGGATTGGTTGAGTCCCGTGGAGATAACGCACCTGCTAAAAGAAACCGGTATCGGAAGCAGATCCTCAGATTAAGTCGAGAGTGAAATTGAGTTTGGAACAAAGGAGCGGCATGGATGGCTTTTACCACCAGCACATGCTGCTGACTTCTGAGCTCTCTTTGTCCCAGAGGAAAACCAAGAATCTTTATGTCTGAGCTTGTCATTTTGACGTGATTGCAACTGTTCAGTTACTGTTCAGTTACTTTCAGTACTTTAAGGTTCAGTTACTTTCAGTAACTGAACCTTAACTTAATATTGACTTTCAGATAAACTCAAGAATAATATTATCTGATTATTCATCCTTTAAACCCCATTCTGTAATCTAATGTTGGGTTTTGCATTTCATTATTTAATGCAGTCTGTTAATATATATTCATAAAACCTCCATAAACCACAGTTTGCTTTGTTAATGTCTGTGTTTATCATTTCAGACTAAGGGTCAATGTGTATGGTTCAAGAATTCACTCCTTCATATTAATCTGTAGTTTAGCCTCTTATTCTTACTTTAAATTGGTCGCTTTTTTTAACTTTAAACCAACTTGAACCAACTTATGAATGAATGAATAAACCCATGAATTGATTAATGTTGTAGTGTTCTGTAGTGTAGTGTACTGAAGTGTTGGTGTACCTGGAGTGGCGGAGCCCGCCGGCCCCAGAGCGAGTGGCCTCCTCCATCAGAGGACTGACGATCTTCTCAATCATGTCAGAGAGCACAGTGAAGGTGGGCTCCACAATGAAGTCTATAAAGCCTGAAGAGACAGTAGAGCTCAGCCCCATCCACACACTCTGAATCCAAAGGACTTTTCATATAAACTCTTTCTGAACGCTAATGATGTCAGCATACTGTTAAAACTAAATGAACAAACACATGTTTTTACATAAAATGAACATAAAAATACATAGAAAGTCAACATATTTTGATTTGCAGTAGATTACCGATCTGCGACTGAGCCACCATGGTGGATTTGCGGTCACACAGAGGAGAGAAGGGCAGCCCCAGCTCTGCCTCTTTGTCCCCCTGAAACAAGCAGGTCAATAGTACTTCATAACAGTATATGCATTCATTATGTAAGGGACAAGATCAACTTCATTTTTCACACAGGGCAGGGCCCGCAGATGGTGCAAGGGTGATATGGTGTTATGGAGGATGACACTTGGCTTATGTTGTAATTTGGACAAAGCCATAATCACACGTTTGACCAAAATTGAAGGTGTGAGTATGTTGTGAGTTTGAGCATGCACTTTTACTGGTATAATGGCAGCACAACACAAAGCGGCATATGAAGCACACAAACTCAAATTTAATGAAATCATTCACAGTGCCATAATGGCAATATGGACAAAGCATTAAGATGAATGAAAATGTTTTTTCAGATTCTTTGTTTGTGCTTTGGTGACAGTGGAAAAGTTTTACCAGTCTACATTTCTCTGACACTTGAGGCAAATCTCGCCTCATTCCTCTCTCCCTCTCCTGGATATTATTTCAATACGTGTGGGTTTGAGTGTGTCTAGTACCTGTCTGTCCAGCGATCGTAAAATCCCCTTTTAAACATGTTTGTAATCCAGCGCCTTGTGTAATATGCCCAAGAATGTTTATGTCAGAGCATGTCATTTTGACGTGATTGTATTCAGTTAATAGAAGCGTATGATTCCCCTCATCCAAATGCCTGTGCGGGAAAGGCATTTCAAACCACAGCTGCTGATCGTCATGAATACTTCCTCTTTTCAGACGGTGTCTCCGTTTGACTTGTGTCTTTATGACACAAGTGAAGAGGTGGTTATGTTGCTCCAAATTCAGATAATCAATTAATCAACTACATTATACTATCAATTATTCCTCAATGTATGTTTGGTCTCCTCGTGCCTCCTCCCGCCGTGTTCTGAACAGCTGATGCGTGTTGCCGTTTATTCACACCGGTCTTCCGCTCCTGCCGCCACACGCACTCATTACATACGTGTGCATTTATATTGACAATACACAGGAATCAACTGCCCCTGCCGTGTGAACCGCATTAGTGTTATTTTGAGTTTTGTTTTCACTTGCGGTGATTGCCTGAATATTGAAAATAATAATAAAGCCCTTAGTATATGAACATGCCATAGCTCATTTGAAATCTCAGAACCTTAAGAGTTGAGTTATTGAGCTTCAACTGACAGAGGCCTGCAGAAGCACTCCTTTGGACAGCAGTGAGTACCTTTTTAAAAAAAAAATGGTTTATTTAACCAGGAAAGTCCCACTGATATTAAGAATGTCTTTTACAGGGGAAGCTATTGTACCTGTTTCTAGTTCTAGAGGAAACCTACACAGACACAGGGAGAACATGCAGATTCCACACAGAAAGGCTGGTCCAGGTGGGAATTGAACCCGGACCTTATAGCTGAGAAGCGCGAGCACTAACCACTGCTCTACTGTGCCGTACCTGTCTGAAGAACTCCTCCAGAAGCGAGGAGGTCCAGCGGTGGTGTAGGTCCCAGCGTTTTGCAGGATGACTGATGTCGGCTGTGTGCAGCAGCAATGACAGGGCCTTTGGTTTGTCGATACTGAAATAAAATGACAGGAACGGCCAAAGAGAGACTGAATTAGGGCTGCTCGATATGATCTTTTTATTTTCAGATACAGCAACTGTACAGAATATAGCAATGATTTTATTGTGATATATGTATATATATAAAACACAGTATGTTTCTTTAACCTCTAATTTCTAAGACTAGACTTTTTTTTTTACAGCAAATTAAGTCAAAACATCCATCCATCCATTTTCTGTTTTATCTTGGGTATCACCAGGTCTTCCGAGGGGCCTCCTTCCAATGGGACATACCCAGAACACATTTCCAGGGACAGACCAGGTGGCATCCGAAATGATGCCCGAGTCTCCTCAGCTGGCTCCTCTCGATGTGAAGGAGCAGCGGCTCTACTCCGAGCTCCTCCAGTGTGACTGAGGTCCTCAGCCTGTCTCTATGATCATGTCAGAGGATCTAAGGGCCAGCCAGGTTTCTCCTGAGTGCTACAGTTTCCCCGACCTCCTCATGCGGGTCAGGGTGACACAGCGCGGCTCAGCCACAGCAGCTCTGGACTAACACATGAACACTATTGCGTTGTACGCTTGTACAATAACAATAAAGCACTTACTTACTTACTGAAAGCGCTCAGCCACCCTGCAAAGGGAACTCATTTCGACCACTTGTATCCCCGACCTTGTCTTTTCGATCATTACCCAAATCTCATGATTAGGTCAAGGTCAAGGTCAAGTTTATTTCTATAGCACATTTACAACAACCACGGCTGCCCAAAGTGCTTCACAACACAAACAGATGATAAAAACTATGAATACAAATACAAACAAGGCATAATAACTACGTCAAAATCAATTAAACAAAAATACAATGGAGAAAGTTGAACATATTAAAAGGCCTGTGTAAAGAGGTGGGTTTTAAGGGAGGACTTAAAACTGCTTAGAGTCGGGGCCAAACGGATGCTGAGGGGCAGACCGTTCCACAGTCGGGGGGCAGCAGCAGAAAAAGCTCTGTCTCCTCTGGTTTTCATGTGCGTTTTGGGCACATCCAGAAGGAGCAGGTCAGCTGAGCGAAGTGCTCTGGACGGGGCATGGACAGAGAGTAGCTCAGACAGATACAAAGGTGCCAAGCCATTTAAACATTTAAAAACAATTAAAAGAATCTTAAAATTGATTCTGTGACAGACAGGAAGCCAGTGCAGACGGGCGAGCACAGGTGTGATGTGCTCACGTCGCCTGGTGCCGGTCAGCAAGCGGGCCGCTGCGTTTTGGACCATTTGTAGCCTCGTAATGGACGCTTTGTCCAAACCACAGTATAAAGCATTACAGTAGTCTAGACGAGTGGTAATGAGCGCATGTACTGACTATGATTAGTCAGGTCCATAAATATTGGGACATCTACTCATTTCTTATGTTTTTAGCCCTATAAACCACCACGATGGATTTGAAACACCCTCTTCATCACAACAGTCTGATACAGTAACTGCAAATGTCTCACGCTCCATCCATCCCCCACATGTGAACAAGACCCCAAGACACTTGAACTCCTTCACTTGAGGCAACGACTCTCCACCGATCTGGAGAGTGGAAGCCATGGTGGAGAATCATGAAGGAAGCGCTTGATTTTCATCTCAGTCACTTCACACTTGGCAGCAAACCGCCCAGTGTGCACGGAAGTCAACAGAACATCATCACCTGCAAACAGCAAAGATGAGATCCTGAGGTTTCCAAACTGGACACCTTCCGGCCCTTGGCTGCATATACACAGTCTGTCCATAAAGGTAATAAACAGAATCGTGACTGCACAAGCTGCAGTACGCTGATAGCAGAGGCCCCAGCCATTCCCAAAAGACCCTCACGATACATTTGGGTCTGACCAGCTTCCTCCCCTGCCAGTGGATCCAACTCACCACCAGGTGGTCGATCGTCGATCTCCGACCTGGACACCAGTGACACCAGGACACCTTAATGTCCTGGTGTCACTATTGTGTTTGAACACAAATTGTAACTAGCACAGAAGTCCAATAACAAAGCACCACTCTGATTCAAATCACAGAGGACGTTCCTCCTGATTACCCTGTCTAGGCCACACTGTTTTTGTCCACATGGGCGTTGGAAGCCCTCCAGTAGAACAATGGAGTCGCTCTGGCTGGAGCACCGTTTAGTACCCCTCCCAGAGACTCCAAAAAAGCTATCCCAATGTACTGAAGAAAGCATTACCCTATGATTCCCCGTCTGAGGTGGTACTCACACATCGGGCTGTTGCAGGAGACTCTTCATGGTCTTGATCTGCTGGAAGTGACATGACATGTCAGTGGCCAGCACCATCTCCACTACCAGAGACCGGAGTTCTCTGTCGGCCCACAAAAACGAGATGCTTAGAAATACACACAACCATCACAGAACAACGGACATACTGCGCCAAACCTCTTGTCCCTTCATCACACAATCGGCAACTCAAACAGAAAACAAATGTTAATGCAAGCAAAAAAGACAGAAATAGCTGAATGGGTCTTAGTCAGATATGTGCAGACCTCCAGTCGTCTTTGGAAAGGTTGCAGAGGATGTTATTCCCCTCCTCGACCTGAAGGAGGCGGTATGCTGCGCTGATGTGGTGGTTCTCCTGAACAGCACGGTCATTGTACAGCAAAGCAGTGCTGGACCTACAAAAGAAACACATTAAATGACATAAAGTATAAAAACAAAAAAATGCTGTTCAAAATTCAACAGCATTAAGTGTTCTGGAAAGCCTGACTAAATAAGTGAATCTTTAGTCTGGACTGAACAGAAGCAGGTCAGATCAACCATGTTTGGCCCCCGCCCCACAGCAAAAGCACGATCTCCCTATGGCCTGGACCCGCCCTGGGCACATACACAACCATCTGTGAGGAGGCGCCTGGACAGATATGGGGGAGCATGTCCATGAAGAGCTTTAAAAACAAATTCCCAGAAGCCAGTGGAGGGAGGAGAGGATCAGGGTGATGATGTGTCTGGATGTGTTTGTCAAAAGGCAGCAGCTGCGTTTTGCACCCACTGAAGACTTGTGTAGTGGGGACTGCTTGACACAAAATAGAGTGCGTTACAGTAGTCAATGCGGAGACTGATTAAAGCATGTATGGCTATTTTGAGGTGACAACGCGATAAAAAGGTTTAAAAGATGCAGCTGAAAGAAGCTAGATTTTACCACACCACTGACTTGTTTGCTAAATTTCAGCTCGCTATCAAACATCACACCTAGATTTTTGACACACTGACAGGCAGCTGAAAGGATTAGTGGGCAGGGCATTAACGGGCATTAATCTAAATTCAGACGTAATTTCCTGTATCCTGGTGAATTTTATATGATAAAAAAGCTGTTTCCTTTCCTGTTGAGTATTTCAAGATTAAAAATATATATTTTTTCTTTTGAGCTATATTTAGATAGTATTATTTAACAATTTCAAAACAAAACATATTAAATAAATATCCATGTTTAATATTAAAGATCTATTCAATGTAGCAATTTCTTAACAAAAAATATAACATTTAAAGCAAAGGGCTGTTTTCTGAACTTGAAAACAGAACTGTCTAAATCAGTGGTTCTCAACTTTTTGGCGCCACGACCCCCATTTTAACAGTTAAAGGGTTCGTGACCCCCGCTCGGGTCACACCATGAGAAATAGAAATAGTAGCCTACATAATTCTTAAAAAACAAAGAAAAAAAAACAAATGGCTAAAATGAAATTAATCAAACTATGAACAAATAGTGGCACTCTGGGAAAATAGCAAACACATGCTACAATAAAATATCAGATTGTATGCTAATGAAATTATGGCTATTTTATCTAAATGATCTGGCGATCCCCCAAATTTGTCTTGCGACCCCCTTGGGGGTCCCGACCCCCAGGTTGAGAACCACTGGTCTAAATCAGTGTTTCTCAAACTGTGGAAAATGTAATTTAAATGTATTTATTGAATTGAGACTTTAAGGTGTTGCACTACAGATGAATAGGGAAAAACATGTAAAATAAGTTATATTAATTTGAAACTTTTGTATTGCAGTATATCTATCCCTTTATTAATTTCCTTTAAAAATGGCTAGAATAGCTCATATTTTCAGAGACAAAAACCCAAATAATGAATAAAGCAAGATATAATTTTATGGTTTTATTTTGCGACCCTGTGAACTGCTACCTTAACGTGGTGGGGTTGTTTGAGTGCCCGAATGATCCGAGGAGCTATGTTGTCCGGGGCTTTATGCCCCTGGTAGGGTCTCCCATGGCAAACAGGTCCGAGGTGACGGGTCAAACGAAGAGCAGTTCAAAACACTCATATGGACATACGACATACAAGGACCGTGACGTCGCCAGGCATGGCACAGCCGGGCCCCCACCCTGGTGCCAGACCTGGGGTTGGGGCCCAAACGCGAGCGTCTGGTGGCCGGGCCTCTGCCCACGGGGCCCGCCGGGCACAGCCCGAAGGGATGATGTGGGCCCGCCCTCCTGTGGACCCACCACCCACAGAGGGATCCATGGGGTCCGGTGCGGAGAGGACTGGGTGTCAGTCAGAGGCAGGTGCCTTGACGACCTGGTCCGTGTGCGCAGCTCCTGGCGTTCGGGACATGGAACATCACATGTCTGCATAGGTTTCCTCCAGGTACTTCGGTTTCCCCTACCACTAAAAACATGTACAATTGGTCAGGATGAATGAGAGTGCGTTTGAGAGTGCACATACGGGATGACGGATGGAAATTAGCCCAAGGCTACAATCTGGTGTGGCTTGTTTACATGCATGAGACCCATGTATGTTCATTAACATACACTGTTCCGACCAAATAAACCAATAAATAAATAATAAAAACTTCGCTGGGGGGGAAGGAGCCTGAGCTTGTGCGGGAGGTTGAGAGATACCGGCTAGATATAGTCGGGCTCACCTCCACGCACAGCTTGGGTTCCGGATCCCAACTCCTGGAGAGAGGCTGGACTCTCCATGTTTCTGGAGTTGCCCGCGGGGAGAGGCGGTGGGCTGGGGTGGGTTTGCTCATATCCCCCCAGCTCAGACGTCACGTGTTGGAGTTCACCCCGGTGGACGAGAGGGTCGCGTCCCTACGCCTCCGGGTTGGGGACAGGTCTCACCGTTGTCTCGGCCTACGGGCCCAACATCGGTGCAGAGTACCCGGCCTTCTTGGAGTCCCTGGGAGGGGTACTAGATAGTGCTCCGGCTGGGGACTCAATTGTTCTGCTGGGGGACTTCAACGCCCACGTGGGTAACGACAGTGAGACCTGGGAGGGAGTGATTGGGAAGAACGGCCTCCTCGATCTGAACCCGAGTGGTGTTCTGTTATTGGACTTCTGTGCTAGTCAGTTTGTCCATAACGAACACCATGTTCGAGCACAAGGGTGTCCATAAGTGCACGTGGCACCAGGACACCCTCGGCAGGAGGTCGATGATCGACTTTGTAGTTGTGTCGTCTGACCTCCGGGACCTCTGGGAGCCTCAGGATCTCATCTCTGCAGTTTGCAGATGATGTTGTTCTGTTGTTTTTCAACAAACCAGGACCTTCAGCTGCTCTGGGGCGGTTTGCAGCCGAGTGTGTAGCGGCCGAGATGAGGATCAGCACCTCCAAATCTGAGGCCATGGTTCTCCACCGGAAAAAGGTGGTTTCCCCTCTACAGGTCGGTGGGGAGTCCTTACCTCAAGTGGAGGAGTTCAAGTATCTCGGGGTCTTGTTCACGAGTGAGGGACGGATGGAGCGTGAGATGGACAGACGGATCGGTGCGGCGTCAGCAGTGATGCGGTCGCTGAATCGGACTGTTGTGGTGAAGAGGGAGCTGAGTCGGGGCAAAGCTCTCGATTTACCGATCGATCAACGTTCCCACTCTCACCTATGGTTATGAGATTTGGGTAATGACCGAAAGGACAAGATCGCGAATACAAGTGAGGCCTCGTGGAAAGCCCAGGGCACGCTGGTGGGACTATCTCCGAGCTGGCCTGGTGTCGCCTCGGGGTCCCCCCAGAACAGCTGGAGGAGGTGTGTGTGGATCGGGAAGTCTGGGCATCTCTGCTGAGGCTGCTGCCCGGCCCCGGATAAAGTGTTAGAAAATGGATGGATGGATGGATGGTTTAATTTTGTTGATATATTAGCTACAAAGATTTAGGTGATTTCTGGTGAGCTATGAAATAATGAAAAATACCCCAGAGAAAACCTTCAGAATATTGTTCAGTCCAAGACTGTAAAGTTTTGTTGTAAACCTAAACTGTGTAGTAAATGTTATTTCAATAAGAAGCAATAGGCCTAGGATTGTAGCTGTATTCACAGGTTGTTGCTGAATGAAAATCCCGGATATTGAACTTGTGACCTTCAAGCTGTGAAGCCAGAGCACTAACTAACCACACTACAGTGCTGCCCATGCCCAATTCTCTCTCCTCTCTGTACTGTTTGTGTCAACCCTCTTTTACCCTCTGTACCATCTCCACCACAGCCTCAGAACAATCAGCTGCACCCTTCTCCACAACCAAGAGAAACATTGGTCAATAAAATGCATACTTGCTTCATTCCTGTTGATTGAAATGGCTTCCAGTGCTAATTCAGAAATACCTACTTTATGCTAAAAATACCTGGTCTGAACGTGGAAGTTGTTGGTAGTCCCTGTATGTTCATAGTCATGGATTGCTGCTGCAAAGATAATTGCAAAAATCTCCAACTCTGTCAGCCAGTGCTACACAAGGAAGAAAAGACAAGACAAACCTCAGTAATGCGATCCAGAAGTATTTTTGCTGACGACCAGAAACAGCGAGCCGGGTGGGGGCGTCACTGGCGGGTCATACATTAGTGTGTATTGGAGTGCCCTAAAGGATTCATCTAACTGCAAAAATGGAGGAAGAGCCTCACAATATCCCCGGGCAGTGGCAGAGAAAGGTGCTGGGGTGGTTTTCATGGTTAACCATCGATCATGGTTGACCGATTAATTGTTACAATTTACGAAACCGTTGGAAGGCATTTTTTCCTGGTTATTGCAACGTTGCTTTGCACATACTTGTAATATTTTTTTGCGCCATCAGAGACCGCCAGAGCACTGCAGTATATTTGTATTCCTCCACACTCCACAAGAAGTAGCTCATCTCAGCATTGGCAGTTTGGCATAATGAAGCGGTCCAGAAAAAGCAGTGTGGGAGCACATTACCATCAAAAATTATGGGGCAAATGCAAAACACAACTGTCATTTGAGGCATTGACGCCTATATGTTTTATTTCCTTATCACCTTATTTGTTGCTACAAAAGTAGTCAAGGACATGACTGTAGACAGAGGAAATTAAAAGCAACAGCTCTTACCACCATGTGCCATTTTTAAAAGTTTAATTCTGTCTCAAATGTTTTCTCGCCATTTAACAATTATAATTTAAGAAACACATTTCTGTGTCTGATTAATGGATGAGTAGACTATTTTACCTATGATTTGCAGATGAGTAGATGAGTAGAGGGCGCGGGCTGGGGCTGGCTCATGGACTAATGATTAACTGATTCATAAAAGAATGGTTTCACCATGCCAATGCACAGTGTGTTCAGGAAATAATATTTGAACGAGCATGCTTGGGGATGATGGAGTATGCTACATACCACCATGCCGGTCTTGAGCAGGAGGTAGTGGATGGTCTGTGTGACATCAGCTGCGTGCATCAGGTTGTGATAGGGGTTCTTGTGTTTGCTGTAGCCTACCTCCAGTAGCTCCAAGAAGGAAAGAAGAGACGAAATAGGGATCTGATTGAAAACAAAAAGCAAACGTAAAATGAAAAATGAAATGCAATATTATCTGACAATGTTCTTTTTATTCAATATAACACAATGTCTGTTGTATTGATAAAATGAAAAAAAAAATGGAATAAAAGGAAGACTTTTGGGCCATTCTACTGTACAACCAATATCACAGGACAACCTGTCTGGAGCAGTGACCTATGTGCAGATCTCTACATTTTGGTCAAGAGTTGTAGGAGTAACCTAGTTTATTATATACCTTGAAAGTGATGTACCTAGAAGGATTTGGAACTTGAAGGATGTAGAGTCAGCATAATTTTCAAGTCTTTAACTGGTCGAGGATCATTTAAATGTGGTGGAAATTTTTTTTCCTAGTGATAACAGTACTTTTTTCAAAAATAAATATAGTAAAAACCTCAAAATCCACTGTTCCAAATTATTATGCAACTCATCGTTTCAATACATTATAAAGCTTGTAATTAACTGAAAATGGTCATTTGTTGTATTTGTAGCATTAGGAGGTCATATTTACTGAAATCAAAAGCTATTTCAATCAAAAAAATATTAACAGGTCAAGTTATATTTTACCATAGGAGCCCTTGCGTGATAGCAGCTTCAAAATTCTTAAATCCATTAAACTTGTGAGTTTTTGGACAGTTTCTGCTTCGATTTCTTTGCAGGATGTCAGAATAACCTCCCAGAGCTGCTGTTTGGATGAAAACTGCCTCCCACCCTCATAGATGTTTTTCTTGTTGAGGCTCCAAAGGTTCTCAACAGGGTTGAGGTCAGGAAAGGAGGGGGTCCACATCATGAGTCTCTCTCCTTTTATGCCCATAGCAGCCAGTGATGCAGAGGTTTTCTTTACAGCAGGACATGGTGCGTTGTCATGATGAAGATGATTTTGTTCGGGAAAACACGGCTCTTCTTTTTGTAGCATAGAAGACAGTGGTAAGTCAGAAACTCCACATATTTTTCAAAGGTCATTTTCACACCTTCAGGGATCCTAAAAGGGCCAAAGGGCCCGACCAGCTCTCTCACCATGATTCTGGCCGAAAACATGACTCCGCCCCCTCCTTACTGACGTCACAGACTTGTTGGGACATTGTGGCCATTCACCAACTATCCACTACTCCATTGATTTGACCATCCAGGGTCACACGGCCTCATCAGTGAACACGACTGTTTGAAAATGAGTCCTCATGTATTTTTGAGCCACTGCAGCCGTTTCTGCTTCAGCTTCAATTAACCGTTTAGGGGAGGCCGGATAGAAGGTTTATGCACAACTGCAGCTTCTGGAGGGTCCTACACCTTGATGTTCGGGAGACTCCAGAGGCACCAGCAGCTTCAAATACCTGTATGCTGCTTTGTAGCATCTGTTCACTTAATCTGATGTGTTTGTCTGGCAGAAACCGTCCTTATTGTGCCTTTATCTGCATAAACCGGAGTGTGATCTGAATCATCCACAAATCTCTTATCATTACGATGATTAAGCTTAATCTTTCATGAAATATCGAAGGTTTTCATACCTAGACCAATTCAACTATTTCACGCTTTTCATCAGCAGAGAGATCCTTTTTCTTTACCATATTGCTTGAAAATGATGATCTGCTTAATAAAGTGGAACACCCTTTTTCAGTAGTTTTTCCCTTAACTGGGCTTAACCTGAAAACGAATCATCCCAGGTTTCTGAGATTAATGTCAGTGATTCATAGAGCCCCAAGACACGATACCATCCATGAGTTTCATTATTATTGTTTTTTTTTTTACCTTTTTGACACAAAAATCCAATTTGCATAATAATTTGGAACGCAGTGTACATCCTTCAAGATATACATCCTTCAAAGTTTGGAGGATGTATAACTGGGAGGACATGTATCTTGGAGGATGTGTATCTTGAAAGGAGTGTACTTTAAAGGATGTGTATCTGAAGGATGTGTACTTTGAAGAATACGCACTTCAAAGGAGGTGTAGCTTAATGGATGCGTATCTCAAAGGATGCCTACCTTGAAGCGATTGATGAGGTCATAGCGGGACAGCAGCTCATAGAAGAGGAACTTGAGGGCATGGTCTCCGCTGGCGTCGTTCAGAGCAAACACGTCAAAGGACCAGGTGT
The DNA here is from genome assembly GCF_951799975.1 of Gobius niger. Classification (NCBI taxonomy): domain Eukaryota; kingdom Metazoa; phylum Chordata; class Actinopteri; order Gobiiformes; family Gobiidae; genus Gobius; species Gobius niger. Next base: position 29,128,638 of record NC_136869.1, on the reverse strand, counting down.
CCATGTGCTGCACACACAAGGGTTCTGTCACACGGTGCACATGTCTGCACAGCTAGGGCCTGATTCATTTCAAATGGACAGCACACGCTTAAGTTTTGCAAAAAGCAGGTGCAGTTGAGTTTTGTCTCTTAAAAACGCTAAATTCACAAAACAACCACCACCACTAAGAACATGAGCAGTTTTTTTTTTCCTTTCATTAGGACAGTGCACATTAATCCTTATGTCAGAAATAAGCTGTAATGCAAACGTGCCAACCCCGTACAACCCCGTGAACTGCTACCTTAACGTGGTGGGGTTGTTTGAGTGCCCGAATGATCCGAGAGCTCTGTTGTCTGGAGCTTTATGCCCCTGGTAGGGTCTCCCATGGCAAACAGGTCCGAGGTGACGGGTCAGACGAAGAGCAGTTCAAAAGACTCAAATGGACATGAAGCACGCAAGGACCGAGACGTCGCCCGGCATGGCGCAGCCGGGGCCCCACCCTGGAGCCAGAACTGGGGTTGGGGCCCGAACGCGAGCATCTGGTGGCCGGGCCTCTGCCCATGGGGCCCGGCCGGGCACAGCCCGAAGGGACGACGTGGGCCCGCCCTCCTGTGGACCCACCACCCACAGAGGGATCCGTAGGGGTCGGGTGCGGAGAGGACTGGGTGGCAGTCAGAGGCAGGTGCCTCGACGACCTGGTCCACATGCGCAGCTCCTGGCGTTCGGGACTTGGAACATCACTTCGCTGGGGGGGAAGGAGCCTGAGCTTGTGCGGGAGGTTGAGAGATACCGGCTAGATATAATCAGGCTCACCTCCATGCACAGCTTGGGTCAGACCTGGCAGGCACAAACGCAAGGGTTTGCTGGGAACATCTGGCGGATCCCTCTGTCAGTGGGGTCTTCAACTCCCACCTCCGGAAGAGCTTCACCCAGATTCCGAGGGAGGTTGGGGACATGGAGTCCGAGTGGACCCTGTTCTCCTCCTCTATTGTCGATGCGGCTGCTCGTAGTTGTGGCCGTAAGGTCTCTGGTGCCTTTCGCGGCGGCAATCCCCGAACCCGGTGGTGGCGCCCGGGAGTAAGGGATGCCGAAGAAGGAGTCCTACCTGGCCTTGTTGGCTTGTGGGACTCCGGTGGCAGCTGAGAGTTACCGGCAGGCCAAGCGTGCTGCAGCTCGTGCGGTCACAGAGGCAAAAACTCAGGTCTGGGAGGAGTTCGGAGAAGCCATGGAGGAGGACTCTCGGTCGGCCTCGAGGAGATTCAGGCAAACCATCCAGCGCCTCAGGAGGGGGAAGCAGTGCTTCACCAACACGGTTTGCAGTGCGGGTGGGGGGCTGCTGACCTCGACTGGGGATGTCGTCGGGCGGTGGAAGGAGTACTTCGAGGACCTCCTCAATCCCACGTCACTTCTTCCGATGGGGAAGCAGAGGCTGGGGACTCGGAGGTGGGCTTGCCCATCACCGGGGCTGAAGTCACCGAGGTGGTGAGAAAGCTCCTTGGTGGCAAGGAGCTGTCCGTTCCCTGTATGACGCAGCAGGAGCTTGGTTGGCATTGCCGGCAATAAGTCAGACCTGTTCCCGGTGCGTGTTGGTCTCCGCCAGGGCTGCCCTTTGTCACCGGTTCTGTTCATTACCTTTATGGACAGAATTTCTAGGCGCAGCCAGGGGCCGGAAGGTGTCCGGTTTGGGAGCCTCAGGATCTCATCTCTGCTGTTTGCGGATGATGTTGTTCTGTTGGCTTCAACGAACCAGGACCTTCAGCTGCTCTGGGGCGGTTTGCAGCCGAGTGTGTAGCGGCCGGGATGAGGATCAGCACCTCCAAATCTGAGGCCATGGTTCTCCTTCCCCTCTACAGGTCGGTGGGGAGTCCTAACCTCAAGTGGAGGAGTTCAAGTATCTCGGGGTCTTGTTCACGAGTGAGGGACGGATGGAGCGTGAGATGGACAGACGGATCGGTGCGGCGTCAGCAGTGATCGGGTGAGGAGCTCAGTTACCCGGGAGGAGCTCGGAGTAGATTCGCTGCTCCTTCACGTTGAAAGGAGCCAGCTGAGGTGGCTCGGGCATCTGTTCCGGATGCCTCCTGGTCGCCGCCCGCGGGAGGTGTTCCAGGCATGTCCTAGTAGGAAGAGGCCTCATGGACGGCCCAGGGCACGCTTGTGGGACTATGTCTCCGAGCTGGCCTGGTGTCGCCTCGGGGTCCCCCCAGAACAGCAGGAGGAGGTGTGTGTGGACCGGGAAGTTTGGGCATCTCTGCTGAGACTGCTGCCCCCGCGACCCGGCCCCGTGGAGTGGAAGAAGTGGAAGTGGATGAAAATGGATGGATGGGTAAACGTGCCAGAGTTAGCACAAAAGCTAAATTGCACCCCACAAAAGACCACACATAAAGTACACAGAACAACAAAGTTACACATAAAGTACACAGAACAACAAAGTTACACATAAAGTACACAGAACAACAACGTTACACATAAAGTACACAAAACAACCAAGTTACACATAAAGTACACAGAACAACAAAGTTACACATAAAGTACACAGAACAACAAAGTTACACATAAAGTGCACAGAACAACAAAGTTACAAGGAAGTAGGTTAGTAAGTGTGGGGTGTCTGGTTGGGCCCAGTAGGAATGAGGCCCCATGGACGGACTCTCTCTGTTCCAATGGCACCCATGATGAGGGATTGGGGTCCTGTGGAAAGACCTTCTCCCTAACGGGGTGGGGGTTGTTCAGTGGGGCTTATACAGTGTAAGTGAGGTCCCATTGGGGATTTTCCCTGTTCGGGCAAGTCTAATGGGGGGCCGGGACCGGTTGAAGTGGGCCGAGTAAAATTGGAGGGGATATGGAGGTCTCCTAAATGACCCTTTGGAAGGAGTGATCGAAAGCAAGTTCAAAAACACAGCAGTACCAAGCGAGAGGGCAGTGGCAGTCAAATTAGGAGCAGCATGCTATAAATGAGAAAATGCTGCCTGTGGCTCAGTAAATCAGGCCCTTAGCAATGTTAGACTTGTGTAAGACATGTATCCTGTGTACTCGTGTGTGGGGTGGGAGTTTACCTTGAGCACTGAGATGACGGTGGAGGGGTAGCACAGTCCGGCCTGGTTCGATGTGCGTCTGTACATTCTGACAAACAGACGCGGCTTTAGAACATCAACCAGACTTAATAAAGCTGCTCGTAAGTCACTGAAAATGAGTCTAAGCCAATATGTGTTTTTTTCCTGATCCCGTGCATATGTCATTGGTCCCAACTCTTGTTCATCTATGTGCTTTTGTTGGCCTAATGTTAATAAAAGCTTTGTTGTTTAGTTAAGAGTTTACCAAACTTTTCAGGCCGTGACCCCCCAAAATGACCACCCAAACAACCTGGGAATCCCCCCCCCCCCCCTGTTTTACCCATTTGTGGTAATGATACATGTGTCATCTTGTAAATATAAGATGAATAATAATAATAATGTGGGGCATGTAAAAACAACAACAATCATGATCAATGATTCATGATTCTGAATCTCCGTGTTCCCTGTCATGTGATCGTCTTGTGTGCACACCTCTCCACGAAGATGCCTGCCTGCACAGCATGGACAATGGCTCTGAAGCGCAGCTTGTCCTCTGCACGCCTCAGCAGCGCCCTCTGGCGGGTGAAGGTGGAAGCAAGCCAGTCCCTTACCTCCGAGGGGACAGAGTCTGAGTGGATATCACTGAACTCATCTTCTAGATCCATCAGACGCCTGGGGAGTGCACACACAGTTACACACCACATGCAGCAGAGAGTTGAAAACAGGCGCACACAAAAGCTTTCCTTTCAAACTAATGAGTCCCTGCTAAGGCATTGAGTAACATGGTTGGGAAACACTGCCCTAGAATACCACGTTGTGTACTTTACTCGCCTGGTCTCCTCCATGTACAGTGACTCGAGGACAGTAGCAGCAAACATCAGGCTCTTCTTGAGCTCCACCACAGAAGCTTCTCCTCTTTCCAGCTGCTTCACCAGACAGCGCAGCCTACACAACAGAGGCAGTGCATCAGGCGGACATAGATGTAGAGTGAATGAATGTACAATGCTGTCTCCTAAGACACTACTTTTCATTGGCCGACTAAATGCACGCACTATTGCTTGCACTGCAGATGCTCTCAATTTACACACCAGAGGCCTGTGGCAGGTCTACCTTGGGCTAATGTTTCATTATAAAACCATATATATCAAAGTTTTACAGAGTGACGTTTGAATTGTTTGTGTGAAATGCTTCTTCTAAAAAAAAATTCAAAAACTTAGAAGAGAGAAATGAGTACGGGAGAGCGTGCGCATACGCAGCTGAGATCAGGGCGAGTCTTGGCGAGGAAGCCACCTTTTTCTGTTGGAGAACCATGGCTTCAGATTTGGAGGTGCTGATCCCCATCCCGGCCGCTACACACTCGGCTGCAAACCGCCCCAGAGCAGCTGAAGGTCCTGGTTTGTTGAAGCCATCAGAACAACATCATCCGCAAACAGCAGAGATGAGATCCTGAGGCTCCCAAACCGGACACCCTCCGGCCCCTGGCTGCGCCTAGAAATTCTGTCCATAAAGGTAATGAACAGAACCGGTGACAAAGGGCAGCCCTGGCGGAGACCAACACGCACCAGGAACAGGTCTGACTTATTGCCGGCAATGCGGACCAAGCTCCTGCTGCGTCATACAGGGAACGGACAGCCCTTAACAGAGGGCCCCGGACCCCATACTCCCGGAGCACCCCCCACAGGGCACTACGAGGGAACCGGTCGAACGCTTCCTCCAGATCCACAAAACACATATGGACTGGTTGGGCAAACTCCCACGAACCCTCGAGCACCCGATGAAGGGTGTAGAGCTGGTCCAGTGTGCCACGACCAGGACGAAAACCGCATTGTTCCTCCTGGATCCAAGGTTCGACTATCGGCCGGATCCTCCTCTTCAGCACCCTGGAGTAGACCTTACCGGGGAGGCTGAAGAGGGTGATCCCTCTGTAATTGGAACACACCCTCCGATTCTCCTTTTTAAAGAGAGGGACCACCACCCCGGTCTGCCAATCCAGGGGCGCTGTCCCCGACCGCCACGCGATGTTGCAGAGACGTGTCAGCCAAGACAGTCCTACAACATCCAGAGACTTAAGGTACTCAGGGCGAATCTCATCCACCCCCGGAGCCACCAAGGCGCTTTCTCACCACCTCGGTGACTTCAGCTTGGGTGATGGGCGAGCCCACCTCCGAGTCCCCAGCCTCTGCTTCCCCATCGGAAGACGTGACGGCGGGATTGAGGAGGTCCTCGAAGTACTCCTTCCACCGCCCGACGACATCCCCAGTCGAGGTCAGCAGCCCCCCACCCGCACTGTAAACAGTGCTGGTGAAGCACTGCTTCCCCCTCCTGAGGCGCCGGATGGTCTGCCAGAATCTCTTCGAGGCCGACCGATAGTCCTCCTCCATGGCTTCTCCGAACTCCTCCCAGACCCGAGTTTTTGCCTCTGCGACCGCACGAGCTGCAGCACGCTTGGCCTGCCGGTACCTCTCAGCTGCCTCCGGAGTCCCACAAGCCAACAAGGCCAGGTAGGACTCCTTTTTCAGCTTGACGGCATCCCGTACTTCCGGGCTCCGCCACCGGGTTCGGGGATTGCCGCCGCGACAGGCACCAGAGACCTTACGGCCACAACTACGAGCAGCCGCATCGACAATGGAGGAGGAGAACAGAGTCCACTCGGACTCCATGTCCCCAGCCTCCCTGGGAATCTGGGTGAAGCTCTTCCGGAGGTGGGAGTTAAAGACCCCACTGACAGAGGGATCCGCCAGACGTTCCCAGCAGACCCTCACAACACGCTTGGGCCTGCCAGGTCTGACTGGCTTCCTCCCCTGCCAGCGGATCCAGCTCACCACCAGGTGGTGATCAGTTGACAGCTCAGCCCCTCTCTTCACCCGAGTGTCCGAGACACGCGGCCGGAGGTCAGACGACACAACTACAAAGTCGATCATCGACCTCCTGCCGAGGGTGTCCTGGTGCCACGTGCACTTATGGACACCCTTGTGCTCGAACATGGTGTTCGTTATGGACAAACAGCGACTAGCACAGAAGTCCAATAACAGAACACCACTCGGGTTCAGATCGGGGAGGCCGTTCTTCCCAATCACTCCCATCCAGGTCTCACTGTCGTTACCCACGTGGGCGTTGAAGTCCCCCAGCAGAACAATGGAGTCCCCAGTCGGAGCACTATCTAGTACCCCTCCCAGGGACTCCAAGAAGGCTGGGTAGTCTGCACCGATGTTGGGCCCGTAGGCCGAGACAACGGTGAGAGACCTGTCCCCGACCCGGAGGCGTAGGGACGCGACCCTCTCGTCCACCGGGGTGAACTCCAACACGTGACGGCTGAGCTGGGGGGATATGAGCAAACCCACCCCAGCCCGCCGCCTCTCCCCGCGGGCAACTCCAGAAAAATGGAGAGTCCAGCCTCTCTCCAGGAGTTGGGATCCGGAACCCAAGCTGTGCGTGGAGGTGAGTCCGACTATATCTAGCCGGTATCTCTCCACCTCCCGCACAAGCTCAGGCTCCTTCCCCCCCAGTGAAGTGACGTTCCATGTCCCGAACGCCAGAAGCTGCGCATGCGGACCAGGTCGTCGAGGCACCTGCCTCTGACTGCCACCCAGTCCTCTTAGCACCCGACCCCTATGGATCCCTCTGCGGGTGGTGAGTCCACAGGAGGGCGGGCCCACGCCGTCTCTTCGGGCTGTGCCCGGCCGACCCCGTGGGCAGAGGCCCGGCCACCAGGCGCTCGAGTTCGAGCCCCAACCCCAGGCCTGGCTCCAAGGTGGGGCCCCGGCTGCGCCATGCCGGGCGGCGTCACGGTCCTTGTTGGTTCATAGTCCATAGAGATCTTCACACCGTACAGCGCAAGGACACGGAACCACCGGGCGGAGCACTTCACAATAAAGCACATGGCTCGTGTTTACATTACAGTGAAAAAGAGACAGGGAAACATCTGACCCAGAGGACATTTGAAAACATGGACGATGATGGATCTACCACTTTATTTTGATCATATGGATGTATGGACAGCACACTTACAGCAGCAGATGTGAGTGAGGCAGGGAGCTGAGATTAAAGGCAAAGGTGAGATTAATGAGACTTTTTACACATAAATGCACCGTTTAATTCTAGGAGTTTGGGTCAGAAAAGCTGTTTTGTCAGCGCCGTGCCACACACCCTTTGAGTTGACTAATCGTTGGTCAGAGCATGTTTTTGGTCGACCAAGAAAATCTTGGTCTTTGACAGCCATAGTGGTCTGCTTCGAAAATGATGTAAGTGCATACCCTCTCACACAACATTCATACGGATGTACAGGTCCCTCAGTACCTGACTGCGCTCTTCTCCATGGCGTCAGGAGCTTCAGGAGACGGCAGCTCATCAGCCAGGATCTCTGCCGCGCTGCGCTGATCTGGGACCAGTGCTAGGAGATTGGGGGCCCCAGAATCCACCCTGGAGCACAGTGCATTCTGTGAGCGTGAGCCTGGACAACACAAGAACATACCTCAGCCAGGGGCCCTCATAAGAGCATCCCATTTCTGTTCATAGCCTCTTCCATTTCTGCACGTTGAGATGGAATCGATGTGCTGAGGAAGTATATTATAAACAGCTGTGACACATGTACCTGTGATACACAATAGTTACTCACGTGTGAAGCGGGCCAGAGGGCAGGGTTTTTCTCTCCCGGTCTCATTGGCCACTGGAAAACACAACATCACAGTGTGAACCGCCTTTCATCGCCACACGTGTTTGTCTACCACGCAGGCACTGATATGGACATACTGTGTACGGTCGTTTCATTGGTATTTCACATTTCAATCATTCAAATATTCTATGTTACATGTTTTTCAGAGACTCAGAAGTGTGCCTCTGAGAGGGAAAGTGTGTGCCCAAGGTTAAAGTACATGACTTATGTCCACTGTGGACAAATATGTCCCTTCATGTGTCCAGATCATGTCATCATCTACAATCCTTGGCAAAGCTTAGTCTTATGATTTTGTGTCATTAGTTAATTTTCCTGTTGGGGCCTTCTATCTATGCTGTCAACACAATACCATGACGTCCCAGTTTCTCTAAAAGGGTGCAGTTAAATCCTTCCTTTCTCTTCTCAAATGAATATTTGTTCATTAGTAATTTTCAAAAAGGAATGCACCACACAGTTTCAGGAGAGGCCTCACCTATGTGCATCAAAACTTTGTGGCTAGCCAAATTCTCTGTCGCTTGCAAGTTCACGCTTTCCGCTAATATTAATCTACCACAAGAAGAGTGTCCAATGACAGTTAAACACAACACAATGACCAAGAAAACACCAAGGAAGAATTTTGGAAGAATTTTAACCTGCACTTTTTGCAGCCGCCTTTGCCAGAGCAGGTGCGCTTCGCGCAGATTGAGGGCCGGTCTGAGCCATAATTCCCGGGCCTAAAATGAGTCCCACTCCAGACCTGGCTTTGCTCTCGTCTATTCGCCAAACTACTGTCCTGATTCTCCGCTAGAGACAATAAGAAAACAGTTTAAATGAGAGTGTGACTGATGCCCCGAGTCCGAGCAGGGAAAACATGAGAGCAGCGCCCCGGACATGGGTGACATGCAGCATGAGGCGAAGCGAGCCCCGGGAGACAGACGGCCGAGCGGGGACACGAGCGGAGAAGCACTCGCGCCTTGGAAGTGCCGGGGGAAAGCGGTAGGTCTGTCCTGCTCATCCACTCCAGCACACTGCTCTGTTCTGGTGTGAGATGTGGCAAAGTAGACGGAGAGAGAGTGAGCGCTGTCAGAGAGTCTGTCCCCGTAACTACGAGTTGAATTAATCAGTGAAACAACACCGTAGTTTGACTGAGATGCGGGGCCCTTACGGATGTGGGGGCCCTACGCACCATGCGTAGTTTGCGTATAGGAAAAAACGGCTCTGAGTTCAATAAAGGTTTACAATAAACCAGTGGTTTCCAACTTTCTTTTCCTGTAGTCAGCCCAAAACTGTGGCCCCTACAAAACAGAGACTGTCCTCCAACAGAAGACGACACTCCTGGTCGTTTGTTGTTTCCCTGAATTACGACCATACAAGACATTTGCTGAAACAGCTCCCTCAAGCTCCCATTGAGTGTATGTACATTAATTTCAATTCAGAAACTTTATTCTACTTAGTGTATCTGACCAACTGCACCCCAACTTGCAAAATTAGCCCCACATGTGAGGACAAAAAGCAGCCCCAGATCTTCAGCCCTGCACCACCTGTGGAGGAACGGGCTGTGCCAAAAGCTCTCCATACGCACACTCTGCGCCGTTACGCATCTCACCTCCTCAACCACAGCTGCAGCGTTCGCAATTCACTCTCATTTTATATCATGTGGGGAGGCTAGGTCATCGCCATTTACTCACGCGCTTTGGCCACAGCCAAAACCTGTACCTGGTCAGATCAGTTTGGCACTGGCCTCTGCTATGGAAAAGCTCGCCAAACTGGGTTGACATTGGGCTGATACGCACCTGCCTGTGGAAAGGAGACTTTGGGAGGAGGAGACCCCGCAAGTTTGTGTTTCAGGTGCCTTTGGGGTGGGGGGCCTGTGTCATTGTGGGGCCAAAAAGGCCAAAATATAGCCTGCCCACCTCTGATTGGCCACTAAGCTCAAACCAAACAGAAGCGAAAGTAAAAATCAGCTGTTTGTTAAAGGATCTGTATCATGCTATTTTAGCCATTCCAAAGAAAACTATATATGACATATTGTACCTCTACCACTATGGAGTACTCATTTTTGTGAGAAATATAAGTATTTTTTAAACCCGGAAGACAGGCCAATTGGATTTAGTTAAAGGAATAGGCCACCGTTTTTACATACTAAAATATGTTCTTACCTCACTTTAGACGTGTTAATATATCCCCGTCTGGTCTTTGTCCGTGCGCTCTGTCACGCAAACGGAGCACATACGCAGCCTCTCCCACATGTCATATAGCTCCGAAAAAGCTCACGATAGAAGCTACCAAGCTCTTCCACGTGTTCCCTATTTAAATAAAGTTACGTGAAGTGTTTTCATGCGAAGTATATTTACACAGAAATGTAACATGTCATGTGGGAGAGGCTGCGTATGTGCTCCGTTTGCGTGACAGAGCGCACGGACAAAGACCAGACGGGGATATATTAACACGTCTAAAGTGAGGTAAGAACATATTTTAGTATGTAAAAACGGTGGCCTATTCCTTTAACTCCGCTGAATCCCGGAAAGAAATTCCAACTTCTGGCGGGTGTCCTCTTCTCTAGGAAGGTTGAAAAAAGTCCTGCACCTCTCGTAGCCAAACTTGAAATTTATTTCAAGCACCAGGATAACAGTTATTGAGAAAAAAGAAAAGAAAACCCAATAATGCCCAAAACGAGTAGACTTATGATGTAATTGTTTTTTTTAAATGTTTTCACACACAAATTAAGTATTTAGTCTATAGTTGGCCAACTTTGTGAAGAGAAAGTTAACTTTGAATATGCAAGCTAACTACTGACTCTCAAATATTTGACCACTTTCCCCTCAAATCGGTCTAGTCGGCAAACCGCTCCAGACCCCGGGGCTGAAGTGGTCCGGGGCTTTGAGTGGCTCACTTTGGTTGTAGTAAAACCCACAAAATGGAAATGCCCCTTTCGTTAAATGATAAATTATCAATTGGTCAATTCATTCACATAATTATCAGCTAATTCAGTAAGTGTAGGTTTCTTTTCTACGCATCCTCCTGCCCAGGGATGAGAGGTGTAAATAAGCCTTTTGTGCTATAACCTGTGCACGCGCACGTGTGTGCGTGTGTGTGTAGGTGTGCTTGTTACAGAGCCGAGTGCATTAGTGCTAATGAGTCCCTGAGCTCTGGCCCTTTCGCGACTAAAGAGGTGACGTCACTATCGTGCCACGTTTCCATAGCAACCAGACTGTAAACACACTGCTACACGAGCATTCACAGCCCTCACACCTTAGGGAGTTTTTACATCAGGGCCAGCAGGGCCTTCTCTGCTAGCCCTGGCCAAATGAAGAAAAACAATGTATAAAATGCTTTTTAAACTTTTCATACATACACTGCTCACAAAAACTTAGGGCACACTCAAAAAACACATCCTAGATGTCAATCAATTCGATTTTTCGGATGAAAATCTTTATTCATAGTGTAGGGCAATGTGTTGAGAACAAAATAACATAAGGATGATAAATGGAAATCAAATTCTCAGCCCCTGGAGGTCTGGATCCAAAATTATAGTCAAAATCAAAGTGACAAATCAGGTCACTGGTTGATCCAAATTCTGTAGAAATTCCTCCAAACGAGTCTGTATCATCTCAGTCGTGTGTGTGGCCTCCACGTGCCTGAATGCACTCCCTACAACGCCTGGGCAGCTCCTGATGAGACCACGGATGTCCTCCTGAGGGATCTCCTCCCAGACCTGGATTAGAGCATCAGTCAGCTCCTGGACAGTCTGTGGTGCGACGTGGCGTTGATGGATGGACCGAGACATGATGTCCCAGATGTGCTCTATTGGATTTAAGTCTGGGGAACGGGCAGGCCAGTCCAGAACATCAATACCTTCATCATGCAGGACCTGCTGACACACTCTTGCCACATGTGGCCTGGCATTATCAGGCATCAGAAGGAACCCAGGGCCCACAGCACCAGCATATGGTCTTACAATAGGTCTGAGGATCTCATCCCGGTCCCCAATGCCAGTCAGGGAACCTCTGGCTCGCACATGGAGGGCTGTGTGGCCCTCCAATGAAATGCCTCCCCAGACCATCACTGACCCACCACCAAACCGGTCATGCTGGATGATGTTGCAGCAGCAGAACGTTCTCCAGGGCGTCTCCAGACTCTGTCACGTCTGTCACATGTGCTCAGGGTGAACCTGCTCTCATCCGTGAAGAGCACAGGCACCATTGGCCAATCTGCCAATCGCTGTGTTCTCGGGCAAATGCCAATCGTGCTGCACGGTGTTGGGCAGTAAGCACCGGCCCAACTTGTGGACGTCGGGCCCTCATACCCCCCTCATACCCCCCTCATACCACCCTCATGGAGTCGGTTTCTGACCGTTTGAGGACCAACATGCACATTTGTGGCCCTCTGGAGGTCATTTTGTAGGGCTCGGGCAGTGCTTCTCCTGTTTCTCCGTGCACAAATGAGCATATTGCGCTCCTGCTGCTGGGTTGCTGGCCTCGGTCGGTCCACCGCTTGGCCCTGGACAGGAGAAGAGTTTCCTCACATCAGCTGCGCTGGGACTTGGGAAGGGAACAGATACAAGACTACAAGCACCAAAAAGGCATCCCACATAGCATCAAACTTTAAGTTTAGAATCTTTTTATTGCTTTGGATTTTGCGTTTGGGTTGTCCTCTGGATGTCTCGCTCTGTCAACAAAACATCTGTGGAAAACGTTTATTTCCACATTATAATGTGCTTGTTTCCTCCTCATGTTTCATGTGTTTCTGTACAGTATAATATGAGTGTACCTGAAGGTTTTTGTTTGGGAGCAGAGACACCGCTCATGGAGGTGATTTTGTCCTCCTTGAGTATATTATGGAAAAGACTAAAGGCTCATGTCATTATATACACTATGTTAAAACTACGCTAAGCGATCCCGTTTTGCCGGCCCCCATGTGCGCCACCACCATGTGCGCCCCATGTGCGCCACCACCATGTGCCCCACCATGTGCGCCCCCATGTGCGCCACCATGTGCGCCCCCACCATGTGCCCCACCATGTGCGCCACCACCATGTGCGCCACCATGTGCGCCCCCACCATGTGCGCCCCCATGTGCGCCACCATGTGCGCCCCCATGTGCGCCACCACCATGTGCGCCACCACCATGTGCGCCACCACCATGTGCGCCACCATGTGCGCCCCCATGTGCGCCACCATGTGCGCCCCCATGTGCGCCACCACCATGTGCGCCACCATGTGCGCCACCACCATGTGCGCCACCATGTGCGCCACCACCATGTGCGCCCCATGTGCGCCACCACCATGTGCGCCACCATGTGCGCCCCCACCATGTGCGCCCCCACCATGTGCGTCCCCATGTGCGCCCCCATGTGCGCCCCATGTGCGCCCCCATGTGCGCCCCCATGTGCGCCACCATGTGCGCCCCCACCATGTGCGCCCCCACCATGTGCGCCCCCATGTGCGCCCCCATGTGCGCCACCATGTGCGCCACCATGTGCGCCCCCATGTGCGCCCCCATGTGCGCCCCCATGTGCGCCACCATGTGCGCCCCCACCATGTGCGCCCCCATGTGCGCCCCCATGTGCGCCCCCACCATGTGCGCCCCCATGTGCGCCCCCACCATGTGCGCCCCCATGTGCGCCCCCATGTGCGCCCCCATGTGCGCCCCTACCATGTGCGCCCCCATGTGCGCCCCCATGTGCGCCCCCACCATGTGCGCCCCCATGTGCGCCCCCACCATGTGCGCCCCCATGTGCGCCCCCATGTGCGCCCCCATGTGCGCCCCTACCATGTGCGCCCCCATGTGCGCCCCCATGTGCGCCCCCACCATGTGCGCCCCCATGTGCGCCCCCATGTGCGCCACCATGTGCGCCACCATGTGCGCCCCCACCATGTGCGCCCCCATGTGCGCCCCCATGTGCGCCACCATGTGCGCCACCATGTGCGCCCCCACCATGTGCGCCACCACCATGTGCGCCACCATGTGCGCCACCATGTGCGCCCCCACCATGTGCGCCACCATGTGCGCCACCACCATGTGCGCCACCATGTGCGCCCCCATGTGCGCCCCCACCATGTGCGCCCCCATGTGCGCCCCCACCATGTGCGCCACCATGTGCGCCCCCACCATGTGCGCCCCCATGTGCGCCCCCACCATGTGCGCCCCCACCATGTGCACCACCATGTGCGCCACCATGTGCGCCCCCACCATGTGCGCCACCATGTGCGCCACCATGTGCGCCACCATGTGCGCCCCCATGTGCGCCACCATGTGCGCCACCACCATGTGCCCCACCATGTGCGCCCCCATGTGCGCCCCCATGTGCGCCCCCACCATGTGCGCCCCCATGTGCGCCCCCACCATGTGCGCCACCATGTGCGCCCCCACCATGTGCGCCCCCATGTGCGCCACCATGTGCGCCCCCATGTGCGCCCCCATGTGCGCCACCATGTGCGCCCCACCATGTGCGCCACCATGTGCGCCCCCACCATGTGCGCCACCATGTGCGCCCCCACCATGTGCGCCACCATGTGCGCCCCCATGTGCGCCCCCATGTGCGCCCCCATGTGCGCCACCATGTGCGCCCCCATGTGCGCCCCCATGTGCGCCACCATGTGCGCCACCATGTGCGCCCCCATGTGCGCCACCATGTGCGCCCCCATGTGCGCCCCCATGTGCGCCACCACCATGTGCGCCACCATGTGCGCCCCCACCATTTGCGCCCCCACCATGTGTGCCCCCATGTGCGCCCCCACCATGTGCGCCACCATGTGCGCCCCCACCATGTGCGCCCCCACCATGTGTGCCCCCATGTGCGCCCCCACCATGTGCGCCACCATGTGCGCCCCCACCATGTGCGCCACCATGTGCGCCCCCACCATGTGCGCCCCCACCATGTGCGCCACCATGTGCGCCACCACCATGTGCGCCACCATGTGCGCCCCCATGTGCGCCCCCATGTGCGCCACCACCATGTGCGCCCCCATGTGCGCCCCCATGTGCGCCACCATGTGCGCCACCACCATGTGCGCCACCATGTGCGCCCCCATGTGCGCCCCCATGTGCGCCCCCACCATGTGCGCCCCCATGTGCGCCCCCATGTGCGCCACCATGTGCGCCCCCACCATGTGCGCCACCATGTGCGCCACCACCATGTGCGCCACCATGTGCGCCCCCACCATGTGCGCCCCCACCATGTGCGCCACCACCATGTGCGCCACCATGTGCGCCACCATGTGCGCCACCACCATGTGCGCCACCATGTGCGCCCCCACCATGTGCGCCCCCATGTGCGCCACCATGTGCGCCCCCACCATGTGCGCCCCCACCATGTGCGCCCCCACCATGTGCGCCCCCACCATGTGCGCCCCCACCATGTGCGCCACCATGTGCGCCACCACCATGTGCGCCACCATGTGCGCCACCACCATGTGCGCCACCATGTGCGCCACCATGTGCGCCACCACCATGTGCGCCACCACCATGTGCGCCACCATGTGCGCCACCACCATGTGCGCCCCCACCATGTGCGCCCCCACCATGTGCGCCACCATGTGCGCCACCACCATGTGCGCCACCATGTGCGCCACCACCATGTGCGCCCCCACCATGTGCGCCACCATGTGCGCCACCACCATGTGCGCCCCCACCATGTGCGCCCCCACCATGTGCGCCCCCATGTGCGCCACCATGTGCGCCCCCACCATGTGCGCCCCCACCATGTGCGCCCCCACCATGTGCGCCCCCACCATGTGCGCCCCCACCATGTGCGCCACCATGTGCGCCACCATGTGCGCCACCACCATGTGCACCCCCATGTGCGCCCCCACCATGTGCGCCACCATGTGCGCCACCACCATGTGCGCCCCCACCATGTGCGCCCCTTGTGCCCCACCATGTGCCCCACCATGTGCGCCCCCACCATGTGGCTCTCACACTCTATACAGCAGAAGGAGACCGCCGCCGCTCCTCCCTCAGCTCACAGCACACCCTCCCACACGCGCCTCACCCCCATGTGCCCCCCCGCACAATGTAAACACAAACATGTGAGCAAGAAATCGCAAATGTTTGAAGCAGAAGACTCAGTTAGCAGCTAACAGTTGGCATTATGACAGAAATGTACAAAAAGATGGTGAACTGACAAACACCTGACCTGCTCTGACGCAGCTGAAATCCTCATGAAATGTCTGTTTGTTTATTAATCCAATATCTACAGGAGCTGTCAGGTCTTTTTCCTCCTTATGATGAGAAAGCAAGGCAGCACCGGAGAAGAGGAAAACAAGTTCTCTTTCAACATTCGTTTCGGTATCTCACTATGGGAACGCTCTCACGCTGTTCCCCCAGAAGCCCAATTACACTACGCCAGTCTCCTGACTGGCTGTCAGACGTGACGTCGCTCCGCAGAGGAGGAGGGTGAGTGGTTAACGGGATAGCATACTGTTCATAGGAAGAGCTAATCACTCTGACGCCGAACGCTACCTATTGCCGCGTCGCCTTTTGTGAGTTATTTGTGTGTAGCAAGTCTGTCCCCAAACAGGTGCTATTTTAGCCGCTAGTCGCAATACTAGTTGCTTGCTTCAAATTAGCGAGAGATTACGGCACTATGCTTCTTCCTCACCATGGAAAAAGACGTGCTGCCACCAAAGCCGTGCAAATGTGGGAATAAAATTTCCGGGGCAGACAACCATGCTGTTTGTGCTGCGTGTCTCGGGCTGCAACATGCTCGGGATGCGCTAGCCTACCCGATAACCTGTGACCACTGTGCACGCCTTTCTCTGAAAACCCGCCGTCGAAGACTTGCGCGCCAAGCGAGCTTGTCGGGGGAAGATCCTGTACTGGGGGCAACCATTCCCCCTCTACAGGTGGAGCCGAAGGAGAGGCCCCGTGGAGTCACCTCCGTGGGACCTAGCTGGGCCGAGCAGGTTGATGCTGCGGACCCTCTCCTGGACTCGGACGAGCTGGACTTGGACCTAGCGGCCACGGAGGACAGCCTCGCCGAGTTTTCTGACTCCGGTGATGAGCCCATAAGTCTCCTCTCTGACGAGGACGACGATTATATGGAGCAATTCACCCTAACACAGGCCGCAAGGCCGGGAAGCGCTGCGGTCACCGGCAGTAGCGGATCACCAGCCCCGCCTGCCACACAGGACCTGCATGAGGTTTGCCGTAGAGCAGCTGCAAAGCTAGGCATCACGTGGCCGGAGGCCCCTCTCGAGACTGCGAGGTCCCGTTATGAGGGTCGACGACTACCGAAGGCCAAAACCTCCACAAAGCAGCTCCTACCAGCCTTCCCAGAGTGCCTGGAGGAGGCCACTCGGTCCTGGAGAAATCCTTTCACCGCGAAAGCCCCCGCCCTGGGAGGGGCTGCGCTGGACTGGGATGGCATGGAGGGAAATGGTTTCACTCGCCTTCCCCCCATCGAACCTCTAGTGGCAGCTCATCTCAACCCAACACAGAGGTCCACCATGACCACTGCGGGCCCGGCTATGCCATCCAAAGCTGATTGTTTTCAAACAACGCTGACGGAGAGGGGCTACAAAGCCGTGGCTACATCAGTGAGAGCCCTCAATGCGTCCTCCCTGCTTTTAGCCTACCAGGCTGACCTCCAGGACGATATGGCGACCTCACCCAGCCCGGAGATGTGGGACGAGTTGTGCGTGGTCACTGACCTCTGCCTCCGCCTGCACAGATGCGCTGTACAAGCATGTGGCCGAGCTATGGGAGTCATGGTTACACAGGAGAGGGCTAGATGGCTCAGTCTCTCCAGCCTCTCCCATAGAGAAAAAACTGAACTCCTGGATGTCCCTGTGGACCCCAAAGGCCTGTTCGGTTCCGCGGTTGCCACCATGCAGAAGAGATGCGAGGAGAAGAAGCGTGAGGGTGAAGCGCTGCAGCTGTGTCTCCCCAGGAAAGCGCCACCACCTAAAGCCACGCCTCAACTCCCTCCACGGCCTACAAATGGACAGGCCTATCGCATCCCCAAACGCCCACCACAACCTCAACCACAGAGCAGTGGGACTCCAGAGCTCAAGGGTGCGTGGGCCAGAAAACAGTTTGCCCCCAAGGTGAGGCCAGGGACTCCACAGGGCCAGCCTGCCACCCAGGGTGCAAAGAAGAAGAAGCGGGCTGCCTAACGTGCACCTTCTGAGGAGGGGGAGCAGGTCAGGCCAGGCGCCTCTCCCCACCCCACAGTCCAGTGTTCAAGTGGTGCATTCGAGACCAGGGAAGCGACGTGCAGAGACTGTTGCATCAGCGCTCGACGTTCACGGCCCAAAGAGGAGGACTTTTTCTGCAGAGAGCTCAGTGGAGCCACAGCAGCTGTTTACAAGCACACACCAGTGCCTTTGTCCTCTCTCTCAAAAATGTTCAATAAAAATGTGTTCTTGCAAAGAAATAAATGCCTGTTCCTTTGCACACCCAGGCCCCAGGGGGGCGCAGCCACACATGTTGCAAAACATACACATAGTGGACACAGACAGATTGAACAATACAGCGTCTCCATTAGCTCTGCGGGACCCTCTAAATCCACTAGAGGGAGCTATTACACCACTAGTGAAGCAGCCTCCACTCTCCAGCCAAGCAGACACAGGGATCAAGCCCCTGGGTCCGCTAGCGTCACACGCATCACAATGGCTGGAGTGTGGAGCGCCGAATTGGGTTCTGAAGACCATCACCAAAGGCTACAGGCTCCAGTTCGCGACAACCCCTCCCTGTTTCAGGAGCGTGCTGTTTTCACAACCGCGAGAAAAAGAGGCTCTGATCCTACAGGAGGAAATAAAAGCTCTTTTGAACAAGGGAGCTATCCAAATAGTGCCACCAGGGCAGTGCCAGGCAGGCTTCTATTCGAGATATTTCCTTGTTCCCAAAAAAGGAGGGGGTTTGCGTCCAATACTGGATCTGCGCGCTCTGAACAAGTACATGAGAACATACACGTTCAGGATGCTGACACACACGGCTCTAGTGCGCTTCGTGCGGCAGGGCGATTGGTTTGTGTCCATAGATCTGAAAGACGCATACTTTCACATCCCTATATACCCCCCTCATCGAAAGTATCTGAGATCTGCTTTCCAAGGGGTGGTTTACGAATACACAGTGCTCCCATTCGGCCTCTCTCTGAGCCCACGGGTGTTTGTGAAATGCACAGAGGCTGCAATAGCACCTCTGCGGAAAAGAGGACTGCGTTTAGCCACGTATTTAGACGACTGGCTACTTGCAGCTCAGTCTTCACACCAACTCCAGGTCCACGCCAGGCTGCTCCTGTCGCACCTGTCTTCCCTGGGATTCGTGGTGAACTGGGACAAGAGCGTCATCGTCCCGTGTCAGAGCATAGAGTTTATAGGACTACATCTGGACTCTGTCACGTCCAAAGCACGACTGTCGGCGGACAGGATAAAAGCTTTTTCAGCTTGTCTGGCCACTTTCCGCCGAGGCGCGCTGCTACGTTTCAGGACGTGCCTCAGGCTTTTGGGTCTGATGGCATCAGCCCTGGTCGCTGTACCGCTGGGCCGCCTGTACATGCGGCCTTTTCAGAAGTGGGTTGCAGCGCTGTGCTTGAATCCGTCGCGTCACGGCCACCGCAGCGTTTTGGTAACTGCGGAATGTGTCCACGCGCTGAGTCCCTGGAGACAGGAGGTTTTCTTGACCACGGGCGTGGCTACAGGCACGGTCACGGCAAGAAAAGTTATTACGACAGATGCCTCTCTGCATGGCTGGGGCGCCACGCACGAGGGCAGAATAGTGAATGGAAAGTGGAGCTCACAGATGCAGCTGTGCCACATAAACTACCTGGAGCTCCAAGCCGTGTGGCTGGCGTTACAACGCTTTCTCCCTCTAATCAGAGGACAGCATGTGTTACTACGGTAGTGGCGTACGTCAACAAACAAGGGGGGCTACGTTCACATCAGCTGCACACGTTGGCACACAGACTGATTGTATGGGCCAATTCCCATCTACTGTCACTGAGAGCCACACACGTTCCCGGTGTTTTGAACCGAGGAGCGGATCTCCTCTCACGGGGCAACCCTCGCTACAGAGATTGGAAACTCCACAGCGGGGTTGTGACACGGATATGGGAGAAATACGGCAAAGCCGACGTGGACCTGTTCGCGTCACAAGAGGACGCTCAGTGCCACTTATATTATTCCCTGATGGATCGGAGCGCACCACTGGGGGTGGACGCGCTGGCACACGAGTGGCCACGCACCCTCCTGTATGCGTTTCCCCCGTTAGAGCTGATCACTGCTATTCTCTCCCACGTCCGGGAGAAGAAACACTCCCTAATCCTCGTGGCCCCATATTGGCCAGCGATGTTTTGGATGGCGGAGATATTTCAGCTTCTGTGCAGCCGCCCATGGCCTCTGCCTCTACGCAGGGATCTTGTGACGCAGGCGCGTGCGGAAATATTCCATCCTCATCCGGAGCGCCTGGCTTTATGGGCTTGGCCCGTGAGAGGTTGAACTTATCCTCCACGGGTCTCCCGGAGAACGTCATTGCAACCATACAGAGCGCCAGAGCAGCGTCTACTCGCAGTGCATATGACGGCAAATGGCGTGCTTTCGAGGAGTGGTGCGTAAACTCGGGACACGTCGCTTTTCAGAGCCCCATGCCTGTTATTTTGACTTTCCTCCAGAGTCTGTTGGATAAAGGGCTTGCTTTCTCCACCATTAAAGTGTACTTGGCCGCTATATCAGCCTGCCACATTGGTTTTGGAGATAAGACAGCTGGACAGCATCCTCTTATATGCCAGTTTATGAAAGGCGCACAACGCCTAAAACCGGTTTCGAGGAACCTGGTCGCTCCATGGGACCTGACGACAGTGCTAAGCGCTCTGTCTCGACCACCATTTGAGCCGTTGCTTGAAGTGGAGTTAAAACTACTCTCTTTTAAGACGGTTTTACTGCTGGCGCTGTCATCAGCCAAACGTGTGAGTGACATACACGCGCTGTCTGTTAATGCGTCATGTATGCAGTTTCTAAGGGGGGATTCTAAGGTTTTATTGAAACCTAACCCCACCTTTATGCCAAAAGTCTTTAATCCGACTTTATCATGCCTTCCGATCGAGCTGTCTGCATTTTCACCTCCTCCGTTTTCTTCAGAGGAACACCAGTGGCTCCATGCGCTCTGTCCAGTGTGCGCGTTACGCACGTACGTGGATAGGACTTCTGCTTTTCGGAAATCTGAGCAGCTGTTTGTATCATGGGCTCAACCCCATAGGGGAAAACCCCTTTCCAAACAGCGTTTGTCTCACTGGTTGGTGGAAGCTATTGTTGCGGCCTACAACAGCAGTGGACTTCAACCCCCTGCGGGTCTACGCGCTCATTCCACTCGTGGCATGGCTACCTCATGGGCACTCTTCCAGGGCACCTCGGTAGAGGAAATTTGTGCAGCAGCCAGTTGGGCTACGCCTCACACCTTTGCCAGGTTTTATAGACTGGATGTCACAGGCCCCTCACTGTCTCAGAATGTCCTGAGCGTGGGGGCTTCACACTGAGTGTCTCTGTAGGTTTTTCTTTCGGTCTTCGAGTAAGCTTGTCTGGCAATACGGGAGTCTCGACATCCCATAGTGAGATACCGAAACGAATGTTGAAAGAGAACGCAAGGTTAAGAAATTAACCCCGGTTCTCTGAGACATGAGTGAGGTATCTCACCAGACCGCCCTTCTTGCCTGGAGCGAGAAGAGGTTTTAGACTACTGTTATGACGTGCTATGACGCTCTTATAGTAGGAGGAAGTCCCTCCTCCTCTGCGGAGCGACGTCACGTCTGACAGCCAGTCAGGAGACTGGCGTAGTGTAATTGGGCTTCTGGGGGAACAGCGTGAGAGCGTTCCCATAGTGAGATACCTCACTCATGTCTCAGAGAACCGGGGTTAATTTCTTAACCTTGCGTTCTGCTCTGTAAACTTAGTTCTAAATGGAAGTATTATGTTCTAAATGCCAAAGAAAAGAGAGTTGCAGAAAGTTGCAGTTTAGCAAATAATTGTGTCAAAATGTTTACTTTGCTACATATCTTATTTATGCTGATAAATGTGTTTTTCACACAAGATTAATGAGATTTCTGCCTCTTATTGAATGCAGTCAGATCAGCTTGTAAAGTGTGGAGGGGAGTGAGGGGCGTGGGCGAGGGGACATATCTCAGTTTTTACATATCTCAGTATGTAAAAACGGTCATGGCAGGCCATTTTAACATTTATTCATAATTCTGGATATGTAGTACAGATGTCTCCAATTCAGTTTCCACTAGTAAAAACTATACTTACAGATATCTGTAATTATAGTTCTACTATACTTAATATCATTTTGGATATCTGTTACATCATTTCTACTAGTGCAAATGACATCATATTTCCCATTCATTTCTATGGGTTCACTAGTCGTAACTGAATTATGACTAGTAGTAACTCTAGTTTGAGATATCTCCAAACTTTATTTCTACTAGACATCATTCTAATTAGAGATATCTAAAACTCGACTTTATTAAAGATATCTTTAAAACGTTTTAGGTATATAGAAAACTGTTTTTTGACTATACTCAAACAAATTGGTGGTCACACCGCCTTTGCTCTGCCCAGTCCCGTCAGACCTTGGAAGCTCAGCAGGGAAGGGCCTGGTCGGTGCTTGGATGGGAGACCGTTTAGTAACACCAGGAAGCCTAGCGAATGTAGTGAGTGAGTGAGTGAGTGGTGGTGGTCGGAGGGGCCGATGGCGCAGACTGGTTGCCTCGCTTCCGTCAGTCTACCCCAGGGCAGCTGTGGCTACAATAGTAGCTTACCACCACCGAGTATGGAGTGAATGAATAGTGCAATGTAAAGCGTCTTTGAGTGTCCAGAAAAGCACTATATATAAAACCAATGCATTATTATTATTATTATAAATATGGATATCTTAAATTGGCTTTGCTACTAGTCAAAACCGAGTTAAAGATATCTCTAACTGTAATTATTACTAGTAATAATGTAGTTCGAGATATCTTTAATTAAGTTACAGATATCCGCAATTCATTTTTATTAGGTCTTTACACAATTCAAGATATCTTCAATAGATGTTTTGTCTAGACAAAACTCAATAACAGATATCTCCAACTGTAGTTTTTACTAGTGAAAACTGAGTCATGGATATCCATAACTGGAGTTTTTACTAGTGGAAATGATGATATGTCACTGTATCCGAGTCTGCGTTACACAACTGGCAGCGTCTAAAAGGTTAAAAGGCTTTTAGTGGTGAAAATATTTTTTGTTAAATCCATTAACGTTGCTTTAAGTGGAACATTGAACCTAGTTTTTGTTACTTTCCAAACAATATGGAAAACGTTTTACAAATATATAGGCTATGCCGATATGATAATAGATCCATGGGCCTTTCACGGATGATGTGGGGGACTGTTGTGGAGTGGGAGGAGGAGGAGGGAGGTGGAGCTGGCCGGTGTGGGGCAAACCCGGGAGATGCTGCACCGTCTGGGAGGAGCGCTGAGGGCGGCTAGCCGGATTTCCCGACCTCCAAAAACATGCTGGTCGGGTTGGCCCACAGTGGCGGCCCGGCTCAGGTGTCACTGTGCTTGGCCAGTTTTACCTTCGTTTACTCTGAGTTTTGCCAGTGGTTCACATTATTGCGTTAATGCTGAGGTGCTAATTAAGTTGGATTGATTAAGATGACACCCCCCTCTAATGATGAAGTCTACGATAGATACATTTATATTGTCTATATAAAAAGCAGAGCCATACAACCCAGCATTTTGCCATTAGTTATGGTAAATGGTCTTAACTTATATAGCGCTTTTCCACCTACATTAGGCACTCAAAGCGCTTTACAGCAAGGATCCACTCACCCATTCATTCTCTCATTCATACAATGTACGCAGACACTGGGGGCAATGTGGGTGAAGTGTCTTGCCCTAGGACACAACGACAATGTGCACTTTCAGGAGGTGGGATTCGAACCCCCGACCTTCCAATCATGAGACGACCCGCTCTACCATCTGTGCCACTGTCGCCCCCTCCATTAGTTAGGTTTACATTTTCATTTTCATTTAAACTGAATGATTTAAAATTTAAAACATTAACTTTTATTTGCAAGTGGTTTTAAGTCCTGTATATAAAATTATTAGATGCAATAACAAGATTTGTGTCTGTATAAAAATATTTATTTGTAAAGGGATATTTTAATGTCCATTGGACACAGCTATTTTCTTGTTGTTTTTCTTGCATGTTTAAGTACCTTCAAAACAGGATTATCAACAATCACACAAATGACATAATATCAACTTCTCCATGGCACCAAATACAAAATGAATTACAAAAAAGATAAGTAATTATCGCGGTATTTACCAAAGTACAAAGACAAAGGTACAGTATGTTTACATCCATCAGTAAATCTCATTATTACATTATTCTTTTATTTCAGCAGGACAGCAGTGTTGGAACTGGACACATTTTGGCTTAAATGCATTTTTTTTTGGCTTTCAGTCTTTTTGTAGACAAGCAGTAGGTGAAACAAAAAAAAATGCTGTAATATTCCTTATCGGAAATATCAGAATAATGTCAGAAATCAGTTGCATTCAGTTTGACTTGGTTCTTCACATTCAACTCTTTCACAAGCTACAGTAAAATCCATGTGGAATACTTTTTTGCTTGTTTTACTTTCAGTTCATCTAAAAGTAGATGCAGTTCTTTAATTTGTTAAGAAGTTTTTAGTAAATGTGTTACCCTTGAAGTTGTACTTGTTCTGTCCTGACCCCCCTCTTATGACCTTGTTTAATGATTGTACATAAAAACCAAAAAAACATCAGGTGTCATTGTATAGATGGTTTTCCGTTCCCATGATCCTCTGCGCCGCGCCGCCATTTTGTGTGGCGTTCGAAAATGTTTATGCACGACTCGCATGCACATTTCATGAATAATTGTGTCTACTACGGCCGTTCTGTAGTCGCTAATGTCTTTTTTTCACTCACAATGAGCCATGTGATGGGTATGCTAACATAATCATTGTGATGTACACGTGCACGGTAATCATAACAGTAAAACACGTAGGCCATAGCGTGCACTTAAACTTGTCCATCGAACCAAACAAACAGCTGTCATGTGAGCGGTTAAACAATGAGGAATGGCTGTATTTATAACGTGTGTCAGTGCCAATCTGTGCTGCGTTTACCTCCTAATGAACCAAGAGAGTAACAGTGGCCGCCTCGCTCTCGCCTCCCCGGCCGCCTCACTCTCGCCTCCCCGGCCTTCTCCTCACACTCTCCCCGACCGTCTCACGCTCTTCCCCGGCCGCCTCACTCTCGCCTCCCCGGCCTTCTCCTCACACTCTCCCCGACCGTCTCACGCTCTTCCCCGGCCGCCTCACTCTCGCCTCCCCGGCCTTCTCCTCACACTCTCCCCGACCGACTCACGCTCTTCCCCGGCCGCCTCACTCTCGCCTCCCCGGCCTTCTCCTCACACTCTCCCCGACCGACTCACGCTCTTCCCCGGCCGCCTCACTCTCGCCTCCCCGGCCTTCTCCTCACACTCTCCCCGACCGTCTCACGCTCTTCCCCGGCCGCCTCGCTCTCGCCTCCCCGGCCTTCTCCTCACACTCTCCCCGGCCTTCTCCTCACACTCTCCCCGACCGACTCACGCTCTTCCCCGGCCGCCTCACTCTCGCCTCCCCGGCCTTCTCCTCACACTCTCCCCGACCGCCTCACGCTCTTCCCCGGCCGCCTCACTCTCGCCTCCCCGGCCTTCTCCTCACACTCTCCCCGACCGCCTCACGCTCTTCCCCGGCCTTCACCTCACACTCTCCCCGACCGCCTCGCGCTCTTCCCCGGCCGCCTCGCTCTCGCCTCCCCGGCCTTCTCCTCACACTCTCCCCGACCGCCTCGCTCTCGCCTCCCCGGCCTTCTCCTCACACTCTCCCCGACCGACTCACGCTCTTCCCCGGCCGCCTCACTCTCGCCTCCCCGGCCTTCTCCTCACACTCTCCCCGACCGACTCACGCTCTTCCCCGGCCGCCTCACTCTCGCCTCCCCGGCCTTCTCCTCACACTCTCCCCGACCGACTCACGCTCTTCCCCGGCCGCCTCACTCTCGCCTCCCCGGCCTTCTCCTCACACTCTCCCCGACCGACTCACGCTCTTCCCCGGCCGCCTCGCTCTCGCCTCCCCGGCCTTCTCCTCACACTCTCCCCGACCGCCTCGCGCTCTTCCCCGGCCGCCTCGCTCTCGCCGGGTCTCACTTTACGGGGACGGCCTGTGCTTCCTCCGTGATTTGTCCGAGTCTCATCTCTCTGCTAGCTGCTAACTGTACCTGGTTTGCGTTTGGCAGCAGCATGAAAAAATACAAGTCTACTATGAGCTCATCGTAGACTTGCTTTATTTCATGCTAGCAGCTAGCCCCGTTGTCAAATCTGTTTGATGCCACTTTTCCTCATTTATCTGTTATCTGTCAGATAAAAGCTGACAGACCCTGGCGAAACCAGGGAACATCAGCCAAGACATGAGACTCAGACACAGACACAGAGCGGAATAAGCACAGGCTGCCCCGTAAAGTCAGACCCGACACCCGGGACGAGCGGGAGGCGGCCATAGTTTTAATCTCTCGTACGAAAGTTTTTATGTTTCTGTTACTTAGTGATGAATTACTTTGGGGATATTGAGACATTTTCTCTTCGTCGTGTCGGGATCAGCCCCACACAACACAGGTGTGAGCACTATTTCTTCACCATATTATCAATGATCCGTAACACAAACAATTAGACCCTTGACACACACGATGGCGCCATATGGAACTATGCGGGAGTGTGACGTCAATGGAAAACAGTGGCACAGATGGTCGAGCGGGTCGTCTCATGATCGGAAGGTCAGGGGTTCGAATCCCACCTCCTGAAAGTGCACATTGTCGTTGTGTCCTTGGGCAAGACACCCACATTGCCCCCTGTGTCTGCGTACATTGGTGTATGAATGAGAGCATGAATGGGTGAGTGGATCCTGGCTGTAAAGCGCTTTGAGTGCCTAATGTAGGTGGAAAAGCGCTTTATAAGTTGAGACCATTTACCATTTACCATATATAGGCAAGAAATAAATTCCTCCTGCAGTATAGTTCCCTGCAGCAAAACGATGGAACACAGCTCGACCTCATCGTTTGTCCTCATTTGGTGAGTCTGGTTGGTCATTCAGATCTCCACACACCTGCCTCCAGTAATGTTTTTCAGATGTAACCTACAGTCAAAAACAAAAAATGCAAAGTACACATTTATAAACCATCAGTATGCACTTGCAGCACAGTGTTTCTGTGCAAAAGTGTAAACGCTCACTGTCTGGATGTTGTGGATCCAGAAGGGAAACTACCCATTAGCAATAAAATGAGAGAATATTTTCTCTGCTTTTCTTTTCACTGCTTTTCACAGCTTCCGTGTTGGAGTGGGACACCCAATCGAGAGTAGTGAACTCGTTCTTCCTCTTCTCCCCCAAATACCACGAGCCACGCCCGACTCCAGCAGCGGACTGACTGACGGGGTAACGAGGGTTGAAACCACCTCAGAGGTATTCTATGCAATAATACACTTATTGCTGGAGGAATGGCGGCAGCTCCTGCTTTATTCCACACTGGTCAGAGTGAGATTGCCATTTACAAACAGGAAGAGAGGCGGCTCTAACGATGATGCGAACCGTGGACAAATGGGGTGAGTCTACGACGGCACGGGGACGTATGCCAGGGATGGAGCAGACGGTGGGGGCAGAGGGGGGCAGAGGAAAAGTACCGTCCCATAGAGCAATACCAGAGGGTTGTAACATGCTTAATAATGGTGAACAGTAGTTTTTCCCTTAAAGCAGTACTAAATACCTTGTTTACCTTAATAAATCCTTTTTGTAGTCCCTCTGGGGGTAATACAAGTGTTAATGGGACGATTTCATCTCACCCTGGTGTCTCTGGCCAGAAAACCTTCACTGCAACTTCGCTGCCTACAGGTCGAAACCCCCAATACAAACCAATAGAATCACGAAGAAGAAGCTAACAGGCTAATGGGCAAAGCTAACTAGCGCCACTTAAACAGTAGTGACAGCCAAAAAAGAAAGAAAAAAAAAAGATCTCCATTGTGTAATTGGATGTAAATGGTGTCTTGCCCAACGACACAACAACAATGTGCACTTTCAGGAGGTGGGATTCGAACCCCCGACCGAGTTTTTATACAAATACATATATATACATACATGTATATATATATATATATATATATATATATATATATATATATATGTTTATGCATGTATGAATGTTTACACCGATGCATTAACACATTACACAAATACCTGTCCTGCATGCACATATCCCATTTTCCCCTCCAGGCCCACCCACGGGACCCAGACCCTGATGACTACAGGGCTGCAAAACAGTAAAGTTTTCATTTTTCAGTTATTTTTTTAGTTGAGCAAATTTCCACGTTAATGCCCAACCTATACCACCCCACCACACAAACTCACAAAATCTACGATCCCATCCCCAGCCCATCAGCCCGTATCACGACAGACACTACAAGCTGAAGGCTATGCTGTCGCTGAGCGGGCGCCATGGCAACCAGACACATACAAAGCATCTCATTGCACATCAACCATTCACCAGGTTAGAACTAAACACTGTGTATGATGAGCTTATAAACCTGCCATGAAGAGATGGAAACAGTGAGCTCATGTGTGTTTCTGAGCTCAAACTGGACGCTTACGTCAGTCTCACTGAGGCTGTTCAGGCAGAGGCCCTGGACACTGGAACACAGAGGACTGCACCTTTTACAGACAATAACTGATGAGAAGCACATGTCAGGAGCAGTGGGGAAACTCGTAAGGAGCAGTGGAGTAACATGTC
Source organism: Gobius niger (assembly GCF_951799975.1). Classification (NCBI taxonomy): domain Eukaryota; kingdom Metazoa; phylum Chordata; class Actinopteri; order Gobiiformes; family Gobiidae; genus Gobius; species Gobius niger. The sequence goes on along the minus strand of NC_136869.1, from coordinate 29,100,146 downwards.
AGGAGCAGTGGAGTAACATGTCAGGAGAAGTGGAGTAACTTGTCAGGAGCAGTGGGGTAACATGTCAGGAGCAGTGGAGTAACATGTCAGGAGCAGTGGGGCAACATGTCAGGAGCAGTGTAGTAACATGTCAGGAGCAGTGGAGTAACATGTCAGGAGCAGTGGAGTAACATGTCAGGAGCAGTGGAGTAACATGTCAGGAGCAGTGGGGAAACTCGTAAGGAGCAGTGGAGTAACATGTCAGGAGCAGTGGAGTAACATGTCAGGAGCAGTGTAGTAACATGTCAGGAGCAGTGGGGTAACATGTCAGGAGCAGTGGAGTAACATGTCAGGAGCAGTGTAGTAACATGTCAGGAGCAGTGGGGTAACATGTCAGGAGCAGTGGAGTAACATGTCAGGAGCAGTGTGGTAACATGTCAGGAGCAGTGGAGTAACATGTCAGGAGCAGTGGAGTAACATGTCAGGAGCAGTGGGGTAACATGTCAGGAGCAGTGTAGTAACATGTCAGGAGCAGTGGGGCAACATGTCAGGAGCAGTGGGGTAACATGTCAGGAGCAGTGGAGTAACATGTCAGGAGCAGTGGAGTAACATGTCAGGAGCAGTGGAGTAACATGTCAGGAGAAGTGGGGAAACATGTCAGGAGCAGTGGGGTAACATGTCAGGAGCAGTGTAGTAACATGTCAGGAGCAGTGGAGTAACATGTCAGGAGCAGTGGGGTAACATGTCAGGAGCAGTGTAGTAACATGTCAGGAGCAGTGGAGTAACATGTCAGGAGCAGTGGAGTAACATGTCAGGAGCAGTGTAGTAACATGTCAGGAGCAGTGTAGTAACATGTCAGGAGCAGTGTAGTAACATGTCAGGAGCAGTGGAGTAAAATGTCAGGAGCAGTGGAGTAACATGTCAGGAGCAGTGTAGTAACATGTCAGGAGCAGTGGAGTAACATGTCAGGAGCAGTGGGGTAACATGTCAGGAGCAGTGGAGTAACATGTCAGGAGCAGTGGAGTAACATGTCAGGAGCAGTGGAGTAACATGTCAGGAGCAGTGGAGTAACATGTCAGGAGCAGTGTAGTAACATGTCAGGAGCAGTGGAGTAACATGTCAGGAGCAGTGGAGTAACATGTCAGGAGCAGTGGAGTAACATGTCAGGAGCAGTGGAGTAACATGTCAGGAGCAGTGGAGTAACATGTCAGGAGCAGTGTAGTAACATGTCAGGAGCAGTGGGGTAACATGTCAGGAGCAGTGGAGTAACATGTCAGGAGCAGTGGAGTAACATGTCAGGAGCAGTGGAGGAACATGTCAGGAGCAGTGGGGTAACATGTCAGGAGCAGTGGAGGAACATGTCAGGAGCAGTGGGGCAACATGTCAGGAGCAGTGTAGTAACATGTCAGGAGCAGTGTAGTAACATGTCAGGAGCAGTGGAGTAACATGTCCGGAGCAGTGGAGTAACATGTCAGGAGCAGTGGGGCAACATGTCAGGAGCAGTGTAGTAACATGTCAGGAGCAGTGGGGTAACATGTCAGGAGCAGTGGAGTAACATGTCAGGAGCAGTGTAGTAACATGTCAGGAGCAGTGGGGTAACATGTCAGGAGCAGTGGAGTAACATGTCAGGAGCAGTGGAGTAACATGTCAGGAGCAGTGGGGTAACATGTCAGGAGCAGTGGAGGAACATGTCAGGAGCAGTGGGGCAACATGTCAGGAGCAGTGGAGTAACATGTCAGGAGCAGTGGAGTAACATGTCAGGAGCAGTGTAGTAACATGTCAGGAGCAGTGGAGTAACATGTCAGGAGCAGTGTAGTAACATGTCAGGAGCAGTGGAGTAACATGTCAGGAGCAGTGGAGTAACATGTCAGGAGCAGTGGGGTAACATGTCAGGAGCAGTGGAGTAACATGTCAGGAGCAGTGGGGGCAACATGTCAGGAGCAGTGGGGTAACATGTCAGGAGCAGTGGGGTAACATGTCAGGAGCAGTGGAGTAACATGTCAGGAGCAGTGGGGTAACATGTCAGGAGCAGTGGAGTAACATGTCCGGAGCAGTGGAGTAACATGTCAGGAGCAGTGGAGTAACATGTCAGGAGCAGTGGAGTAACATGTCCGGAGCAGTGGAGTAACATGTCAGGAGCAGTGGGGTAACATGTCAGGAGCAGTGGAGTAACATGTCCGGAGCAGTGGAGTAACATGTCAGGAGCAGTGGAGTAACATGTCCGGAGCAGTGGAGTAACATGTCAGGAGCAGTGGAGTAACATGTCAGGAGCAGTGTAGTAACATGTCAGGAGCAGTGGAGTAACATGTCAGGAGCAGTGGGGCAACATGTCAGGAGCAGTGGAGTAACATGTCAGGAGCAGTGGGGCAACATGTCAGGAGCAGTGGGGCAACATGTCAGGAGCAGTGTAGTAACATGTCAGGAGCAGTGGGGTAACATGTCAGGAGCAGTGGAGTAACATGTCAGGAGCAGTGGAGTAACATGTCAGGAGCAGTGGAGTAACATGTCAGGAGCAGTGGAGTAACATGTCAGGAGCAGTGGGGCAACATGTCAGGAGCAGTGTAGTAACATGTCAGGAGCAGTGGAGTAACATGTCGGGAGCAGTGGAGTAACATGTCAGGAGCAGTGGGGTAACATGTCAGGAGCAGTGGAGTAACATGTCAGGAGCAGTGGAGTAACATGTCAGGAGCAGTGGAGTAACATGTCAGGAGCAGTGTAGTAACATGTCAGGAGCAGTGGAGTAACATGTCAGGAGCAGCGGAGTAACATGTCAGGAGCAGTGGAGTAACATGTCAGGAGCAGTGTAGTAACATGTCAGGAGCAGTGGGGTAACATGTCAGGAGCAGTGGAGTAACATGTCAGGAGCAGTGGAGTAACATGTCAGGAGCAGTGGGGCAACATGTCAGGAGCAGTGTAGTAACATGTCAGGAGCAGTGGAGTAACATGTCAGGAGCAGTGGAGTAACATGTCCGGAGCAGTGGAGTAACATGTCAGGAGCAGTGGGGCAACATGTCAGGAGCAGTGTAGTAACATGTCAGGAGCAGTGGAGTAACATGTCAGGAGCAGTGGAGTAACATGTCAGGAGCAGTGGGGCAACATGTCAGGAGCAGTGGGGTAACATGTCAGGAGCAGTGTAGTAACATGTCAGGAGCAGTGTAGTAACATGTCAGGAGCAGTGGAGTAACATGTCAGGAGCAGTGGAGTAACATGTCAGGAGCAGTGGGGCAACATGTCAGGAGCAGTGGAGTAACATGTCAGGAGCAGTGGGGCAACATAATTTGTTTGTTTGCTGTGTTGTTTTTACTATGTGAATGTTCTTTTTGTTTTTATCAGATTTTATTATTCTGTTGTAGCACTTTGAGGTTTCGCTGAAATGTAAAGTGCAATATAAATAAAATGTATTATTATTTATTAACATGTCAGGAGCAGTGGGGTAACATGTCAGGAGCAGTGGAGTAACATGTCAGGAGCAGTGGGGTAACATGTCAGGAGTAGTGGGGTAACATGTCAGGAGCAGTGGGGTAACATGTCAGGAGCAGTGGGTAAACATGTATTGAGTAAAAACACTGAGAGAACCTTACTCCAAAACCGCAGATAGAAAAGTTGGTTTCTTACCGATGGTGAAGCTGAATCCATCGATGCTGAAGGTGGCGCTACGGCACTTCTTGATGCCGTGTTTTTTGATGAGACCCTCGGCCATGGTCCTGAAGGGTTGGACACGTCTTCTTTCCCTCTGTCTTAGACCGTCCCTTCAGTGGACAACACCATCGCCTAACTCTGCTCTGTAGGACTCTGCGCCTGACTCTGCTGTTCTGCTGTGTGGACCGGACACTTGATTCTTCCTCCTACTCCCTCCTCTCTTTCTCTCTCATCCTACATTTAGATGAATTGCCACTTGCCTGCTCTGATTAGGGCACTTGAATGCGTCGTTAGCTGGTTAACGGTTGCCAGGCAGCGGGAGAGAGGGTAGCTCCTGAGAGAGAGCAGAAATGTTAGAGGCGACTGTGTCTGATACGGTTCAGTCATCAAGCCATGTTGAGGTTCTCCACCAACACACGGAAAAACACAAGGTACTGCACAACTATCTCCCACACTAACAAGTAAAAAGTAAGTATGACTCACAAAAGAGGAAATAATTATGAAATAATAGGATCGTTTATTTTATTTTCAGACAGGATAGCTCAAAGTATAAAAAGAGCAGAGAGACATCCAGCAGATTGTTTGAGACAGGACTCAAACCTACAACACTAGAAACACAACAGGAGCAGCCTTATCCAATAGACACACAGAGGCTTTATTTATGCATTAAAGTATAAAGTATATGACGTGTTTAATAAATGGTTGGATCTAACATCTTACTAAGATTTAGACTTGACCTCACACATAAAATGTATACCCACATCCGCCCCAGTTCCGCGGCAGAGGCGCAGGGCGGAGGTGTCAGGATCTGCGGCGCGTCCGCAAAGCGGGTTCGCATTGGAGTCCACTTGCACTTCGCAGCGGATCCGTCCCTCGTCCGCTGCGCGGAGGTGGGGCGGACCAGCGACTGCTGATCCGTTGCCGACCTCGCGGATCCACTCAGGACCCGTTTTGGATGTGCTTTCTTGTGGACGTTAATCCGCTGAGGATGTGCGCCGGATCTGCCGCGTATGTGTCTATTTTGTCATGATTGCCTTCTCGTTTTATTATTGATCCACATCTACCCTAAAACTAGCTCAGCATTTGAAAGGAAATTGTTAATAAACAAATTTGGCAAAGCTAAACCATACAGTAAAAAAACATATGGATTAAAAGACTTTATCCATCCATCCATCCATCCATTTTCTTCTGCTTTATCCGGGGCCGGGTCGCGGGGGCAGCAGTCTCAGCAGAAACTTCCCGATCCACACACACCTCCCCCAGCTGTTCTGGGGGGACCCTGAGGCGACACCAGCTCGGAGACATAGTCCCACCACCGTGTCCTGGGTCTTCCACGAGGCCTTGTCCCACTTGGACATGCCTAGAACACCGCCCGCAGGAGGCGACCAGGAGGCATCCGGAACAGATGCCCGAGCCAATTCAGGTGGAGAATGGAGCTGGTCCAGTGTGCCACGACCTGGACGAAAACCACATTGTTCCTCCTGGATCCAAGGTTCGACCATCGGCCAGATCCTCCTCTCCAGCACCCCGGAGTAGACCTTACCGGGGAGGCTAAGGAGGGTGATCCCTCTGTAATTGGAACACACCCTCCGATCCACCTTTTTAAAGAGAGGGACCAACCCCGGTCTGCCAATCCAGGGGCACTGTGTCCGACCGCCACGCGATGTTTCAGAGACGTGTCAGCCAAGACAGTCCTACAACATCCAGAGACTTAAGGTACTCAGGGCGAATCTCATCCACCCCCGGAGCCACCGAGGAGCTTTCTCACCACCTCGGTGACTTCAGCCTGGGTGATGGATGAGCCCACCTCCGAGTCCCCAGCCTCTGCTTCCTCATTGGAAGACGTGACGACGGGATTGAGGAGGTCCTCGAAGTACTCCTTCCACCACCCGACAACATCCCCAGTCGAGGTCAGCAGCCCCCCACCCGCACTGTAAACAGTGTTGGTGAAGCACTGCTTCCCCCTCCTGAGGCGCCGGATGGTTTGCCAGAATCTCCTCGAGGCCGACTGATAGTCCTCCTCCCTGGCCTCCCCGAACTCCCCGTAGACCAGAGTTTTAGCCTAGGCGAACGGACGAGCTGTAGCACGCTTAGCCTCACTGTCATTACCCACGTGGGCGTTGAAGTCCCCCAGCAGAACAATGGAGTCCCCAGTCGGAGCACTATCTAGTACCCCTCTCAGGGACTCCAAGAAGGCTGGGTAGTCTGCACCGATGTTGGGCCCATAGTCCGAGACAACGGTGAGAGACCTGTCCCCGACCCGAAGGCGTAGGGACGCGACCCTCTCGTCCACCGGGGTGAACTCCAACACGTGACGGCTGAGCTGGGGGGATATGAGCAAACCCACCCCAGCCCGCCGCCTCTCCCCGCGGGCAACTCCAGAAAAATGGAGAGTCCAGCCTCTCTCCAGGAGTTGGGATCCGGAACCCAAGCTGTGCGTGGAGGTGAGCCCGACTATATCTAGCCGGTATCTCAGGCTCCTCCCCCCCAGTGAGGTGACGTTCCATGTCCCGAACGCCAGAAGCTGCGCACACGGACCAGGTCGTCGAGGCACCCGGCCTCTGACTGCCACCCAGTGCTCTCCGCACCCGACCCCTACGGATCCCTCTGCGGGTGGTGGGTCCACAGGAGGGCGGGCCCACGTCGTCCCTTCGGGCTGTGCCAGACGCTCGCGTTCGGGCCCCAACCCCAGGTCTGGCTCCAGGGTGGGGCCCCGGCTGCGCCATGCCGGGCGACGTCACGGTCCTTGCATGTCGTACGTCCATGAGGGTCTTCTGAACTGCTCGACGCCAACATGTAGCACAACGCCAACATGTAGCACGGCGCTAACATGTAGCACGACGCCAACATGTAGCACGACGCTAACATGTAGCACAACGCTAACACGTAGCACGACGCTAACATGTAGCACGACGCTAACATGTAGCACGGCGCTAACATGTAGCACGACGCTAACATGTAGCACGACGCTAACCTGTAGCACGACGCTAACATGTAGCACGACGCTAACAAGTAGCGTGACGCTAACAAGTAGCACGACGCTAACATGTAGCACGACGCTAACATGTAGCACGACGCTAACCTGTAGCACGGCGCTAACATGTAGCACAACGCTAACATGTAGCACGACGCTAACATGTAGCACGGCGCTAACATGTAGCACAACGCTAACATGTAGCACGGCGCTAACATGTAGCACGACGCTAACATGTAGCACGATGCTAACCTGTAGCACGGCGCTAACATGTAGCACGACGCTAACATGTAGCGTGATGCTAACAAGTAGCACGACGCTAACATGTAGCACGACGCTAACATGAAGCGTGACGCTAACAAGTAGCACGACGCTAACATGTAGCACGACGCTAACATGTAGCACAACGCTAACATGTAGCACGACGCTAACAAGTAGCGTGATGCTAACAAGTAGCACGACGCTAACATGTAGCACGACGCTAACATGTAGCACGACGCTAACCTGTAGCACGGCGCTAACATGTAGCACAACGCTAACATGTAGCACGACGCTAACATGTAGCACGGCGCTAACATGTAGCACAACGCTAACATGTAGCACGGCGCTAACATGTAGCACGACGCTAACATGTAGCACGATGCTAACCTGTAGCACGGCGCTAACATGTAGCACGACGCTAACATGTAGCGTGACGCTAACAAGTAGCACGACGCTAACATGTAGCACGACGCTAACATGAAGCGTGACGCTAACAAGTAGCACGACGCTAACATGTAGCACGACGCTAACATGTAGCACAACGCTAACATGTAGCACGAAGCTAACAAGTAGCATCATGCTAGCATCTCCGTATGGGTTGTTGAGCCACTTTGCTCCTCTCCATGTCTTTGTATCTTTATTTTGTAGAAACTATTCATAATTCAGCATTTGTTAAAGTAGTTTTTGAATAATTGTAATAAGTTTATACATATATATTATTATTATAAATGATATTATATTAGATATACGGGCGACTCCAGAGAGAGCTCCTTTTCAGACTCTACAGGAGAGAAAAGCCCAGATGTTTGGACAGTTGCCATGGTTACGCCTGGGTTTAAACCGCCGGCTCTTTGGGATGTTGTGACGTCGTGTCATGATATATGTGAGTCCAGACAGCAGAGTCTCCCCCTTCATCATCACAATAATAATGTACAACATCGGGGTCACGGGTCACGGGGGTCGCGAAGTGTGTGGAAAACGGGGAATCATTAAAAAAATATTTAAAAAAATTTGGGCAAAAATTGGGGAAAAATGAGGGAAAATAAGCAAAATATTCGTAGTAAACATCACGCAACATTAAACATATAACAGAAACAAAATAAGCTATAACACTTTACACTATAAGACAATAAGGGCATGAGGGGGGGGTGGGTCTGCTCCCTCCTCTGATGACATCATCAGATGTTCCACATGTTGCAGCATTAGCGTGAGGAAAGCCCCCCTGACTAATCTGATTAGCCGCCATTTGTGCGGCCGCCTCCCGGAAGGACCTGCCGCGGCTCTGACCCTGCTTAACCCCCCCCCTCGGATCATTCGGGCACTCAAACAACCCCACCACGTTAAGGTGGCAGTTCACAGGGTTGAAAATATAAAAATAATGACCCCAATTTGAGTTCCGTGGCGCTCGCGGAAGAACCTTTGCTACAGCCAGACTGGTGGGGGGGGAGTCATTTAAAAAGAGGCTCTGGGGGTCCTCCTACACCAGGGGTAGGCAAGTTTGTGTCATGGGGGGCCGATTTTCTTCATTGCCAAAACACCAAAAACCGAAACTCACAATTTTAGTCCAAAGTAAAGCACCTTTTCTCTACAAATATAAGTTTTGCTCACAATATATGACCTAATGGGTGTTTTGCTGGGAAATGGGAAAATGTTGACAGTATTTTCTACATTTTAGAGTCCTTTTCATGTATTTGGTCTCTGATTTATGAATAAATGTTATAAATGGGCGATACAGGTGACACTCCTGGGCCATGTGCATTTTTAAACGTCATTATTACATCATGAGAGACACAAAAAAAGAGACAAAAAATTTACCAAATAAGTGAGAAAAATTTGACGAAAAATTTAGAAAAATTTGACGAAAAATTGAGAAAAAATGGACAAAGTCCATTTCTTAGCCGATCACTCCGCCCCTGTGTAGCGCCGAGATCTCGGCGAGATCGCGGGCTGGAGCACGACGCCTGCGCCTGTTTGTGCGCCTGCGTGTAGCTCGGACTACGACCAAGACCTATAAGCGGATCTTTTGTGACGTCATTGTTTATGTTTGTCGCGTTGCGTCATGGGAGTCGTGTGGCAGGAAACACCGCATTATACCTGTAGTTCGATTGTTTTGCACGTTTGGAGGAGGATTTAGAGAAGAGGATGGTTCACTCTTGCTGTGTGGTCGATTGTACGGCTCGTTGGGGGCCTGATAAAAAGTTTTTTAGAATTCCCTCCGAAAAGGACCGCGAAAAACGAAAGAAATGGTTGCGTGCAATTAGGCGATTGAACCCGGACGCTCCGAAGAAAGCATGGATTCCTGCAGCTACTGATCGAGTGTGTGAGGCTCATTTTGTTCATGGTAAGTCTTAGTGACTATGTATTTATAGAAGATTGAAAAAATAGAGCTTAGTCAAATCAACCGAGTCATATTTTTTTCGCGTTCTGATTCAGGTGTACCAAACCGCGATCCACAGCACCCGGACTATGTTCCTCACATCAAAATGGGCTATTCTGGATCGCAAAACTTAAAAGCAAAAGAAAAAGCGGTTCAGCGATATGAACGGAGGATCAAAAGGCAACGAGTATCCGCAACGCCTTTCACTTCTGCTACGGGTCCGGGCCTGGGTGGTCATGATGCTAGCATGGACTTCGAAGTGACCGTCACTGTTGACCCTGATCCCGCTTCTGCTGACAATGAAATGACCACAGGAACCAGCATAAGTTGCTCTGACCAGGCAGCGAAAATACAGCAACTTGAAGCTGAGACCAAAAGACTGACAGTAGAACTTCTGGCGCAGCAACGAGCTGCTGTGTACTACAATGAGAAGAGCACGAAATTCCAAGAAGCTCTAAATAAAGAAGAATTCACTGTAAACAATCTGAGTGAAAAACAACTCAAGTATTTCACAGGTATGTGCTTTTTCTAAGTACAATTTTATTTAAAGTTTATTTGCCCATAATTTGAGCAGATAAAATAAATGAAATTGAGATTTATAATGCAATGATATATATAATTAAAATTGTACATAATGCACTGGGACATGTTATTAAATATGTCTATCAGCAACCAAACTACACCCAATGTAGGTGACATAATCCAAATTACTACCACTTTTTGTTGAAGGCCTCAGAAGTCGGAAACTATTTGATTGGATAGTTGAAGTGGTGTCTGCTCGTCAACTGCCCTCCTTCTGTAAGAAATTGAGCATCCCAGACAAGGTCCTTCTTCTTTTAATGAAGCTGAGGCTGGGACTGCAGAACAAGGACCTAGCATACAGGTAAGATTCACGGAAGTTATCTAATTTGTTGTTTTAACATTGCAAATATATTAATCATGATTTCTATTCATTAATGTTGTTATCTTTCTTCAGGTTCAAGATAAGTGCTGACCAAGTAACAAAGATAGTTAAGGTTGGAAGTTCTGTATTGGCTGACGCCCTAAAGTTCCTGATAGTGTGGCCAGAAAAAGGGGCTATAATAAGAAACCTGCCTAAAGCTTTCAAGAAAACTAAAAGATACAAAAAGACTTGTGTCATAATCGACTGCAGTGAGATCTTCATACAGCGACCATCTAATTTACTAGCTCGAAATATCACATACTCTACATACAAACATCACAACACGTTGAAGCTGTTGGTGGGAATTACTCCAACAGGAGCAGTTTGTTTCCTGTCCAAGTGCTGGGGTGGCCGGGTATCAGACAAGGAGCTGACAATCAACAGTGGATTCCTGGAACAGCTCGAGCATGGGGACCAGGTAAATTGTTTCTTTTTATAACATGTAAATGTATCCCCCTCCAAACCCTCCCTCTCAAATAAATAAAATAGTTGTAACATAATTTTTATTTTTTTATGACTGTGTTGAAGGTTATGGCAGATCGAGGATTTCTCATTCGAGAAGAACTCTGCAGAGGAGCAAGCCTCGTCATCCCTGCGTTCACAAAAGGCAAAAATCAGCTTAGCCACAAGGAAGTCATCGATTCAAGGAAAATTGCCAATGTCAGAATTCACGTAAGTTGAAACGGTTCCTCCACATTCAATTTATGGTAAAAATGTTTCTTGTTTTATGAATGCTTATTTACAGAACATTTGACTTGAGGAGGATAAAGAATAATAAGTACAATATGTTTTCTATTAACTTTTGTAATATTCGGTCTAGATTCATAAACCTATGATCTGAAGAATACGAACTAGGTTTCAAACTTACACAAACAAGTACTTCGAATGTACACATCAGCTGATTAAAATGTATATTCTAATATATTCCTTTCTTTTAACAGGTCGAACGGGCCATTGGTCGGATGAAGAAATTCCGGATTCTGAACACAACATGGGAACTCGGACTGGTCAAGAGTGCAGACAACATAGTTACAATAATCGCTGCACTTGTTAATCTGCTCCCTCCACTAGTGAAATAAAAGTTTTCCTTCAGTATCCTTGCATGTCACTGTTTTGCTTACATTACTTCGCAGACTCTTGTGACACAATGAACATGGGTAGAAAGTAGGAATAGAAGAATTTATGTAATCTGCAAGCAGCTGACATCCAAAACTGGGGGTTAAATGGAATTCTCTGAATAGCAATGCCAGCTTTTGTGTAAATGACAAAATCGCACCACTGTGCACCAGTAATGGCCATTTGTCCTTGTACTTGGTGGTAGTACTCATGGTCGTGTTTGAGTTCTGGGGCCCCATCATGCAATTTGCTCATGAACTTGTCAGATTTTGCCGCCTCACTTGGGGTTTTGTCTCGCACACTATATGGGCATTTCACCTCAATGATCCCCCACTTGCTGACCTCTGTGCTGTCGTAACAAACTCTGTCAGGAGTGGCGGCGAGAATGGGTTCTTCTGGGCTGATGTACAAGCCACATTCATGTACGATGACATGCCTTCTCTGTGCTAGTCCTTTGTAAACTTGAATGGCGATGCTTTCATTTTCCTTTCCCCAAGAGAGCATTCTTTTTTGGAAATCAGTGGGGGGCTTTGGATGAAGCATGTCACGTGCAACAAGTTCTGGTTTAGCATTTTTACTGCTCATTTTCTTGCAAATTTTTCCGAAATTTGAAGCAGTGAGTCTTGAGTATTTCAGTACAAACCATTTGGGACAATCAGCCTGTTGTTTTGTTTCATTCTGAAGTTTATTTGCCTGATCATATGTCACAGAGAGTGAATCTATGTAAACTTTATGCTGAGCTGAGATCTCTTGTGGAGTCTCTCCCCACCTTTGGAGCCTATTGCCACTAAATGGGAAAGGTGGTGGACCAGGAGACTCCTTGGCAAGTAGATGGTCGAGCTGTGGTTCCTGATGTGGTGTTATCAACACCTGATAGGGTTCACCAGCATTCTCCATGTGTGCGGAAACATCCACATCTGTAAAACAGAATAATGAATATTTATGAAAAGAGGTAAGGCACAAGGTGCTAGGCGTAATATAAACCAAAAATAAAATCTGAGGCACACCTGGATTTAATAGAGTCCAATGCGCTTTGACATTAGACTTCATGAGGACAGTATGACACAGGTGTGATCAGTCACAATCAGCTATGCATGCAATAGAGTTCACAATGCAATGCAGCTAAAACACGGGACACTGTCTCACGTATGTATTGTGTATGTAATAATATTCTATTCTGTAATAGAGCAACCCTATTTTGTATATAGCCAATATCTGATGTCATATTATTGCTGCATTCTATCCTCCTGAATATATCGTGTATGGATATATAAATATTAGTGCTGTTTTGCATTGTTAATTCTATTGCATGCACAGCTGTCATATGACTGATCACACAATGACCTGTATTTAAATGCCATGCTTTACACATGCGTGTCATACCGCCCTGATGAAGATGCAAGTCAAAATGCATAGGCCTCTATTAAATACAGATATGCTTCAGATTCTACTTTTTCTCATTATTAATGAATTTATTTTAGTTACGTTTAAACATACAGAAAATTGAAACTAATTGGTAAATGTCAAGCGCCAATTTTTACCTTCATCTTCAGTGTCATTTGTTTCGCTGTTTGCTGTGTCAGTTTCTTCTGGGTCCAATCTTGGCAAAGACTTGAATACGCAAGCGGTGGGGCAAATTTCTTTCAAGTCGCTGAGGAACCCACTATACGTCTCCATGTACCCTTCATCCCCTCTGGTACAAGCCAGCGGAATTCTACCCTTCTTCTCACATGCTGGCCTTGGAGCAGTCTCTTTTTTATTACAGGGGTGGAAGTTGATTTCTTCTGCAGGTGCTGTCAGAGAGTTGTTCCCAAAAACTTGATTCCATCTGAAACGTTGAAAAGGAGAATAGGCTGTTTATTTCTGGATTCATATGTTAGGCGCAAAACATCTTTTTTGAGTGTCCATATCTAGTTGATCTGATCAGAATAACCAAACATTACATTCTGCTCTGTGCTTTGATACCTGCAAGCCTCACTGGTACATGCAGCAGTTGTAAGTCCTATCCTGACAGCTGCTTCTACTTTAAACATTAAAGCTGCTGCATGACTGCATGTTTCTCCAAGACTGGATTTGAAAGAAGGAGAAATGTGTAAGCTGTGATATACAGTTTTTCACCATAGACCAGACGCCATTGAAGTCACACACTGAACACAACTGAATTACAACAGTCACTACATTTTCAAAAATGAATAAATAAGATCACTGATCAATGAAGACTTACCCGGCTTTGCAGTCACAATGAGCAGTGATTATTTCGCCGTTGTCTTTGGTGATCACCCACGGGAGATGCGAATCACGCTGTGACTCTGCTTGGCCAGGTCGAACCTCTGCTTTTAGCACGATCACCGCTTTCTGTTTGGCAGAAAAGATTGGCCCAACTTTTCTAGAAACAAAATAATCATAGGCCTCCAGACTTTTGAAAGCCTTTAATCGTTCATGAGTGAAGGGTCCAGGGCTTTCTATTAAATAAGAATAAATGTCTCCCCAGCAGATTGGTGGCCAAGACACGGGCGACTCAGACCAACATTTTTTGTCATCCCAGATCTCATATGGGCTTTGAATAACTTCGATTTCGTCACCAATACAAATTTTGAGCTTCTCTCCAAACCTCCTCCGGTCTTCAGATGTTAAAGTGGTTATATATTGTGGATTTCGCCCGCCAACTCTCTTGAAAGTGCTCGTCGCGTCTTTACAGCCCGCCATATTGTTTGTTTTGTTGCCACACACCCACTCGCGCATGCGCACAAAGATGTCAACAAAGATCCGCCTATAGTAACCACTGCCATGACGATGGCACTGGTTGTTGCTATGGCGCCGGCCCTAACTGGCAGCTAGTTACGTTGGCTCTGTTACCTCTCTTACACTTTTTGCTTTTATCTTTATTTATAGACGTGTTTTTAAAAAAAATGTCATCAAGTAGACTAGACATTGTGCATTTGTGCACAGGGGAAGCTGTTTTTTGTTGCACTTTCCCTTTTATTTGCGATGTCTTCGGCATTTTTGGGATCTGCGTCTCCTTTTTGTTGTTCTCGTTGCCACGGTGACACACACGGTCCTCTTGTTTATTCACGGGAGCAGCTTCTTGGACTCAAGGACTCAGCTCTCATGCATGTGGAGAGGCCAGTGATCCCCGCCGAGATACGCAGAAAACGCAGAGGCTGCAGAGCAGGGTTGCCAGGTCCGCGGTTAAACCGCGGAATTGGGCGGTTTTTAAAGCCATTCCGCGGGTGAAAAAAACTGTCCGCGTTTTTTTGCCAATGTTGACTTGATCAAAATCACTATTTCGAAGGCAAATCCAAGGCTCTGTAAGCTGCTTTTTCAATAAGGGGGAGAAATAGGGGCTGTTTCTCATCATCGCAGGAGCACATGGGCTGTGTTAACTAGTAAACAATATGGACATTTTCCAGCCGCGCCGTATGTCCGCGGGTTATCTGCGGTTTTCAGATATTTTTGGGCGGGTTTGGCTGCCCAGACCTGGCAACCCTGCTGCAGAGGTGGACGGAAGATGGGAAGAGAAGATGGAAGAGAAGATGGCTGCCCTCCGTCATCCTGGGTAATGAGGAGCTGGCCGCACTAACCCGACATCAGAGGGCTTATCGGGAGTGCGGACTGATGTGCTTTACGGAGACGTGGCTGAACGGGAATATACCGGACTCTGTGGTTTCCCTGGATGGATTTAAACTGGCGCGCGCAGACCGGTGTGTGGAGGGGAGCGGGAAGAAGAAAGGCGGGGGAGTAGCTGTGTTTGTGAATGAGAGATGGTGCCACCCCGGCCACGCGCACGTGAAAGAACAGATATGCACCCGGGACCTGGAGATGATCGTCGTCAGCATGAGGCCTAGGTATCTACCGAGGGAGTTTTCACACATGGTGGTGTTGTGCTTGTATATCCCCCCCCGCAGCCTGTGAGCGCATCCACAGTACCGTGACCCAGACCCAGATGCGTCACCCCCGCGCCCTGCTGCTCATCACCGGTGACTTTAACCACGCCTCTCTTTCCGCCACTATCCCCACACTCACGCAGGATGTTAAGTGCCACACAAGGAACAATAAGACCCTGGACCTTCTGTATGCTAACGTGAAGGGCGCTTACACCTCTGCCCCCCTCCCCCCGCTCGGACGCTCAGACCACAATCTCGTCCTACTGAGGCCGGATTACACACCCAAGGTGCGAAGGGAGCCAGCACAGAAGAGGTCTGTGAAAGTGTGGAGTGAAGAGGCTGAAGAGAGACTTAGGGACTGTTTCCAGACCACAGACTGGAACATGATCTGCAGCTCTCATGGAGATGACATCGACGGCCTGACCCACTGCATCACAGACTACATCAACTTCTGTGTGGAAAACACTGTACCAACCCGGAAGGTACGGTGTTTCTCCAACAACCACCCCTGGGTGACCCCTGAACTTAAAGCCCTCCTGAACCAAAAGAAAAGGGCTTTCAACTCAGGGGACAGAGAGGAGCAGAGGAGAGTCCAGCATGAACTCCAGTGGAGGAAGGCCTTCGCAAAGCCTTCATCCCCACTGCTGTCAGACTGTACAATAAGACTGTAAAGTAACGCCGACTGTAACAAGTGAATTTCTCCTTTGTGAGATCAATAAAGGTTTATCTTATCTTATCTTATCTTAGTATAGTGATCTCTGGAGTGATGTCATCAGTGAGAAATGTGTGCTCAAGTTTGAAAGACTTTATTTAAAACACAAACAGACAGACTGAGACTATTGTGTCAAATCGCATTTTGTTGAGAAATGTTTTTGCTTTTAAGTTTGAGATTGAAACATTATACTATGGGATGATCTACTGAAATGATCCTTTGATGATGTTGCAATGGGATTTTCATTTCTTATGTTTGTTTCTCAACATGAGCTCTATAGTTTGTTTAACCCCTTAAGTGGATATTGTGGCCAGTGTATGGGTTTTGTTGTTGTAAGTTCCACTTTGACAACATGTTTTGTTTGTCCCACATCGTTAGGATGTTTCATCCATACACTGTCTGGTACTCGTGCGAGGTATATCTCTGTGTCTGGATGGTCTTCGAAGGTTCGATGTCTTGTTTGTTTGGAAGCTCTTGTGACGTCTCGAGATCCTTGGGATACGATTACTTTGAATATTTGATGCTGTGGGTTATAGAAGACTCCATCTGTTTCAGTGGCTTCGTATTGTAGAGTAGAGGCAAGCTTAACCATTGGGCCGAGTTGTTTCTGTGTGTGATGCTTAGATATCGCAAGTGACACATGTGGAGCACTTTCTTCATTTTCCATGTAATATGGTCTCAGTTCTTCTGGCAAAGCGACTGTAAGTGCCATTCCTTGGGGGCCCAGATACAAGTTGGTATATGTCACTTGGAATGTTTGGCCTTCTACATTTTGCCACAATTCGTCATATGTGTCATCTTCAAGCGTGACATAGTTCAGGGTCACATGTAATGGATCGAAGGGTTCTCTCAATGGATATAATGACTTTGCCCATTTCTTGTATGTTTGCCATATTTTTGATGCATCATTCCCTTTCTCTGGATCTGTGAGAACTTCAGCCCAATATATTGTCGTTTGGGCTTTAAGGTCTTGTACGACGTCTGGGGAGAGATACAACATCTTCATCATGCTTTTCTCTTGCATGCTTCGCATCATCATGATTGTCTCTTGTTTGTTGAGTATCTTATGACCTTCTGGGCAAAACATCAGAGATAAGGATAGTTTACACATCAGATCTCTTTCACAAATGGATACGTCACATTCAGGTAAGTACAAGAATCCATGTTCCACGGTTTGATTTTTCAATGTTACTGCCAATGGTTCAGTAAAGGTTTTAGTTTCTGGTCTTCCCACACAGCCTGTTATGGACATTGTTTTTGTTGTTAGTGGAAAGCGTTGTCGAATGCAAGATACTGTTGCTCCTGAATCCACTAAGAACTTGAGCTTCTGTCCATTTATTTTTAAGACCACAATTGGTTCACTTTTCCGTGGCTTAAGCGATTGGTCTGGCTGCGGGCCCCTCTAGTAGCAGTCTCCATATTGATTGAAGCATCCGTAGGTGTCTTTTCCATGTTGATAATCGTTTCCAAGATTCATCACTCTTGGGTTGGGCATTGCTTGCACATTAGGGTTCTGCATCGTTTGCGGTTGTGTATACATTTGTTGTTGATTGTATTGTTGGATATACCCTTGTGCTTGTCCTTGGGGTACCGAATGACATTCTTTGCTCCAATGTCCTGGTTTTCCACATGCATAGCATAGACCGGGCTGTGAATTGTTAAATCTTCCTCTTCCAAAGCTGCCTCGCCCTCTTCCTCTTCTTCCTCTTCCTCGAGTATTAACAAATGGGGCGGTGTTATAGATTACCACAGGTGCAGCTGGGTTTGGCTGGTCTTGCTGTACAGTCTGTGTACCAGGTGTCCCTTGTGCTTGTTGTGGTTGCATCACCATCTTGATGGCAGTTGTTAATTGCTCAGTTGTTATTGACACATTTCCTTCAGTGGGATCTTGTTTGACTGTCATAACATTAGACGTCTTTTCTTTCTTCTTGTCTTTAGACTGTGTTTGTAATTTTTGCAATTGTAGCTTTATTGTCGCTAACTCAAGTTCTTTCTTCTTAGAGTCAGTTTCTTTGTTGTTGTTCAACCACTTAGTGACGTTGTGGTCGCAATGTGCATCAAATTCTTCTTCAGTCTTAGTATATAAGCCCATTACATCACTCAGGGCGTCCTGTACTGTTTTCGGCATCCCTTTGACCAAGGTAGAATAGAACATGACTGTTATGCCAGTGCCTGGTTGAATTGGCTCTCCTGTTGCATCATGATACAGGGCTTTAGCACGTTGTTTGTAGCTGTAGTAATCTTCATCATCCTTCATCCGCAGTGACATAAGTTCATCAGTCATGATGCACGGGAATCTTGTTTTAAATTCTTCTTCTAGTGCGTTTCGAAACATGTGCATGGAAACAGTTTTCTGCAAGTGTATGCGCACTTTGATTTCCACTGCACGTTTGATGTTTTCCGCCACTGTTTCATCTGCAGCTTTAGTCAGGGCAGCTTGTATGTCACCCCAGCACAGTCTATCTCCAGCGGTGTGTTTCAGAAGTGCTCTCATCCATGGGACTCCGCCCTTTGTTAGTTTTGGCAACACCAGCATTAAGGCGCTCCAATCTTTGAGTGTAAATGGTTGGTACAGCACTTGTCGATTGTCTGTTGTTCTTAATGGATAGACTGTAGCAGAGCATGTTGGTTGTGGTTCTGCTTTTGCATCTGGCATAGGATCTATAATGCCATTAATAAACGCTTCATTGTATTCTTCCGTATCCACGATTCCAGAGACGTTTCCAGCGACGGAAAAGGGTTCTTCATGCCGTAAATTGTTGATATGTGGATTTTCTCTTGTTTGGTCAACACTCTTGCTTCTGGGTCGTCTTTCGCTGACGATTGTGTCCAGTTCTTTCAGTTGTCTGTCAGTGTCTAATATGCTGGTCAATGCTGACACTTGATTTTGTACTGAATTCACTTGTTTTTCAAGCTGGACCAGGTCAGGAGTATATTGTATTGGCGCCAATGACAGAGCTCCTGCTGTTATGTTGTGTGTCATTAAAGGTGCCGGGGGAGTCATGAAGTGCATTGGTCCACTGTCAGTGGCTGCTTCCTTGCTATGGAGGGACGGGTACAGACGTGGTATAGGTGCTGAGTGGGGAGCACGACAAGGAGGCGGTTTGGCCATGAGTGGTGTCTTCTTGAGTAGTTTGCCATCATGTGCGGTGAGACTTTGAGTGGATGATGGGCAATACAAGGCAGCTCATCTTCTTGTCGTGGGGTTAGTCCACGTTGTTTTCTTTTAGTTTCCACTTCAATTTCCTCATCTTCTTCTGATGCATCATCATCATATTCATATCTCGTTGGAGAGGTTGGCCGTGTTGGAGGTTGTTTTGAGCGTGTGTTGTATCTGTGTCCCTTGTCTCCTCCTAATGTGTAAATGGTTGTTGAGGGTGTCTTCTCAATCTCTTTCGGGAGAGGCTCTGTTTTAAATGTGACTTTCTTATCTTCATCCGTCGGTTTCATTACAAGGATTGATGACAGTTCTCTTAGTTCTTGACTTTCCAGCATTTCCTTCACCCATTGTTTCATCTTCTGAGCTTGGGCTTGTTTCTTCTCATGGTCTTTGATTTTTAGTTCATTCAGTCTCTTTCCCCGGAGAGTTCGGATGGGGTGAGTCTTGTAGAATAGAACTTTTCCTTTGTGGTATTGCATGATGCTTCTCCATTGGTCTTCTGTTGGTGCAATCGCATTCTTTCCCCCGTGGATCAAGCCTTTTTTGGCGTATTTTTTCAGTAGATCTTGTATAATAGAGCGATTGACTTTGGCCTTCTTAGGATCGGGTTCATTTTGCAGAATTTTATTGTTCCAAAATTCTATCAATTGGTTTAGTGTGGTGAATTGGGACATTTTTTATATTAATGTTTATTTTTACTGCATACGGAAGTCTTAATCGAGTTAGGTTTTTGTCATATTTTATTTTATTTATTTGTCTATGTATTTTGTTTTATTTAATATATTTTATTTGTATTTTTATTAGTATAGATTAGTCAGTCAATCGATCAATCGATCAATCACTCAATCAATCCAATCAATCAATCAATCCAATCAATCAACCAATCAGTCAATCAATCAACCAATCAGTCAATCAATCAACCAATCAGTCAATCAATTAACCAATCAATCCAATCCAATCCAATCCAATCCAATCCAATCCAATCCAATCCAATCCAATCCAATCCAATCCAATCCAATCAAATCAATCCTCAATCCTCAATCCTCAATCCTTAATCCTTAATTCTTAAATGGATTACTAAAAATGGAGAGCTAATTATTTTGGATCTTTTTTTTGTGTGTGTGTGTTTGTTATTGCTAATTTTTTTACCTCAAGAATATTTGAATATTCATGGTTTAGTTGTCCTGGTGTTTTAGTCTCGCCTCTTCTTCACTACTCTCTTCCTATCTTGTCCCCTCCGTTTTATCTAAAAAAGAAACAGAAAATCACACAGTTTTGCTTAACATTATTATAAAACATTTATGATCAGAAACCATTGTTTTTATAATAATATTTTTTTGTATTATTGCTATTATTATCATTATTATTATTATTAAACAGAATAAAGTATTTCTGTTTATGTCATGCCATACTTTACCTCATTTTATTTATCAGCTAAGTGCAAAAAGTTAAGTTTGATTACTCTAAAACCCCAACATATACATACACGTCACCACTGTCAATGCACGTCACACAAGGGCCGAGTCTACAATGCAGATCCCGCCCATATGACCCTTTTAGGAACATGCTTCGTCAGAGTGGGGGAGGAGCAGTCTGTAAGTCCGCCCTGATTCTCCCCACGAGAATGGTTACTATGGGAGACGGGAAACTGTGCCTTAATATGCTTTTACAAAATACATGAGAATGGGGGAGGCTACTCTTTTGATTTATATTCTATTTTAATATCTTTAGTTTATGCAATTATGTGGGTCACAACAGCAAAGGGCAAGCCACCCAAAACCACTGCAATACACTTCGCACCAACGGTCATAGCTCCAAACATGCAACAGGCAAGCACCGCACACCACCGCCCCAAAAACATAGCCACGCCACACCGCACGAGCCGCCACAGCTTAAAGGCAACCCAAGCAGCGCAACCCAGACACGCCTCCGAAGCAGCAGCACGCCACACGGATCCACCACAAATTCAAAGCCACAACCGTCAATACAAAATGCACCTCAAGCAACTCACCCAACACTGCTCCCCTCCACACAACCACGCTTATATACGTATGTTGTTATTTGGATTACTCAAGCCATGTATCCAGATTGGATACATAGATCGAATCTATCGTCTGGGTTCTTTTCTTGATTATCAACTTCATCCTTGTTATCAGGCAGAAGTTCAAAGGTCAGGGCATTCAACAACATGGCTCTTGTCACACCGCTTTGAACATTTTTCATGTAAATCGGTACACACATGCCCAACACTGTAACCAAAATCAATGTACCTCCAAAAGCCACAATAACAGCAATTAACAGAGCATGTATCTTTACCTTGAGTCCCCGCATCAGTTCTAGATCACTATACTGTTCTGAATAATTTAATTGATGTGTGAAATATTAATTATTTTGGATGACAGAAGTGCGTCAATACAACCTTGAACAATTTGTGTTACAGTTTGATTTTGCGCATTTTTTACTGTTGTGCTGGTGGTTAACTCAGGCTCCATGATGACAGATACAGTCATATATGTGTCCACAGGTTGTGTTACACTGGGGTTTACGTTATCAGGTATTGATTCTATCATTTGAGTCGCGGCCTGGGTTACGGTCATGTCTGTAGTAACGTCCTTATAAGGAGGTAATATTTTAGGTATAAATATGTCATCCATGGACTCCTCATTAGGTTCTGTTATTTCATTACCATAAGGATGAGTCCCACACATACAATAGATTTTGGCCCGTAGGGGGCGTCGCGGCCAAGTACAAACCACAGTAACCTCCACGCCCTTTGTAGTTGGGGTGATTAAGGGATGAATATCGGCTGTCACTTCCGTACAAATTTGTGAGGCTACACCATAATCACGTGCATATGTGGCAATTTCTTGCCGTGTTCCTTCTTTTTTGTCTATAACTGGAATATTTATTAGGATCTCATTTGGATAGCAAGGCTGATACTGAACGCCAATTGCTATCACCGTCCCATTAATTACTCTACACTGGCAGATTATGTCTTCTCCTTTTTCGGTGTATATGTTACACCGAATTTCCACATTTCCACTGTTCTGTGAGTTCACTGAGTTCACAACCACCAGCATGGAGCAAACAATTATATTTAACGACATCCTTAACGTTATTTTAAATTTACACAATTTTAAATAAATGTATTGCTACTTTAGACTAATTGTTGATTGCTAATTCTATGCTATTTTTACATTTATTATTTTTATTACTAGTTTATTTTTAAACTGTTTTATTATCTATTTACTTACACTTTTTAATACAGAACACATTGCATTTTTAATGTAATGTTTTTCGCAACAAACGCCTATTTCTGTCCTCTGTCCCTACACTTTCCCTACTCTTTATTTACTTATATCTTAAAATGAACGTTCAGTTATTCTTATACTGTCTTTATTTATTTTCCTTAAAAAACCCTACAGTCTGTTATAATCATACAGCTGTATACTATTTTCTCGTTCTTTTCTTTCTCGTGCCCAAAAAATACATTTACAAAACAGCACGGTATTTTGATTTTCTCCTGTTTATTTTCGTGCCCGAAAAAGCCCTCTTGTTTCTTTCTTTTCTTGTAGCTACCATGTTAAAAATCAGCACGGTATTTCTTATTATTTTTCTTAAAAAAGTACAACTAGTTTATTCTATTTATTAATTAATTACGAAAATCTATACGTAAAGTCCCTCTTTAACCCACGACACACTTTGTATTAAGCCAATATGACAGAATTTATTACAATAGGTTTCTATCTGACCTTCTCCTGTTGTCGACCGTCGTGGGGGGCTGGAGGGCTTCCCGGAGACTTGCGATGACCTTCTCGAGGGGATGGGATGGGGCTGCGCCTGGACCTTTGAGCCCTCTTTTTCTCCCGTGTGAGCGGAGGAGATGAGAGTTCTCTGCCTGCGAGTCGGACTGTTGTAAAAGTCTTCGGACGATTTGTTGTAAAAATATCACGTCGGGGTCACCAAATTAAAGAGATTCGGTTCTCATAGATAAGTATCTGCTCCAGTCCGAGACTTCAAAATGACACTCAGGAGAATAAGTTCTTTCAAAGAGGTCTTTTATTCAGAATACAAGTTACAGCTCAATATGCATTCCAACGGACGTCTTACCACGCAAGTCAGTGTAATACAGCCTATCCTTCCATTTATACCCTGGATGCCCTGCCTCCCAAAACAGACGTACCTCTTGGCCTTAAACACAGAGAGTATGTGCAGTTCTGGACACAACAAGTTTGCTTAGTCATGGTAGACGTTCGAGGACAAGGACACTTTACACAAACAACTCATTTGACCATGATAAGACATTAGGTGACCTCGGCGAAGGTTTATAACTTCGTACAAGATTAATTTTATCCACATGTGGCACACTGGAACTGACAGAGGCGGGCAAGCAAACGTAGACCCGGTGTAACAGGCCAGAGTATACCCCCATCCAGACTACACCCGGGGTTAAAGGGGCCTAGGCTATTTCATACCCCGGGTATAAAATGGCCTAGGCCAAAATATACCCCGGGGTATATTATGGCCTAGGCCATTTTATACCCCCCCAGGCCAGATTATACCCCCAATTATAACAGTAGTTTAGGGTGATAGAGTGGGTTGTCCTATAACCAGAAGGTTGGTAGTTCAAATCCATGCTCCTGCAGGTACAGGCTGTTGTTGTGTCCTTGGGCAAGACACTTCGCCTACCTATGCATGAGTGAGTGAATGAGTGAAGGTAGTGAGTGAGTGAATGAGTGAAGGTAGTGAGTGAGTGAATGAGTGAAGGTAGTGAGTAAATGAGTGAGTGAGTGAATGAGTAAAGGTAGTGAGTGAGTGAGTGAGTGAGTGAATGAATGAAGGTAGTGAGTGAATGAGTGAAGGTAGTGAGTGAGTGAGTGAGTGAGTGAGTGAATGAATGAGTGAGTGAGTGAGTGAGTGAGTGAGTGAGTGAATGAATGAATGAATGAATGAGTGAGTGAGTGAGTGAATGATTAAAGGTAGTGAGTGAATGATTAAAGGTAGTGAGTGAGTGAATGAATGAAGGGAGTGAGTGAATGAATGAAGGTAGTGAGTAAATGAGTGAGTGAGTGAATGAATGAAGGTAGTGAGTGAATGAGTGAGTGAGTGTGTGAGTGAATGAGTGAAGGTAGTGAGTGAGTGAATGAATGAAGGTAGTGAGTGAATGAGTGAGTGAGTGTGTGAGTGAATGAGTGAAGGTAGTGAGTGAGTGAGTGAATGAATGAGTGAGTGAATGAGTGAAATAGTGAGTACTCACTCACTACCTTCACTCACTCACTCACTACCTTCACTCATTCACTCACTCATTCACTCACTACCTTCATTCATTCACTCACACACTCACTCACTCATTCACTCACTACCTTCATTCATTCACTCACTCACTACCTTCACTCATTCACTCACTCATTCACTCACTACCTTCATTCATTCACTCACACACTACCTTTACTCATTCATTCACTCACTACCTTTACTCATTCACTCACTCACTCATTTACTCACTACCTTCACTCATTCATTCACTCACTCACTACCTTCACTCATTCATTCACTCACTCACTACCTTCACTCATTCACTCACTCACTACCTTCAATCATTCACTCACTCATGCATAGGTAGGCGAAGTGTCTTGCCCAAGGACACAACAACAGCCTGTACCTGCAGGAGCATGGATTTGAACTACCAACCTTCTGGTTATAGGACAACCCACTCTATCACCCTAAACTACTGTTATAATTGGGGGTATAATCTGGCCTGGGGGGGTATAAAATGGCCTAGGCCATAATATACCCCGGGGTATATTTTGGCCTAGGCCATTTTATACCCGGGGTATGAAATAGCCTAGGCCCCTTTAACCCCGGGTGTAGTCCAGATGGGGGTATACTCTGGCCTGTTACACCGGGCCGCCTCCATCCGAAAGCAGCGGGGTGGACTGCTAAGACGTCTTCTCCTTCCTCCTCAGTGGCTGTGATGCGCCATGTGGCCGTGGAACAGTCTGAGAAGTAGAGGAGGCCGCCGTTTTCTTCGGCCACGCAGGTCTAACCTGCTGGGGGCCAGTAACAGACTCAGCGGGAGCCTGGTGCTTTGGTCGTTGCAGAATGCGGAAGGAGGGATTAGCCGGCCTATTGGAACCCGCTTGGGCCAAGTTGAACCTCGGGGTGGACTGAGTGGCGGGCATCTTGCACGGAAGACAGAGCTGAAGGGCTTAGTCTCGCTTTTTAGCTTCGCACTGCTGTTGCATTGAGGCAAGAGCAGAGCCAAAAATTCCCTCTGAAACTACCAGCATGTCCAAAATGTCTTCCCTAATCGTTCATAGCGGGAGCGAGGAGCCTCCACCGCTACCGGTGGCCAGGGAATTTCCAGTTTCTCTGCTGTGTGTTTGCACACATCGTGGAGGTCTGAACAGAAAGGCGGCTTTGCAGCCCCATCGTCATTCCTGGCCTGAGTCAACGGGGAACTCTCCCTTTGGACTGGGGGAACGAAAGAGGAATCATCCTCGTCGTCCTCCGACACCAAAAGAATGAGTCCTCCTCCTCGTAGTCGAGCAGGAGCGGGATCTTCGAGAGGATGAAGGTCTAGCGCCAGGACAACGGCGCAGGATCACCTTGAGCCGCTCCGAGCTGGTATGCTGCGGTGGCGGTGGGCTCATTCAGAGCGGGATCCTTCCCCGAGAGGCAGGCTTGGCGGGCCAGCTGGTGGTGGAGACTTTTCACCGTGAACCGGGACCTAGTGTAAGTCATTGCTTGAGATCTTGTTCCCACAAGTGAAAAGCCGAGCGCTGTCCTGCTACATCTCCATGGCGGGAGAAAGCTTTTCCTGGAGTGCCAACAAGCAAAGCGCATATAACTTGGTGTAGCGTAGCAAATTGTCACTTGAGCTAGTCAACGCAATAGTCCGTCCTGTATGGGGGCAGGGCGTAGTGTCAAAGACCACTAATGCTAGGTGGCAGAAGTGTTAGCTTATAAGCAGTTGAGCTAGCAGTCAGAGACTCAGAATTGCGGTAACTTGGCCTAGTGAAGCGAGAAGAGGTGATTGAATGACGGGCACCACTGTGACTGGAGCTTATATGGGGGCCCCGCCCACTTTTGCCACTTTTTGCGTTGTCTCGGCACTTCCGTTGTCCAGACACTTCCGGTTGAGCACGAAGCCCGTTCATTTAAATGGTGAACGAGGGAAATATTCTCCGCTCAAATCTGATGTTTAGTCGATTGGTTTGTGTAAAATGTGTAACATGTCAGCACTACAGCGTTTCTCAGCGCGGCTGAAAAACGGCTTAGTTTTCGTGTAGTAACTGATTTTATGTGGACTTCTACAGTCCCATGTTAACAGATAGGAGAAAAGGGACGGTCACAATTAATGGTGGCGCCCACGCGAGGCTCCAGAATAAGGTGAGTGTTTTCTCAAGATATAGCGATTTTGAAAATTTAGGCTAAAATCAAACTTTTTAAAATCTCATGGATTTGGATTTACAATCTAATTAATATTTAATCACCATAAAATTCGAACTATGTATATTTTAAATGCTCCAGTCTATGTACAAAATTGCTGGGACAGCATTTTAAGGAAGGAGGCCCGGGGGGCCGACTTAAAAATAAATAAATGAAACGGTCTTTTAAATATGAGCTGCTTTTCCTGCAGTCTGAAACATAAATATAAAATAATATTTTTATTTTTGTTGGTTTCTGACAGTTCTTCTGTCAGTGGTTCCCCTGTAATGCCCCGGCCCCTGTATACTCGGATTCGCCCCTGCTCACAGTAGATTCTGCGTAGCCTTCAGTCCCGCTGTCACTGGGCTGTGTGCGGATGTGTAAAATAACTTCTAAATGCTGTAAACTTTGTGTGAACGCCTGGTGGTTCTGGAGGCTCCGTCTGCGCTGTAGGTCCAGCCCATTGTTTCAAACGTTCTCTGTCCGTAAATCTCCTCCTCTTCACTCTGTTTAGAAAACTTTTAATGCATCCAAGGAAACACGTCGTATTTTCCTCCTGCCTTTTCGCACTGTATTGATCTGACGCTCCGTCGGGAAACCGAACACACATGTGGCTAATTACCATAATGTAAACATAGATGCGCCGCTTTTACGAAATGAATCCCGATCTTTCGACAGTTTCACTCAAATAATTAATAAATATAAAGTCACAGCGAGTCATTGAGAGTCATTGGCCTCAAGTCCAAGTTAAGTCTCGAGTCACAAACAGCAAGTCCCAAGTCAAGTCAAGTCTTTTTGCAGCTTTGGTCAAGTAAGTCTCAAGTCCCGAAAATTGCGACTCGAGTCAAGTCATGTGACTCGAGTCTCCCACCTCTGGATATTACTACTCACCAGTTCATCTGTATCATCATTGTCCGACAGTGCGTGTAGGTCATCTGCATGAGGGGTCTCGTGTGGAGGCATGAGCTGAAAAATATGAGGTGCATTGTTAGCCACGTGACACTGACCAAAAAAAGACCACCGTTTATCACATTATTATTAAAACAAAACAATATAAACAACTCACTGGTTCATCTTCATCACTATAGTCTGATGGTATGTGCAAATCATCTCCAGGGAAGGTCTCTTGCGATTTATTATATAAATCCTTCTTTTTGATGAAGTGTGGACTTTCTTTGGACAGGCTGCTCAGTGAATAACATTAGATGTATGGACATATACAGTATATTGGTGTGAACAAGCACGAGAGTGAGAGACATGGTGTGTGGAGGTAAGGACATGGACTGAGTGCATCCCGTTTTACATAGGCTTCAAAGATGCTGCTCCCATGTCAACGATGTTTATGAAACATTATTATTGAGCGGCACGGTAGCGCAGCGGTTAGCGCCTCCGCTTCACAGCTTGAAGGTCCTGGGTTCAATTTCTTTCTGTGTGGAGTGTGCATGTTCTCCAGATACCTCGGTTTCCCCTACCACTAAAAATATGTACAATAGATCCTCTGGGGCCAGGACTCCCCTGAAAAAGAGACTCTTAATCTCAGTGGGATTGTCCTGGTTAAATAAAGGTATCATTAAGGATTTATCTTATCGGGACTTTAAAAGGAAAAAAAAGTTAGATGGAGGCAACTTTACATTACATTTATTTAATTATATATTATTTACAAGGTACATGCTAGCAAGGTGACACAGACCAACAATGACCATTGTTTATAGAATCATAAAAAAACAAAAACTCACTGGTTCATCTGCATCACCATAGTCCAACAGCATGTGTAGGTCATCCCCATGAGGGGACTCGGGTGCAGGCATAGGCTGAAAACAGAATTTGCTAGAAAATCATCTTAACAAATTGCAAACAAACCATTTCACATATACTGCATCAAGACTGGCTCCAGTCCAGATCCAGTCAGATGCTAGGGCATCTGTTTCGGATGCCTCCTGGTCACCTCTTGCGGGAGGTGTTCCAGGCATGTCCTAGTGGGACAAGGCCTCGTGGAAGACCCAGGACACGGTGGTGGGACTATGTCTCCGAGCTGGCCTGGTGTCGCCTCGGGGTCCCCCCAGAACAGCTGGAGGAGGTGTGTGTGGACCGGGAAGTTTGGGCATCTCTGCTGAGACTGCTGCCCCCGCGACCCGGCCCCGGATAAAGCGGAAGAAAATGGATGGATGGATGGATGCATAATAATATTTACCTATTCAAGTCCAGACTAATGGCTCACCTTTTTAGACAGGCCTTCCAGAACATCTAACATTGACCTATTTTGTTTGTGTGTCGGTGGTTTTACATTTTATGTCATTTTATACAGAATGTTTTTCCCTGTGTTTTTATGTGAAGCACTTTGGTCTGCAAAGTGTTGTAAAGTGCTCTAGAAAAAGACTTTGATTGATTGATTACCTCTGAAAAATACTAAAACTCACCACATCTGCTGGGTCACCACAGCACAACTGGGTACCGTCTATGGCCGAGTCGGAGTTCTGAACAAGAGAAACGTTTGGGTTATGTATTCATTAACACATGCCATAGACATTAAAAGGCACAATGGCAAATGTTTAGCACTGCAATGCAATATTAACTGTGACATACTTAAATGTAGCATATGCATTTAATCTGATGCAGCCTCTGGGCACACTAAGAAGACTATGGAGAAGACTATGGTTGTTCTAATTACTTTTACTTTCACAAAAATGGCTGTTTAATATGAGCTCAAATATTACACAGCATACACACTTTGCAGTCTACAAAGTAACATTTGCCACACTTCCTGAACATGTGGCGTACTATTAATGACTTAAGAAATAATAAGTTCTTTGCAGACATAAAAATGTTAAACGGTTGACTTGCATTTGGCTGTTGTTTTTTAACTCTTGAAGGCACTTAGACTGTGCAGCCAGGCTCCAAGTACAATGTGTACTTTCGTTTCAACATCCTAAATATGAGGAAAAATATATTAGGCAGAAACATCTGACTTTATTTTCAAATAAAAAAACCTATTTAGGTTCATTTGATTTGACTTATACAACGTTAGACATTGGACACCAACCTAGGGACGCTCCAGGTACATATAAAAATCACACCTATGTACATTCATTCTACACAGCATGATGTAAATAAATAAAAAAACATTTTGACAACACAATAAACTTGAACTCACTTCACAACAGAAGACGGCGGCACTTCCGAAGAATCTCCGCCCTTAACAGATCAATGCACAGAAATTGTTAAATTCACAACCCACAGCATAAACCATTACAAAAAAATAGCTTCCACTCGACCGTCACGCTACTGTTGTTCACATTAAAACACTTGGACACAGTAACTCAGCAGCTAACGGAGTTGTTCCACAGCTATTTTCTCCGCTTTTTACAATGTAAAGCCCTAATGTTAGTCAATAACTGCGTTTCCATCACTGGACTAAAATGCGCATTTCGAAGTTGCGCATAATTTACGAGTGATGGAAACACCAAATTTCGCATTTAAACTCTTGCATAATTTGCATAAAAAGTTTATCCGCTCGCTTGAGGTGTTTTTTGATTTGTGCGCATAACTGTTGATGCGTATTTTGCGAGATGGAAACGCAGTTTGTCGAATAAATGTCATGAAGCGAATAAACAGACGCTGGTGTTAGCATCGTTTCCATGGTAACATGGCTGCTAAGAAGGACAGGTTTGTGTGGACAGAGGATGAGATTAAAACCTTCCTTAAAATTATCCATGAAAAAAATATCACATCTATTCTGGATGGTAAACAACAGCGTAATGCTAAGGTTTACCAGGAAATCCGCGAACTGATGGCTGAAAAGGGCTATGACAAGCCGTGGACCATTTTGAGAAACAAATGGAAAAGCTTGAAGCAACGGTACATGGAGGTGAAACGGCTGCTCGCCCGTAGCGGCTTTCATGGCAAAAAACTCATCACCTTTAAATATTTCAACGAGATGGACGAGACATCTAGACAGACAGATTTTTTAATTTAATTTGTTGGACTTATTAGATCTATTTTTCCATTTTATTACGTTAGCTACTTGCAAAGATATTTTTTACTTCACTAATCGAATCCATGTTTGTGCGTTCAGATATAAATGAAGATGGTGAAGACATGCCAGACTCAGAAAGTGCCGAATCAGAAGGTATCTTGTTTAGCCTTTAGCGTATTCAAAAAAAAAGAAGAAGAAAGAAACATGCCGATTAATAATATGTTTAAACAGAATTGGATGTTTCAGCGGCTGAAGGCGATCCTCCAGTCGAGTCCCCAACACCAGTATCAAGTGGTAGTACTACACAGAGTTTCTGGTCCCGCTCCTCAAACTCCAGGCGTGGTGGAGAGATCCAGCCGTTATTTGAGGAGATTCTAAGGCAGCAGCAGGAGCAGGCAGAAAAGGACAAAGAAAACATTGATAATATCACCTCTGTCCTGGGAAAAGCAATAGAGTGTTTGAGCGCTGTACAACCGCTGCAGAAAGGCAGGCCCGTGCGATGGAGACCATGGCTAATCAGCCAGCAAACAGGGCACCTGATCATTTTTGGCCCTCTCCTTCCACACCCCAGCCACCTCACCGCTTCAACCCACAATCAAACAGCAATGTTTTCCCCCAATCGTATTTTAATTTATAAGAAAGCACATACAAAATCCATTGTCCAACAATCTATTTACTTTATTAATGATTACGTTAAATATTGTGTAATATAATTGTGTAAAATAACAAATGTGCGTGCAGTGTTAATTATTGTAATTATAATTGAATTAAGACGTTTAAATGAAAAAAGGGCTCATTCTTATATTCCATATAAAAAATGTTACCATGTAATTCTGTATCAACTGCTACAACTACTAAATATAAAAACAGGAGGACTACAAGCTGGCGGACACATAGCGGACCAGAGCAGCCCTGATTTCATGTGCTCCGACATTGGGCGGCTCATGGTGGTGCTGATCAGCCTGAGGTTGAACATCAGGAGCATCTTGGTCGGCTGGTGGACGTGGCTGTTATTCTTTCTCACACATATTGTGCAAGACGCAGCAAGCAGCTTCCACAGTCGGCATAAAAGAGGGGTGCACATCAGAACGTTTTGCCAGTATGCGCCACCTCGCCTTAAGGTGCCCAAATGCGTGTTCTACCCTAACCCTTATGGCACTGAGGTGCGCGTTAAAAGCCTCTTCCACTCGGGTAAGGTTCGGGCCAGAGAACCCTTTCATGAGCCAGGGTAGCAACGGGTAAGCTGGGTCTCCAGCAACAACAAGGGGCACCTGGACACCATTCACATCCATGTCGTCCTGGGGATGTCGCTCTGGAAATCTGTTGAAAAATTAGTCCTATTGTCAAAATTATTGTAGGCTATAGCTTTTAATGCAGCTGGCGCTACGACTATAAATTAATAACATAATGATTTTTTTTTTTTAAACTTTAACAAAATATGACGTTTGCAATGATTTCATCATTTTAAAACGAGCCTACCTGTACATATTTGAAGTTATGAACACAGCCGCATCGTGTGCACTGCCAGGAGTTCCAACACAAATGTCCCTTATTTGATATGTATCATCCACCAGCGCCTGGAGGACGATAGAAAGTTTACGTAGTCTCTGTATCCGTTTGAGGGGGGCAGAACTGGGATGTGGGTCCCATCAATTGAGCCATACACTTGTGGGAAAACGTGTGCCTGTGCGTTTCGGTGCGCAATTTCTCTTGCCTCCGCAACATCTGGCAGCTTGATGAAACTCGCAAGCATTGTTTGCTGTATGGCCTTGCAAACAGCGTAGACACATCGATGGACGGTGGTCTTGCTGACACCAAAAGTCTCACCGATGATCCGGAATTCTGCGCAGGAGGCCAACTTGTACAACGCGATGGAAATACGTTTCCTCGTTGGGACAGGAGGGCGACCATGCGTTTGTACCGGACCCACGTATGGCCCAATGTTGTCGCACAGCATGTTAAATGTCGGCTAAAGCAACCCTAAGGGGAGAGATAATCGCATATTCATCCTGGAGAAAAAAATTGAGAGAGAACAAACAAATGCTAATAGAGAACAAAATACAAAAGTTGCAAGAATTGAAAAGGAGGGATAAAACAATAGAAAAACAACTAAATGAGGCAAAAAAAGAATTGGAGAGCATAAATTCTGAGGACTTGATAAAAGATTTTACTTCTAACAAACAATCATTTTATGACAATAGCCCCAAAGCTCAACGAATCCTAGCCTCTAAAATAAAAAAGAATAAAGAAAAAGCTATAATCAATACAATCATGGATAACGCAACTCCAAGGAGAGGGGGACAAGAAATCTTATCCTGTTTCAGGAAGTACTATGAAAACATTTATAATTCGGAAGCAAATAATTTGGACAAGCAGACAATTCTAAGTTACTTTGACCAATTAAACTTAGTGTCTGTGACTGAAACTCAGAATGAAATTTATCAAAAAACATTTCCCAAACGGAAATAATAAAAGCTATTGAAAATGGAAAATTGGGGAAATGCCCTGGAGAAGACGGCTATACCTATGAATTTTATAAAGACTACAAATACCTTATTGTAACAGTTTTACACAGAGTGTTTAATGAGGTGTTACAAACAGGAAAATGGCCAGACACTTGGAAAAATGCAATTATAACAGTTATAGCTAAAGAAGGAAAAGACCCAAAAGACCCAAAACAATGTTCATCATATAGGCCAATCTCACTCCTGAATGTAGATCAGAAAATATTTACATCCATTATGGCAAATAGGCTCCTAGATATTTTACCTTGTATTATAAACCTGGACCAAACAGGATTCGTCAAAAATAGATTCCTTAGCGACAGTGTACGCCGAACACTCGATTTTATTGATTACTCGATAAAAACAATGTTAGTGCTCACATTGGATGCAGAAAAAGCATTCGACCGAGTGTCTTGGCCTTTTCTGTTTGTAGTTTTGAATAAATTTGGCTTTCACAAGAAATGTATTAAGCTAATGATGGGAATGTACAATGACTCAGTAGCCAGAGTGAAAGCAAATGGCTCACTATCGAAACCCTTTCAGATAAAAAGAGGGGTAAAACAGGGTGACCCGCTCTCTCCACAGATCTTTGCCTTATGCATTGAGCCATTGGCGGAATGCATAAGGACAAGCACGGGTATACAGGGTGTATACGTTATAATATTTTTAACTGATATATATAAATCGATACCGGCACTCCTGGAGGAAATTGGAAAATATGGGGCCATCTCCGGCTATAAATTAAACTCGACTAAATCGGAAGCCATGGAAATAGGATGCAATCTCCGAACAGAATTTAAGAAAACCTTTAAGTTGAAATGGGACCAGAACAAAATAAAATATTTAGGTATTACAATCTCCAAAGAAATGGACAAATTGTATTCATGTAATTATAAAGTCCTGGAAAACTCCTTGAAGCAGGACCTCATGCGTTGGAAAATTTTGCCCCTTACAATATTTGAAAAATAGGAATTATCAAAATGAATGTATTGCCACGTTTTCTTTATTTTTATTTCAGAACCTACCTTTGTATCTAACAAGTCCATGCTTTAGGGAGTGGGAAAGAATGCTCAGAAAGTTTATTTGGGGCGAAAAGGGTAAAACTTAAATTCCTACAACAAAATAGGGAACAGGGTGGATTGGGCCTACCAAATCTGAGCCTTTACTACCATGCAGCCCAAGTCAAAAGCATTTTAGTACTGATGAACAACAAAATGAACCCTAGATGGAAATCTATTGAGAATATATTGGTGGACTCACCCACCTCGCAAATTTTCTCAGGGCAATCTGCAGAAAGAGTTAAATATTTGAATCACTCTATTTATCATACATGGAAGAGTTGGGAAAGAATAGGAAAAATTATGAAAATAAAATCAACAGATATGGTATGCCTGAGGGAAATTGGTCAGGATCCAGACTTCACTCCAAATCGTATGGATGAAACTTTCAGGATATGGGGAACTAAAGGACTCACAAGATTCCACAAACTGTTCAAAGATCATGCAGTTGATACATTCGAAAATTTAGCTGAGGAGCATAACCTCCCAAGCAATCATTTTTACAGATACCTCCAAGTAAGGAGCTATATAATAACAAATATACAGTCTTTTCAAGACACTAATCCTGTGGTGGAGCATATATGGAAAGTTTATGAAAATCCGAGCTTCAAAAATGTAACAGGACAAATGTATAACATTTTAAATAACAATAACCAAATAAGTAACATTTTACATTCTTGGGAGAAAGACATTGGAAAAACAGTGACTGAAGAGGAGTGGAGTCTGGCATGTAAAAACGTTTTCTGCTATGTAAAGTCCCTACTGGCAGGAATATGCGTGGAAACTATTGGTTAGATCCTTTAGAACACCCCTCATAATTAGTAAATATACAAACCAAACACAATACTGTTGGAGAGAGTGTGGTGAAAGTAACGTCGACTTGGTTCACGTCCTCTAAACATGTGCAAAAATCCAGCCATACTGGGTTAAGGTGCTGGATTTAATGGAGCAAAACACTAACGGTCAAAACACTAACATTCAAGAGCTACACTCCATGCTTGGCATACAGCCAAAAAGTCTAAAAAAAATAAAATTATTATATCTTTTGGGTTTTGAGACTTACTGCTATTTAACAAATAACTCGAAGTTGGAAAAAAACTGAACCACCTAGCCTAGATAAATGGATTGAGGCTGTAGAAAACTTGTATGAAAATGAAATAATAGCGCATAAGATGAGAGGCAAAATCAATTTATTCAACAGGAAATGGTCCGCATATGTTAACCAAATGCCTTAAAAAGAGAGGGAAAGGGAAAAAAAGGGGAAAAAAGAGAAAAAGCATGGACCTGTATAATTATTAATATTAATATGTCAGAGTTGAGAGCATTAATTGTGGTACTGGGACTATCTTATATCTTATGTGTATGTTTATGCATATGTTTGTTTGCAGGTAGACTTACAGGTGAGTATCGCATCAATGGGCTGTTTTGTGACTATTGTTATATGTAAACTATGAAATAAGGTAAGGTTACATTCTATATAGATAGAGGGCTGCATTATATCAGGACAAAGGGGGAAGCAACCAAAAAGGAAGGATAAAGAACAAAGTTAAAGCCGGCGGTGATGTAGTGGTGCAGTGGTGGTGGCGGGGCGATGGCGGGACTGTGGCTGCATGGTGCACACCTGCGTGTGCATACAGTGTGTGTGTGTGTGGGGGTGCACACAGGTATGCGTACAGTACATAAGGGGAAAAAAATAAATAATAATAATAATAATGAAAACCCTTAGTGCAGGGTAAGCGGGTGTTGGGTAGCTGGAGGAGGCAACGTATCTCTCATCAGCTGCCCACACAAACCTCGCTCTTTTAATACATCACACAGCTCAGGGCTCACCACAAAATATATATCCACGTCCTCTTCAGTATAGGGTAAGCAGAAGTGGGGGAATGTCAGGGGCGTAACACCTCAGGACTTCCGCTACCTCCTGTCTTTTTAAATACACCACCTAATTTAGGACATAACACTGTCCATCACTAAGATAGGGCAAGCAGGTGACGGGCAGCGGTGAGAGGTTACATATCTTTCGACAGCCGCCCACTCATACCTTGCTTTTTAACGCAATACACAGCATAAAGGCTCATTACAAATATACCCAAACATCCTCCTCTTTTGCTTCTTCCTTTTTATTTATTTTTTTATTTTTATTTTTATTTTTGAGGGGTGTGCGTGCGTGCTGTGGGTGTGCCTGTGTGTGCCCGTACGTGCCGGCCTCTGGGTATATGTGGGTGTGCGCGGTCGTCTCATGGCCTGGCAGTTGCTCCCGTTAACACAGCAATCATCATTGCATCACTGTCTTTATGTTTATTTGTAAGATCTTTGTATGACACCCACGCAATCCTCCCGTCTCTTGCCCTATGCCATATGGCCATATGGATGCTTGCACCTGTGTGTAAACGTATGTATGTAGGTATGTACATATGCATGCATGTATGTGTGTATAGGTGTATGCACGCGTGTGTGTGTGTATGTATGTATGCATGTATATATGTATGTATATGTGTATGCATGTATGTATGCATGTTCGCATCTATTCATGTCTGTAAATTTCCAACTTATTTTTCTCTATTGATCGAATTTAATCTTTTTTTTTTATTTTTTTTATTTTTATATACGTATGTTTGTGTGTGTGTGTGTGTGTATGTATGTATATGTATATATGTATGTATATATATGTATATATATGTATATATATGTATACGTATATTCTTTTGTTTATTTTTATTTATTTATTTTTAATGTTATTTTATTATTTTATTTTGTTATTTATTTCACTGGGTGTAAAAAAAATAAAAATAATGTGTGATTTCTAACTTGCTAATAATGCAATGTAATGGTAACATGAAATTCGTGACACAATAAAATATTTAAAAAAAAAAGGGAAAGTAATAATATATTAATTTTGAATACCCAAATAAAAAACATACTGACTTGCTCCAGGGTCAATTCCCTGACAGGAACTCCAGTCTGCAGCATCTTTGCAATGCCAATCTGTGTAAAAACAAACAAAGCATATTTATTTAAATTAGAAAATAATACCGGTATGTGTGTGATTGAACATGGGGACAAGGGGAATAAAGAAAAGGTGCAGGTGAGTTTATGGTAGACTATCTGAGTATCTGTAGTCCCACTCTATACACTATACCTTAGAGGTAAAGTGTATAGAGATGGACTACAGATACTACAAGGTATAGTGTGTACAGTCAGCAGGTGCAGGTGAGTATCTGAGTATCTGTAGTCCATCTCTATACACTATACCTATAAGGTATAGTGTATAGAGATGGACTAGAGATATTGTAGTATCTGTAGTCCAGCAGGGGCAGGTCAATATGTGCAGATAAACTGTAAGTGTAGGCATGAGCCAGTGTTTCTCATGTACTTACATACTTCACCTTGCCGACCACGGTAAAGATACCGTCCTGGGGCTCATCGCCATTTTCCAGTATACGGTCCTTAGGGAACAGCAGTTCTCTTCACTCATCCCTGAGTTTCTGAGTTACTGGGAAAGGTAAACACGGAAAGATTCTGCAGGTCATGGGGATGTTTATTCTCCCCCCGACCATGTTGTAGTTGAGAAGGCTATAGAACTGGCCCTCTTTCAGCCTGTTGACGGCCTTCTCAAAAAGTGTAACGGGTGTCACACTTTCACCGTCCGTGATGACAATCACCTGGATAGACAGAGAGAGAGATTCATTTCAAACATATGCCTCTGGACAGAAAACCTGAATTTACAATATAATACTGTATCAACATAAAACGCATCAGAGTGCAATAACATGAGCAAATGTACATGCACAAAATGTAGTGTGATGAAATGCAACCTTTTTATGGAGTGTTTCCGTTGGACTTGGGGGCAATGCTGTATGATCCCATGCTTTCACGTGCTCTCTATTTTTCTCGATGATGACAAACACTCTCAGTGTTTCTGGATATGGGCCACGCCGGCTTGGCTCCCTCAGTATGGACCTCAAACTCACTTTATGACTCATCTCTGAAATGAAACAATGAACACATTAATGTACAAGAACAATAATTCAAGTAATCAATCAATCAATCAATCAATCAATCAATCAATCAATCAATCATTGATCAAATCAATGGAGCTATAGGCTCCATTGATTCGTCTTTATTAATATCATAGTCTATTGCGGCAATTATTTCAATTAAACTATGACCTCAAACTGCACATTTTTTTCTAATATTTTAAAAGCACTAACTGATTCCTATATAAATATAAAGAATCAGTGCTGTTTTTATACTGATTTTTTTTTTTTTTTTATTATTATTAATACAGCGCCCCCTTTGGTAACAGATCACAAGCAAGAACAGAGAACTAAAGATCTGTTACCAAAGGGGGCGCTGTATTAATCTTAATCTAATCATCAGTATAGCGGAAAATGACTGCCTTCCACGCTGGATTTTTAAACATCACGATCATCACATCACATCGATTTCAGTCCAGGTAAGTTACTTTTGATTACGCCAAAAGCTCAGTAGTGTCTGCACTTAACTGTATTTGCTCGGTAATCGAAAAATGTAAACCTTTGCTACCGTATCTAGCCTACACATTTGAGCATTTTCTAGGTCCAACTTTCTCGATAAAAGTTGTACTGCAACACCGCTTTAATTAAAGGTTATTACAAAGTCGCTTAATTAAGTTAGTCCTTAGTTTACTCCTGAACTTTTTTGTAAATAATATATATTAGGCAAAACCATTCAATTGCTACGAAGTCTATTTTGCAGTCTTCTTATGTCATAATCTTTTTTGTTTGTTCATTTGAACATGAGTCGTTAAGACAACGTCGTTGTCTTAATAAATGCAGTCCTTTTGGAGCAAGTGTGCAGGCTTTTTCTTTACTCGCTGTTAACTAGTCGCCTTGCACTTAGTGATGTGCGTATATTTTTGCCGTTCATTTTATCCCTATAATAGTTAAAGGAATAGGCCACCGTTTTTACATACTGAGATATGCTCTTACCTCACTTTAGCCGAGTTAATATATCCCCGTCTGGTCTTTGTCCGTGCGCTCTGCCAGGCACACGGAGCACATACGCAGCCTCTCCCACATGTCACATAGCTCCAAAAAAGCTCACGATAGAAGCTACCAAGCTCTTCCACGTGTTCCCTATTTAAATAAAGTTACGTGAAGTGTTTTCATGCAAAGTATATTTACACAGAAATGTAACATGTCGATTTTATAAGCAAATAAAAAGGGGGACTATATTGTGAGGCGTAATGATACGAGGAGCAAAGCGTCCGCGCAGTAACTCCTAAAGACTTCCCCGCTCACTTCCGTCAATAACCTTTAGGAGTTACTGCGCGGACGTTTTATTTAAATAGGGAACACGAGCTTGGTAGCTTCTATCGTGAGCTTTTTTGGAGCTATGTGACATGTGGGAGAGGCTGCGTATGTGCTCCGTTTGCCTGACAGAGCGCACGGACAAAGACCAGACGGGGATATATTAACTCGACTAAAGTGAGGTAAGAGCATATCTCCGTATGTAAAAAAGGGTGGCCTATTCCTTTAAGTGTCAAGTACCTTTGAAGATAGGATTATTAAAGCACAATTGTTTTTTATTTGATTGATTTATTTGATAGGGACAATGTAAAACATATCAAACGCGTATTCTTTTTTTTTTTTAGCGCATTCTAAATGCCAGGGTTTACGTTAGCTGGCTGTAGCCGGCTTTTGGCTGGTTTAGTAAAAAAATATGGAGAGAGAATATAGAAAAATATATTAAATACTAGCTGAGACCCGGCCTTCGGCCGGGCCTCGCTAGTCTCCACATTTGATATTCTGAGATTGTGAGTGATTACAAAGAAATGTCCAACCCGTCACACAGTTCAGCTGTAGACCAGTGGTTCCCAACCCATTCCAAAAACTATGGCCACTACAAATGAGTAAAAGAATGAAGGCAAAAAACAATTTCAAACAAACTGCAATTGGAGTGTTTGATGCACCCGTACTCCTTTCTTATAAACTACGACAATATTTTTGCTAAACTCGGGGAACAGGATTCAAGAGACAGTGGAATAATTATTGATAACTATTAGGGGTTCAGCTTTAACGTTTTGGTTCACGGTGCAGGACCCGTGGTTTGGTGCATCACGGTAGTGTGCAATAAAAAAAATAATGAGTAGGTTTTGAACTGAAATAGCCTAATGATCGTTGTTAGACAGTATTTATAACCTTACAATAAAATTGGCAATGCGTTCAAAGCTGCTTTAGAATAAAATGTACCTCAGGGCTCACAATACGTGAAAGCAAAATAGAAAACAAATGGTACAGCAGCAAAGGAAAAAAAAAAGAAAAAAAACTACGCAGTGCAGGCCATGCGCTCGTTAAGTTGTAGTTTCATTTTCGCTTTTACTCACACGGAGGATAAATCAGTCGGAGCAGCGCGTTTGATTAGAGGCTCGTGTTTGAGCAGGTTTTGGGCACACACATACACACACGCACACACATACACACACGCACACATCGCCCTGTTTGGATGCGCGCGCACACATACATACACACACGCACGAACACACACACGCGCGCACTCACACATCGCCCTGTTTGGATGCGCGCACACGCACGGCAGTCAGATCTCGTGCACTCGCGTTTTTGTGACAGCGGGTTGTCCTCGGACAGTAGCACCACCAACCACGCACCCACTCAGTACTGTCGCCAGGCTTCCTGGTCTTCCCAAACGGTCTCCCATCCCAGGTCTAACCAGGCACTTCCCTGCTTAGCATCCGAGGAACGGTCTCCCATCCCAGTCCTAACCAGGCACTTCCCTGCTTAGCTTCAAAGTCGGTATGGGAAATAAACATGGCGGCGCCCAGGCGGCGGCCATTGAGATTGCGTTTTCTATAATAGATGTCACCTAAGTCAGTGACCAACATAACAAAGTGTTTTCGAGACGGGCTTAAATATATAAAAAGATTTAAAGGGGGGGTATTATGCAAAATCGACTTGTTCAAGCTTTACATCATGTTATCAAGTCATTCCCTCAATAAAAACATGGCTGAAGTGTT
Source organism: Gobius niger (assembly GCF_951799975.1). Taxonomy (NCBI): domain Eukaryota; kingdom Metazoa; phylum Chordata; class Actinopteri; order Gobiiformes; family Gobiidae; genus Gobius; species Gobius niger. The sequence continues at coordinate 29,059,120 of NC_136869.1, read as the reverse complement.
GCCTTGGCACATTCACGTATTTTCGAGTAATCTGTAAAAACTCTGATGGCGGCCATTTTAGGGATAAAACGCCTGATTCCTTCAGGAAACGCCCTCGACCTCCAGGATACGCCTCCGACCTTTCGTCACCAGCCGAGTAACCAACCACTGCTCCTCAGCAGAACCCCCTCCCCGCAGTGTCTAGCCCTAAGATGTAAACAGAGTCATCATGGAGGATTAGCTTCATGTGTTGTGAACCGGAGCCACAGCAGACTTTTACAAAGACACACATCAGTGTTTCTGTTACCTAAACACCCAGGATTAAAACCGGTGACAAGAACACTTATTTCAGTGTCTGGTTCTGGGCCTTGATGATGCACAGAGCCTCCGGAGAAAGCTAATGCTAAGCTAAACCTCGAGTCATCACGTGAAAACGAGAAATATGCACAAATAAAGTCAATAAAACCACCACACTCATAAAGAACCGTTTAACAATGATCACACACGGAGCCAGGCTTGTTGATTTGGAAGTTTATTGCTCACATTTCATCTACAATGGGTCATAGCCGAGTGGCTTTCTCCCGGAGCTAACAAGCTAGCCGCGATAAGCTAACGGGAAAATTCACTGAATACAAGCAGCATATTATGCATTGAAAACGTCACTAAAACAGGCAACTGCTTGAAGCAGCCTTTATGACGATCACACACGGAGCCGGGCTTGTTGATTGTGTAGTTTATTGCTCACATTTCATCTACAGTGAGTCGTAGCCGAGTGGTTTTCTCCCGGAGCTAAGGCACTATTAGCCGCGACAAGCTAACAACCTTCACCTTCACAACATTCATTGAAAACAGGCAGCATATTATGCACAAATAACGTCAATAAAGCAGCAACTACTCGAAGCAGCCTTTACGATGATCACACAATGAGCCTGGCTTTACACAGTTGTGGTTTATTGCAGACTTTTCATCAACAATGAGCTGTAGTCGATTATAACAAGCTAACGGGTAACCTCGAAAAACCATTGTCCACCTGCACAGATAATGTCCGTCTTTGAATGGTATGGGCTCCTGCAGATCCTGGTGTCGTCCATGGGGGTATAGTTAGAGATCCATAGGGCATGGCAGATGCAAAGAGAAGCCTCCAAACAGCAGTTATTTTCAGGCAAGAGCCCCTTCCAAGCGTCCGGTGTGGAAGGTTCGTCTCCAAATAATATCCTGTGTGGCCATTGTTCACAAAGTGATAAACAGTAGCTCCTTTCTAACAATAAAAATTAAAATGCACCGATCGTAGTTTCAATATCGTTGAGACAACGAGCGCAGTGTTGTGATGCCACAGACAGCGTGTGGAGGGGGCGTGTCGGAAAGGGTCAGAGGTTCTTAAAGAGACAGAGGCCTATTCCAAGTCATTTGCTACCGCCATTTTGAAAGAGCAATTTTATACAAGGCAGTTCTTCTAATTTACTGCATTGACAGACCGACAGAAGGTTTCGTCATCATTGCAGTGTGCTATAGACTGGTGCTATGTGGCTGAAAAAAGCATAATACCCCCTCTTTAATATTTCTACCAAATTGTTTTGGTTTACGCCTTTAGCCCGTTTTACAAAGCGCAGTCGAAGCGCCATCATCGCTGTCTGGATATGTAGCGCTCTTTCTTCGTGCTTCGTCATATTTTCCAAGAACTCAGCAGCTAATACGTTTGATTAGGATATTCTTGAAACGCGCATGTGTTCAGTCAGACTGACGCGCTGTCCCGCAGCGGCTCTCCATGGGAGAGTGGCCGGGTTTAGAGGCGCTTCCCTCGGTCAGTCTGCGCAGACGCCTCGGCTCAGTTACCGGTGTTGGAGCCGCTCAGAGAGTGGCCGGGTTTAGAGGCACTTCCCTCAGTCAGTCTGCGCAGACGCCTCGGCTCAGTTACCGGTGTTGGAGCCGCTCAGAGAGTGGCCGGGTTTAGAGGCGCTTCCCTCGGTCAGTCTGCGCAGACGCCTCGGCTCAGTTACCGGTGTTGGAGCCGCTCAGAGAGTGGCCGGGTTTAGAGGCACTTCCCTCAGTCAGTCTGCGCAGACGCCTCGGCTCAGTTACCGGTGTTGGAGCCGCTCAGAGAGTGGCCGGGTTTAGAGGCGCTTCCCTCGGTCAGTCTGCGCAGACGCCTCGGCTCAGTTACCGGTGTTGGAGCCGCTCAGAGAGTGGCCGGGTTTAGAGGCGCTTCCCTCGGTCAGTCTGCGCAGACGCCTCGGCTCAGTTACCGGTGTCGGAGCCGCTCAGAGAGTAGCCGGGTTTAGAGGCGCTTCCCTCGGTCAGTCTGCGCAGACGCCTCGGCTCAGTTACCGGTGTTGGAGCCGCTCTAAAGCGCAGCTGAGCTGGGTCCGTTTTGAATCGCTCGAGACTGACTTTTGTGACTTTAGTGCTGTCGATTTGTCTCTCCACAATATTTCCGTGGTGAGGGACTTGATCACTATTTTACACCTGAAGCCACGTAAAAGCGCGGAAGGGCATCTACAGCCCCGCCCTCGCTGTGCAGCTGGTCAGACCTGGATAAGAACAGCGTTAGGGTCGTAGATATCGGCTACTTTCTGTCTGAGTTAAAGTGCAGATGAATGGTGTATATCAGTGACACCTGCTGCTCCACCGTCTCCACGCGCACAACTTCATGTTTGGATTTTCGCTGTAGCTACATTTTTCTCACGTCAGTCGTTAATTAGAAATAGCCGTGTTTTGGGACCCACCAAAGCACTCGTGTAGCTTTGTCTAAATGTAGATTGTTATTGATAATAAGCCACGTTCATAATGTATATATTTTTTAATGGCCGGTAATTCTTGCGAATGGCCGACATTTTACGACCCAGCCGGCCAAAGTGGCCGACAAAAAAAAAGTCTAGCGGAACCTCTGCTAAATGCTATTGTATAATTTGTAAAGTTACAGTGCACACTGTGGTTATTACAAATTATACTATAGCATTTATCACATTTAAGAAGCATATATTCTTTATAAATAATATGGTTTATGTCAAAAGTTTGTCCTAATTATTACTTACCAAATTCACTCTCACTCAATACAGTACTGCAAAAGAACATTATAAAACATAGAAATTATTACAGTGTACGATGTAAATTATAACCTTTTTAAAAATATGTATAGTCCTCATATACTTTTTTACCAATAAATGTATAAATTATGTCGAAAATCTGTTAGAAAATAATTGTCTTACCTTCTTGGTTTGTTCGCGGCACTCTGTGACTTGAGGGTGCAGCGTCAAAACGTCTTTGATGTTTTTATTGTTTTAATTGGTCAGTGTCTTGACCAATCAAACAGTTGTTGTCATGGTCCATAGAGACGACAGGATAACTGAGCCAAATGAGTAGATACTTTTGAAATAGTTTTTATTGTTTCTATTTTGAATTAAAATATGCAATGTGAAACTGAAAAATAATGTATGCTTAATAATAATAATAATTATTATTATTATAGTAATAATTATAATAATAATTATAATAATAGTAATAATGATGATGCTAATGATATATTTTTGACAGCCATTATCACCTTTACATCAAAATTGAACTACACGTTTGCTATGTAATTGCTTGATATCAAAATATTTCTATGTTAAATGATACTGAAGGGAAAGAATTTGTTTTGTGCTTGAGCAGAATATATATAGATCCAACCATATTGTTTTATTCATTTATCAGTTTAATGTATTTTAAAAATGTCATGAAAATAAACTCTGATAAAGACAATTTCACATGTTTTTCATAGACAAAGCAGGAGAATTTTCGCCTCAGCCATGTGGCAAGTTTGGACGACGGACTACCGCCTACCAGATTGTTATGGTTCACATGCCAACCAGTGGTCTCATCTTTACAACATCCAAGGTACCTTATCTAAGAGTAACATTAGTTTGAAATCATTTCACTCAAATAGAAGTAAACAGTGGCGACCCAAATAATTACTCAAGTAAAAACAGTACTGTAATTTCCGGCCTATAAGCCGTTACTTTTCCCCCACACTTAAAGCAGTACTAAGTAACTCTTCCCCCCAGAGGCCATAAGCGCAACTGCACGTGTCGCAGCAAGTTACGATTTTTTAAAGGGGGGTATTATGCAAAATCGACTTTTTCAAGCTTTACATCATGTTATGAAGTCATTCCCTCATTAAAAACATGCCTGAAGTGTTGCCTTGGCACATTCACGTATTTTCGAGTAATCTGTAAAAACTCTGATGGCGGCCATTTTAGGGATAAAACGCCTGATTCCTTCTGGGAACGCCTCGACCTCCTGGAGATGCCTCCGACCTTTCGTCACCAGCCGAGTAACCAACCACTGCTCCTCAGCAGAACCCCCTCCCCGCAGTGTCCAGCCCTAAGATGTAAACAGAACCTCCGGAGAAAGCTAATGCTCAGCTAAACCTCGAGTCATAAGTCATAAAGAACCGTTTAACAATGATCACACACGGAGCCTGGCTTGTTGATTTCGTAGTTTATTGCTCACATTTCATCTACAGTGAGTCGTAGCCGAGTGGTTTTCTCCCGGAGCTAAGGCACTATTAGCCGCGCCAAGCTAACAACCTTCACCTTCACAACATTCATTGAAAACAGGCAGCATATTATGCACAAATAACGTCAATAAAGCAGCAACTACTCGAAGCAGCCTTTACGATGATCACACAATGAGCCTGGCTTTACACATGTGTGGTTTATTGCAGACTTTTCATCAACAATGAGCTGTAGTCGATTATAACAAGCTAACGGGTAACCTCGAAAAACCATTGTCCACCTGCACAGATAATGTCCGTCTTTGAATGGTATGGGCTCCTGCAGATCCTGGTGTCGTCCATGGGGGTATAGTTAGAGATCCATAGGGCATGGCAGATGCAAAGAGAAGCCTCCAAACAGCAGTTATTTTTCAGGCAAGAGCCCCTTCCAAGCGTCCGGTGTGGAAGGTTCGTCTCCAAATCATATCCTGTGTGGCCATTGTTCACAAAGTGATAAACAGTAGCTCCTTTCCAACAATAAAAATTAAAATGCACCGATCGTAGTTTCAATACTGTTGAGACAACGAGCGCAGTGTTGTGATGCCACAGACAGCGTGTGGAGGGGGCGTGTCGGAAAAGGTCAGGGAGCGTCTTAAAGAGACAGAGGCCTATTTCAAGTCATTTGCTACGGCCATTTTGAAAGAGCAATTTTATACAAGGCAGTTATTCTAATTTACTGCATTTACAGACCAACAGAAGGTTTCGTCATCATTGTAGTGTGATATAGACTGGTGCTATGTGGCTGAAAAAAGCAGAATACCCCCTCTTTAACTTGTTAATTGTCTTGGAGAGTAAATACTACACTGACAGGAAAGGCGAAGGGAGAGAGGGTTACTGTGCATCCAATTACACAATGGAAATATTTTTTTTCACTCAAACTTGGCTGTAAATACTGTTTAAAGTGACGTTAGCCCGCAGTTAGCTTTGCCCATTAGCCTGGTAGCTTCTTCTGCATGATTCCATTAGTGTGTATTGCTTTCTCCGGACCGGTCAAGTTGAAAACATGGTTTTCTGTCCAGAGACACCAGGGGAGATGAAAGACCCTCCAATGATCCCATAAACACTTGTATTACCTCCACAGGGACTACGGAACAGATTTATTAAGGTAAACACGTTACTTAGTACTGCTTTAAGACCTGCGGCCAATATGACAGTGTAACGGGCTTGGAAATATTATGGCTGAACTTCTAATCCACGCTGCTCTTTGCTGAGGAACAGTAGATGAGTAACTTTTAAATAATGAAGGCTCACTTTAGCCTAAATGTGGAAGGGCTCGCCTGGGGAGTGTCTGAGCTGGAGACGTCACATCCCTACACTTCCACACTGGCCATTACTGCAAACCATTTTTACACGTTTATCACTGCCGTCCCTGCTGCCCTCCCCCTTCCCACAACTGCACCTTCCACCGGGATGAGGTGACTCTTCCTCCTCATACGCGCCATGGGCCGCTCTGGGCGGATGCACGGCAATATGAAGACCTGCGGTTTATAATCCAGTGTGGCCAGTATGTGTACAAGGCCGCAAATTTAGCTGGCATGGCTTATAGTAAGGTGCGCTTACCGCTTACCGCTTACCGCGCTTGGCCGAAATTTATCAGAAAATGTTACTTGAGTACTGTGAGTAACTGAGCAAAAAAAATCATATTTATTTTTAAAGGCATAGGCGTATCTGTCAGGTCTTTGTGCATGTGCAAAGTCATGCAAGAACGCCAAAGATGTTGTTAGCATTTAGCCTCTCCTGCTCTCCTGTATGGATCGAAACAGGAATGAAGTTATAAGCGATCAAGCTCTCCCAAGTTTTACCTACAGTATTTAAATACAGTTACATGAGTAATTACACGATCCAAGTATAGTTACACAAAATTAAGTTTGGCTTTCAAATCCAAAAGCTTCTTGACTGGAGAGCAACAGTGTAATACCTAATTTGAGAGATAAGACCTACAAAACTTTGTTTTCACATTGTCGCTGTTTTTGTCGCTTGTTCTTTTAATCATTTTTTCGTCTACTTTTTAATAGCTTTTTTGTTTTGTTTCTTTTATGTCACGCTCTTGTCACGTTTTTGTCACTTTTTGTTGTGTTTTCATCACATTTTTTGTCACCTTTTCTGTCACTTTTGATGCTTTTTTTTTAAGCTAAAACGGTCTATGTGGTGCCCTCTAATGGTTAAAAAATATACTGCGTTAGAATTTTGAATCGGTTGGCTCTGCAATTAGCCAGCCTCATTTTCATAGAGCCAACATCCCCAACATGTGCTCTGGGAAACACCTTCTTAGGCACATTTTTCAAATATTGAATGTGAGTGGAGTAAGTTCTAGTATGTATATTAGATTCAACGGGCATTTTACCAACTTGCTACCCATGATGAGAGGAACATAGTGCTTTAGTTGGTGGCATTCTTGCCCCATAGCAAGAATGTCCAGGTACGATTGCTTTCTATATAGAGTTTGCATGTTTATCTCCTTGGGTCTAAATGTCTTTCCACATCTTTCTGCCATATATGCTGTAAGAAATCAAAAAAGAGTCTGATTTTATTTGACAAAGAAAAACGTTTTTTTTGTCAAGGTATTTATTAAATATTTATGTTCGTTGCAATTTTCTTCTGTACAGGTTTCCAGGAGCAGCAAAGAAATTCAGATTAAAACGGAGGGAAAAAAACAGGTAACTATTTGTACACACGAAATCAAGCTTAGGACTTAATGCCAAAATATTTGATTAACATAGGGCTAGGCGATTATGGAAAAAGAATAATCACAATTATTTTCCCCATATTGATCAATCTCGATCTTCGATTCTATATATATATATATATTTTTTTTTTTTTAAAGAAAAAAGCAATACGTGTGGTCTTTCCTGGACTTGCAAGTAAACAGATGCTGTGGCCAAACTGAAAACTGCAGCTAACTCAGCAGCAAAAACAAACTCCACACTTCTCGTGTCACAGTACAACATCCCCTCACAGCACACACATCTGCAAAAGGAGAGGTAAGAAAGTGCAATGTTTGAAAACTGCCAGAAGCAGACGAGCGCATGTTTGTGTGCGGAACCTCAAAAGGCCCCAACGTCACGGAGTGAAGCGCTAACAACACTGGCTGACACGTGTGCCATCCTGTGCTTCCTGTTTGTTTGGGCCGAGTGTTTCCCTGGGATTTACCTGTCAGACGCTGCAGCATTGCACCGTCCATATTTTTTTTCACAATGCGACAGGACTGGCCAATTCTCCTCGATTAAAACACACCACACGATTATCGTGATCGACCTTTATTAAAATCACGATTAGATTAAAATTTGATTAATAAGCGGATTCAGCATCTCACCGAGCGCACAGCATGCTGGTCCAGGTTGAAGGTCAGGCCTACCCAGATCGTATCCCATAGGAATTATATGATGAGTACAAATTTTACATTTGCGAAAATTAGAGAGCTGGTCGGTCCCATTAGGATCCCTGAACGTGTGAAAATGACCTCTTTCTGACTGACCACACAAAGAAGAGCTGTGTTTTCCTGAACAACATCATCTTCATCATGACAACGCACCATGTCCTGCTGTAAAGAAAACCTCTGCATCACTGGCTGCTATGGGCATAAAAGGAGAGAAACTCATGATGTGGACCCCCTCCTCCCCTGACCTCAGCCCTATTGAGAACCTTTGGAGCCTCAACAAGAAAAACTTCTTTGAGGGTGGGAGGCAGTTTTCATCCAAACAGCAGCTCTGGGAGGTTGTCCCTTGTGTGGCCTTCACGGGTCATTTTGACCCACTGTTACGTTCCGGGCATTTGGACGCAAGGTGACACAAGGGGGCGCCCTTCCAACCTTCTCAGTGGAAATGTGAGTTGACTTTCTTCAGAGTGAGACTTTAGGTCAGACATGAGTGACAGTAACATGAGGCTAAATACAGTGAGCTCTTTGTTTCCAGTAAAAAGGCTGATGCCTCATTGCTCTTCAGTCACAGTTCAGTGAAGAAGGAAGTCATGGAACTTCTGCTTTAGACAGAACTTCAGACTTCTGCTGCATGTAAGAGTCATATCATATTCTGAAACTCAAATATGTAGTAAAAACATAATATATGGAAAATTATTATTACAACTACAAAAAGAAAAATATTAAAATTGAAAATCACGTATCTAATCAAAAAATCTGTTTATTTTTTTATTTACTCTCATTCTAAAAAAAACAAAAACAAAAAAACAAACCCAGGTCATGTGTATCTGCTGTAGGTCATGTGTGTCCCAGTTCCTCTGAGTCGTGATGCAGCAGGACTGATGTGGACAGATGTTACAGAAGAAGCTCGTGAGGTTCATTTCTTCAACAGTTACTATAGTAACTATTTTCTCCAAAGTAAATGTAGATCTACCACAGTCCTGTCCACATCTGTCATGGTCCACCATGACCCACCACGACTAGAGGAACTGGGACAAACATGACTTTACAGCAGATACAGATGGGTAGGGTTTGTTTTATTTTTAGAATGAGAGTAAATAATACAACAATTTTTTTTGATATTTTTCTTTTTGGAATTGTAATAATAATTTTCCATATATTATGTTTTTACTAGAGATTTGAGTTTCAGAATATGATATGACTCTTACCTGCAGCAGAAGTCTGAAGTTCTGTCTAAAGCAGAATCTCCATGACTTCCTTCTTCACTTCTCAGTCTGTGACTGAAGAGCAATGAGGCCTCAGCCTTTTTACTGGAAACAAAGAGCTCACTGTATTTAGTGTCATGTTACTGTCACTCATGGTGTCTGACCTAAAGTCTCACTCTGAAGAAAGTCAACTCACATTTACACTGAGAGGGTTTGAAGGGCGCCCCCTTGTGTCACTTTGTATCCAAATGCCCGGAACGTAACAGTGGGTCAAAATGACCCACAAAGGCCACACAAGGGATATTCTGACATCCTGCAGAGAAATCCAAGCAGAAACTGTCCAAAAACTCACAAGTTTAATGGATTTAAGAATTGTGAAGCTGCTCAAAGAAGGTCCTATGGTAAAATATAACTTGACCTATTGAGATGTTTTTGATTGAAATATCTATTGATTTCAGTAAATATGACCTCCTAATGCTGCAAATTCAACAAAAGACCATCTTCAGTTAATTACAAGCTTTAAAATGTATTGAAACGATGAGTTGCATAATAATTTGGAACAGTAGATTTAGAGTTTTTTTACTATAATTATTTTTGAAAAAAATCCTGTTTTCACTGGGAGATTTTTTTCAACCACATTTAAATGATTTTCTACCAGTTAAAGACTTGGAAATGATGCTGACTCTCATTTGAGTTGACAGTTTAGGAAATCAGAGAAAAATGTCATTTGCATAATAATTTGGATTGCGGTGTTCACATTTTTCTCTGTATAAATTAAGAGCAGAGTTCTCAGCATTGTCAAAAAACGTTCTTTTTTTTCTGACAAAAACTTTGTCAGATACTGAGAGGGCACATTAGCGCATTCCAAAAATCCTAAAACTAAGACCCTAGGGAAAAAAACTTAAAAAAACAAACAAACAAACAAACAAACATAAAAGCAGTAGCAATACTGTAAATTTAGATTGAGGGAGACAAAAGGGGGCAGGGCGGTCAGCGAGGGCCGATAATCGCCGCTTGCAGCTATATTTATTATTTTTTTCGTGTTTAGTCCAAATCAGAAATGCATCAAATTAAAGTTCAAGTTATAAAAATCCTATAAGTTTAAGAGGGACAGTTTTTGTGAGTGACGCATAAAGCGGGACAACAATGCACAATTACGCACGCGCCGTGAATAGAATAATATTCATAAATATCTCAAAAGCGATAACAATCACATTTTTTTTACAGCAAAAACAACTGTCCTATGTTATTGTAAATGTGAGTATAATGATGGGCTCCAAGTGATCTGTCCGTGGGGCGCATCATGCGTGTCCATTATGTGTAAAAGTGCAGTGCCCTCAGCGAAATCGCGTGTTTGGAAAAAACTATAGGCTAACAGATGGCATCTGCTATTTGACATCTTTGAGTGTGTGCTACTGTTTTATTATTGCAGTTAAAACGATGAGGAAGACGAGTAGACTAAAAGAAACCTGTGCCAACGCTGCATGCGATCAGGGTAGACTTAGGCACAGGCATTATGCAGCGCTCTTCATTCATCAGGCAAAACGTAAAACAATCATCAGCAAATATAAGTAGGCTACTCATGCCCCAACACTACATTAGCCTGTAGTGTTCTCTGGAGCCGGTCACAGCGGAGGGTGCAAGCAGGGATGACAAGTCGAGGCACAAGGAACTGGTACAGTTTTCCGAACAGAGCGCACGATGCAACATCTGCACAGAGACAGCCAGATGTGCGCGTCCTGCAGACAAAGGTGCAAACCGCGCAGATGTTTCTGTCCTGGAGAGGCAGTGAACACTGAATGATCAGGACCGTGGGGTGGGCTTGGACAAAAGTGGGTGTTCACAGGTCCACCCGTGGTGCCGCGTAATTGTGCCATAAGCCCCGATCACTTTTCCTTCGCTGCGCTTCCTCAGCGTTCTCATTTAATATAGGCTATGGATCGTTTTTATGTCAAAAACAACGGCGCAAATACAGTTCAACGTCATTCAGTCTCAGTGGCCTCAGTGGTGCCTCTCAGAGCGTCTGATGGCCGAAGCACAGTGCGTAATGCGCATGTGACAGGCGGCGGCACTGGGAGAGGAGTGAGGACGCAATGCATGTTGCCCCATTCGTAAAAAGATCCCTAATTTAATGTGTATAAGGCTGGAGTGCAGCCATCAGAAAAAAACGGCCTCAGGGTTTTGGCAGATACCTCTTCACCCGGAAAGCAGTAAGTTGACCACATTCATTACACCCTTCGGGAGATACGCATTCAAACGTCTCCCTTTCGGTATCACGAGCGCTCCGGAAATCTTCCAGAGAAAGATGGCCGAGACCCTGAGTGATCTTGACGGAGTGGCCATCTACATGGACGATGTACTGGTGTACGGGGACACAGCAGAAAAGCATGACCAGCGCCTGAACAAAGTACTGGAGAGAATCGAGTCGGCAGGCTTGAAGTTGAACAAAGACAAGTGTGTGTTCAGACGGAACCAACTTCACTTCCTGGGCCAGGTGATTGACAAGTCAGGAGTAAAACCCGACCCTGACAAAGTAAAAGCCATTAAAGAGCTACCAGCACCACAGACTGTCCAGGATCTGAAACGTGTCTTGGGCATGTTCACGTACTTGGGAAAGTATATTCCACATCTGTCAACAGTGGGCCAGCCTTTATACGAACTGTTGAGATCCAAGACTACGTGGACGTGGGACCACCCACAGAAGGAGGCGTTTCAGCGTATCAAAGACATCCTATCTACGTCTCCTGTTCTGAAGTTCTATGATGTGAACCGACCTACAGCTGTATTAGCCGACGCTAGCAGCTATGGCATTGGAGGCGTGCTGCTCCAACTACACGATGGGGACTGGAAACCGGTCGCGTATTGTTCTCGCTGCTTGTCCGACGCCGAAACCAGATATGCCCAGATAGAAAAAGAATGTCTGGCAAGCGTTTGGGCATGTGAGAGGTTCGAGAAGTACCTAGTCGGGCTGGAGAACTTCAAGTTGGTCACCGCCCACAAACCTTTGGTGCCGCTGATGAATAAAAAGGATCTGGATAATGTCCCGATACGTTGCCAAAGACTGTTGATGAGGCTTATGCGGTTCAAGCCTACGGCTGAATATGCACCAGGCAAGACACTCACTGTGGCCGACACGCTCTCTCGCAGCCCAGTACAGTGCACACATTCAGATGTAGACTGTTACATTACAGCCGTCATCAGCAGCATGCCAGCCACACCACAAAGACTTGAGACCATAAGGCGAGCCACTGCAGCCGACGGTAACTTGCAGATGATACTGCAGTACATTAAGTCAGGTTGGCCAGAATATGTAGGAAATTTCCCTATTGCCATCAGAGACTTTTACAAAGTCAAAAGTGAATTGTCAGATTACAATGGGATTGTCACAAGAGGCTGTCGCATACTGATTCCGTCTACTTTGAGAGCTAACATCCTAGATCGGATCCATGACGGACATCAAGGTCTGACTAAACGCAGGGAGCGAGCTAATGAATCTGTGTGGTGGCCTGGCATTTCTACATCAAACTGAAAGTTGAATCCTGTCAAACCTGCCGTGAGATGAAGCACACACAGCGAAGGGAGCCCCTCATCTCAACCCTTCTACCTGACAGGCCCTGGCAAAGACTTGCAGTCGACCTGTGTGATTATAACAGGCAGACTTACCTGGTAGTGTCACATTACTTCTCCAGGTTTATCGAGATACTCCACATGCCGACAACTACTGCCTCGCAGGTGGTGCTGAAGCTGAAAACGCTTTTCGCACGCTATGGCTGCCCAGACCAGGTTGTTTCGGACAACGTGCCTCAGTTCGCATTTGCGGAGTTTCAAGACTTTGCCCGTGACTTTGACTTCGAACACATCACCCCTAGTCCGCATAATCCCCAGGCGAACGGACAAGCGGAAAGAGGAGTACAAATGGCAAAAGTGGATTCTAATGCAGAAAGACCCTTTACTCGCTCTCATGTGTTACCGCTCAACCCCGTGCGCCACCACAGGTGTGAGCCCAGCTGAATTGCTCATGGGGAGAAGGATTAAAACTACACTTCCGACGCTTGAGTCAAACCTCCAACCCCAATGGCCTGATCTACAAGCAGTCAGGAATAAGAATGCAAGGGAGAAACAGAAACATGCCTTCTACTTCAATCAGTGCCATGGTACAAAACCCTGCCACCTCTGAAACCGGGCGATTCTGTTCTCACCAAGCTGGACCACCAGCATGTTTGGGGATCACCCGCTATTGTTGCTGGTGACAGCACTAATCCAAGATCTTACGTCATTGATACGCACAAAGGGTCAACTCTGAGACGCAACCGCCTCCACCTGCTGTGCGTGCCTGCATCTTCTGTTACTACACCACCTCCATCACTACAGCAGCCACAGCCTGATGCTACTGTCCAACAGGCTGAACCTACCGTTGCTACAGACACTGCGTTGCCTACGACCCATCCTAGTCCACCTCCAGTGCATGATGGACTGCTATACACACGGTCTGGTAGGCTATGCAGACCTGTAGAAAGACTGAATCTGTAAGGGTGTACGAAGAACGCTGCCCGACACAGATAAGAAAAAAAAAAAAAACAAGAAGACAAGTGTTAAGAATGTAAATGATTTCGCACTGTTTATATTACTGTTCACATTTTGAAATTCTGTGTTATTGAAACAGCTAATGAAAGAGTTCCATACAGTATCTGTCACAAGGTTTTTGTACCTTTTGCACTACTCACGAAGCTTGGTGTGGACATTCAATTACTTTACACTAACTGCTAGACCATATGGGATAAAATCTATGAGTTTCTTTTTTTTTCAAAATCAATTTTGCACATCATATGACAGAATGACTAGTACGTGTGGCCTTGTGAGAGAGGATGAGGAATTAAGATGATCACTCCGGGATAAAACACATTGCGTTGGCTTCTGTGGAGGAGGTAAAGTGGTGTAATGTAGGCCAAATTAAATGCCAGTGTGGAAGTCCCTACTTATTGGGAATTTGGGACGGAATGCTTTACAGCTATGTAAGGTTGCTTCTTGCCATCAGACTATGCTCGGCAATTTGAGGAACATTTGAAATGGCAATCATGATGCTTGTTGGAACTTGGAATTGACAGAAATTAAAAATGACATATGATCACTAGATAATGGGTTGTTGTGGCCGAGAGGTTAAGGCGATGGACTCGAAATCCATTGGGATCTTCCCGCGCAGGTTGGAATCCTGCCAACAACGGCAGGTTTTGGTCAACCCCATGCTTTGCATTTCATTTTGGCTTTTACGATTTAATGTGACTTCTGGGTTTGCTGTATTTATTCACAGGGTATCGTTGTAAATCCCCAAAAACAGGGGGATGTAGCTCAGTGGTAGAGCGTGTGCTTCGCATGTACAAGGTCCTGGGATCAATCCCCAGTATCTCCACTGGTTCTTTTTGGGAATGCATATTTTGCTTCACTGGTTGCACACTAACCCGTTTCCTATGCTTAGGGCTGTAATACCACTGTAATAAGGAATTCTTTGTTTTGTGGCCTAATGTTGAAGGTGAAAGATTTTAAATCTGTTGGAATGAAAAAGTGCAGGTTAAAATTCTTCCAAAATCTTGAAGTTGCCCTGGCAAGATCGCCTTGTTTGCTTCCCCGAGAATGTGTTCTGTTTATTGAGGCATGAAACAATTGTGGTCCTTCAGGACCATGAGACTATTTCATCAGGTTGGATGGTTGCAGAAAGATTTGGCTTTCAATGTGTTTCTCAACACAACGGCGACAAAGTGTCAGTAATTATCAGACCATTAAAATATACCCTGGTATTGGCAGTGGTGGGATTTGAACCCACGCCTCCAGAGAGACTGGAGCCTAAATCCAGCGCCTTAGACCACTCGGCCACACTACCGTCAGCAGGACTTTAACCCTGACCTAAAAAGGGGAGGAGCTCCACTCTTCAGAGGCCTTCATACACGTCTACGTTAAACCAGGTCCCAGAGAAGACAGGTGTGAATGAGCATGTGTGCGATAACCAACACCAAGCATCTTTGGTGTTTTCTTGGTCATGTGTTGAAAAAACCAAACCATATCTGATCTAGCTGCAAAGAAGCAACAAGCTCACCCTGCCAGTCGGCCCACAATCAGCTCCCTTCTTCTGATTTTTTTTATGGTAGTCTTCCTCGGCATCTACACAAAGGTTTGGTCAATGGTGAAATGAATCTCTCATCTTGTAGTACATTAATATTAGCGGAAGCCACAGACTTTGGTCTTGACCCAAAGTTTTGATGTGGACTTGTGTAGGTAGAGTGGCCGAGTGGTCTAAGGCGCTGGATTAAGGCTCCAGTCTCTTCGGAGGCTTGGGTTCGAATCCCATCACTGCCATCACAAGTGCGTGTAACTGGTTGAATTAAAAGGCACCTTCTCCTTAAAGGAGCTTTTGTACAAATATTCATTTGAGGAGAGAAATGAAGGATTTAGTTGTTGGCAGGATTTCACAGTGCATCGGATCCGCCCAATGAACAACCGGAAACAATCAGTCGTATGTTCCCCAAAGGGAAGATTGGTGAACTGACAAAAAACTCCTTTTGCAAAAGGGGTTTTACATCAAAACACAGATTTGACTCCAAGTTAACGCTGGAGTGCAGATCCAAGGTCAATTCATGAGCATGTCGTTGCAACACAAACATCCAAAGGACATAGATGCTTATTATACGAACGTAGAAGAACAACAGCAGCAGAGTGAAATAATGATAACGACAGACAGCAACACCCAGGCTGGGAATGACACACTGGTCACCTGCTTGTAAGGCGGCTATGCTGAACACTACACCACCATCCCATGATTTGTGCCAATACAGTCAGCTCAGTTCCAGCAATTTAGACATGAGCCTGACAGGCAACCCATGGGCTTCTGAACCATGACACAGCCAATGAGAATCAGCTGGGTCCAGAGTTCCCATACCGGGAGTTGAACCCGGGCCACCTGGGTGAAAACCAGGAATCCTAACCGCTAGACCATATGGGATCAAATCTATGAGTTTCTTTTTTTTTCAAAATCAATTTTGCACATCATATGACAGAATGACTAGTACGTGTGGCCTTGTGAGAGAGGATGAGGAATTAAGATGATCACTCCGGGATAAAACACATTGCGTTGGCTTCTGTGGAGGAGGTAAAGTGGTGTAATGTAGGCCAAATTAAATGCCAGTGTGGAAGTCCCTACTTATTGGGAAGGTTGCTTCTTGCCATCAGACTATGCTCGGCAATTTGAGGAACATTTGAAATGGCAATCATGCTTGTTGGAACTTGGAATTGACAGAAATTAAAAATGACATATGATCACTAGATAATGGGTTGTTGTGGCCGAGAGGTTAAGGCGATGGACTCGAAATCCATTGGGATCTTCCCGCGCAGGTTCGAATCCTGCCAACAACGGCAGGTTTTGGTCAACCCCATGCTTTGCATTTCATTTTGGCTTTTACGATTTAATGTGACTTCTGGGTTTGCTGTATTTATTCACAGGGTATCGTTGTAAATCCCCAAAAACAGGGGGATGTAGCTCAGTGGTAGAGCGTGTGCTTCGCATGTACAAGGTCCTGGGATCAATCCCCAGTATCTCCACTGGTTCTTTTTGGGAATGCATATTTTGCTTCACTGGTTGCACACTAACCCGTTTCCTATGCTTAGGGCTGTAATACCACTGTAATAAGGAATTCTTTGTTTTGTGGCCTAATGTTGAAGGTGAAAGATTTTAAATCTGTTGGAATGAAAAAGCGCAGGTTAAAATTCTTCCAAAATCTTGAAGTTGCCCTGGCAAGATCGCCTTGTTTGCTTCCCCGAGAATGTGTTCTGTTTATTGAGGCATGAAACAATTGTGGTCCTTCAGGACCATGAGACTATTTCATCAGGTTGGATGGTTGCAGAAAGATTTGGCTTTCAATGTGTTTCTCAACACAACGGCGACAAAGTGTCAGTAATTATCAGACCATTAAAATATAACCTGGTATTGGCAGTGGTGGGATTTGAACCCACGCCTCCAGAGAGACTGGAGCCTAAATCCAGCGCCTTAGACCACTCGGCCACACTACCGTCAGCAGGACTTTAACCCTGACCTAAAAAGGGGAGGAGCTCCACTCTTCAGAGGCCTTCATACACGTCTACGTTAAACCAGGTCCCAGAGAAGACAGGTGTGAATGAGCATGTGTGCGATAACCAACACCAAGCATCTTTGGTGTTTTCTTGGTCATGTGTTGTGTTTGACGGTCATGTGTTGAAAAAACCAAACCAAACCAAACCATATCTGATCTAGCTGCAAAGAAGCAACAAGCTCACCCTGCCAGTCGGCCCACAATCAGCTCCCTTCTTCTGATTTTTTTTATGGTTGTCTTCCTCGGCATCTACGCAAAGGTTTGGTCAATGGTGAAATGAATCTCTCATCTTGTAGTACATTAATATTAGCGGAAGCCACAGACTTTGGTCTTGACCCAAAGTTTTGATGTGCACTTGTGTAGGTAGTGTGGCCGAGTGGTCTAAGGCGCTGGATTAAGGCTCCAGTCTCTTCGGAGGCGTGGGTTCGAATCCCATCACTGCCATCACAAGTGCGTGTAACTGGTTGAATTAAAAGACACCTTCTCCTTAAAGGAGCTTTTGTACAAATATTCATTTGAGGAGAGAAATGAAGGATTTAGTTGTTGGCAGGATTCCACAGTGCATCGGATCCGCCCAATGAACAACCGGAAACAATCAGTCGTATGTTCCCCAAAGGGAAGATTGGTGAACTGACAAAAAACTCCTTTTGCAAAAGGGGTTTTACATCAAAACACAGATTTGACTCCAAGTTAACGCTGGAGTGCAGATCCAAGGTCAATTCATGAGCATGTCGTTGCAACACAAACATCCAAAGGACATAGATGCTTATTATACGAACGTAGAAGAACAACAGCAGCAGAGTGAAATAATGATAACGACAGACAGCAACACCCAGGCTGGGAATCACACACTGGTCACCTGCTTGTAAGGCGGCTATGCTGAACACTACACCACCATCCCATGATTTGTGCCAATACAGTCAGCTCATTTCCAGCAATTTAGACATGAGCCTGACAGGCAACCCATGGGCTTCTGAACCATGACACAGCGAATGAGAATCAGCTGGGTCCAGAGTTCCCATACCGGGAGTTGAACCCGGGCCACCTGGGTGAAAACCAGGAATCCTAACCGCTAGACCATATGGGATCAAATCTATGAGTTTCTTTTTTTTTCAAAATCAATTTTGCACATCATATGACAGAATGACTAGTACGTGTGGCCTTGTGAGAGAGGATGAGGAATTAAGATGATCACTCCGGGATAAAACACATTGCGTTGGCTTCTGTGGAGGAGGTAAAGTGGTGTAATGTAGGCCAAATTAAATGCCAGTGTGGAAGTCCCTACTTATTGGGAAGGTTGCTTCTTGCCATCAGACTATGCTCGGCAATTTGAGGAACATTTGAAATGGCAATCATGCTTGTTGGAACTTGGAATTGACAGAAATTAAAAATGACATATGATCACTAGATAATGGGTTGTTGTGGCCGAGAGGTTAAGGCGATGGACTCGAAATCCATTGGGATCTTCCCGCGCAGGTTCGAATCCTGCCAACAACGGCAGGTTTTGGTCAACCCCATGCTTTGCATTTCATTTTGGCTTTTACGATTTAATGTGACTTCTGGGTTTGCTGTATTTATTCACAGGGTATCGTTGTAAATCCCCAAAAACAGGGGGATGTAGCTCAGTGGTAGAGCGTGTGCTTCGCATGTACAAGGTCCTGGGATCAATCCCCAGTATCTCCACTGGTTCTTTTTGGGAATGCATATTTTGCTTCACTGGTTGCACACTAACCCGTTTCCTATGCTTAGGGCTGTAATACCACTGTAATAAGGAATTCTTTGTTTTGTGGCCTAATGTTGAAGGTGAAAGATTTTAAATCTGTTGGAATGAAAAAGTGCAGGTTAAAATTCTTCCAAAATCTTGAAGTTGCCCTGGCAAGATCGCCTTGTTTGCTTCCCCGAGAATGTGTTCTGTTTATTGAGGCATGAAACAATTGTGGTCCTTCAGGACCATGAGACTATTTCATCAGGTTGGATGGTTGCAGAAAGATTTGGCTTTCAATGTGTTTCTCAACACAACGGCGACAAAGTGTCAGTAATTATCAGACCATTAAAATATACCCTGGTATTGGCAGTGGTGGGATTTGAACCCACGCCTCCAGAGAGACTGGAGCCTAAATCCAGCGCCTTAGACCACTCGGCCACACTACCGTCAGCAGGACTTTAACCCTGACCTAAAAAGGGGGGGAGCTCCACTCTTCAGAGGCCTTCATACACGTCTACGTTAAACCAGGTCCCAGAGAAGACAGGTGTGAATGAGCATGTGTGCGATAACCAACACCAAGCATCTTTGGTGTTTTCTTGGTCATGTGTTGTGTTTGACGGTCATGTGTTGAAAAAACCAAACCAAACCAAACCATATCTGATCTAGCTGCAAAGAAGCAACAAGCTCACCCTGCCAGTCGGCCCACAATCAGCTCCCTTCTTCTGATTTTTTTTATGGTTGTCTTCCTCGGCATCTACGCAAAGGTTTGGTCAATGGTGAAATGAATCTCTCATCTTGTAGTACATTAATATTAGCGGAAGCCACAGACTTTGGTCTTGACCCAAAGTTTTGATGTGCACTTGTGTAGGTAGTGTGGCCGAGTGGTCTAAGGCGCTGGATTAAGGCTCCAGTCTCTTCGGAGGCGTGGGTTCCAATCCCATCACTGCCATCACAAGTGCGTGTAACTGGTTGAATTAAAAGACACCTTCTCCTTAAAGGAGCTTTTGTACAAATATTCATTTGAGGAGAGAAATGAAGGATTTAGTTGTTGGCAGGATTCCACAGTGCATCGGATCCGCCCAATGAACAACCGGAAACAATCAGTCGTATGTTCCCCAAAGGGAAGATTGGTGAACTGACAAAAAACTCCTTTTGCAAAAGGGGTTTTACATCAAAACACAGATTTGACTCCAAGTTAACGCTGGAGTGCAGATCCAAGGTCAATTCATGAGCATGTCGTTGCAACACAAACATCCAAAGGACATAGATGCTTATTATACGAACGTAGAAGAACAACAGCAGCAGAGTGAAATAATGATAACGACAGACAGCAACACCCAGGCTGGGAATCACACACTGGTCACCTGCTTGTAAGGCGGCTATGCTGAACACTACACCACCATCCCATGATTTGTGCCAATACAGTCAGCTCAGTTCCAGCAATTTAGACATGAGCCTGACAGGCAACCCATGGGCTTCTGAACCATGACACAGCCAATGAGAATCAGCTGGGTCCAGAGTTCCCATACCGGGAGTTGAACCCGGGCCACCTGGGTGAAAACCAGGAATCCTAACCGCTAGACCATATGGGATCAAATCTATGAGTTTCTTTTTTTTTCAAAATCAATTTTGCACATCATATGACAGAATGACTAGTACGTGTGGCCTTGTGAGAGAGGATGAGGAATTAAGATGATCACTCCGGGATAAAACACATTGCGTTGGCTTCTGTGGAGGAGGTAAAGTGGTGTAATGTAGGCCAAATTAAATGCCAGTGTGGAAGTCCCTACTTATTGGGAAGGTTGCTTCTTGCCATCAGACTATGCTCGGCAATTTGAGGAACATTTGAAATGGCAATCATGCTTGTTGGAACTTGGAATTGACAGAAATTAAAAATGACATATGATCACTAGATAATGGGTTGTTGTGGCCGAGAGGTTAAGGCGATGGACTCGAAATCCATTGGGATCTTCCCGCGCAGGTTCGAATCCTGCCAACAACGGCAGGTTTTGGTCAACCCCATGCTTTGCATTTCATTTTGGCTTTTACGATTTAATGTGACTTCTGGGTTTGCTGTATTTATTCACAGGGTATCGTTGTAAATCCCCAAAAACAGGGGGATGTAGCTCAGTGGTAGAGCGTGTGCTTCGCATGTACAAGGTCCTGGGATCAATCCCCAGTATCTCCACTGGTTCTTTTTGGGAATGCATATTTTGCTTCACTGGTTGCACACTAACCCGTTTCCTATGCTTAGGGCTGTAATACCACTGTAATAAGGAATTCTTTGTTTTGTGGCCTAATGTTGAAGGTGAAAGATTTTAAATCTGTTGGAATGAAAAAGCGCAGGTTAAAATTCTTCCAAAATCTTGAAGTTGCCCTGGCAAGATCGCCTTGTTTGCTTCCCCGAGAATGTGTTCTGTTTATTGAGGCATGAAACAATTGTGGTCCTTCAGGACCATGAGACTATTTCATCAGGTTGGATGGTTGCAGAAAGATTTGGCTTTCAATGTGTTTCTCAACACAACGGCGACAAAGTGTCAGTAATTATCAGACCATTAAAATATAACCTGGTATTGGCAGTGGTGGGATTTGAACCCACGCCTCCAGAGAGACTGGAGCCTAAATCCAGCGCCTTAGACCACTCGGCCACACTACCGTCAGCAGGACTTTAACCCTGACCTAAAAAGGGGAGGAGCTCCACTCTTCAGAGGCCTTCATACACGTCTACGTTAAACCAGGTCCCAGAGAAGACAGGTGTGAATGAGCATGTGTGCGATAACCAACACCAAGCATCTTTGGTGTTTTCTTGGTCATGTGTTGTGTTTGACGGTCATGTGTTGAAAAAACCAAACCAAACCAAACCATATCTGATCTAGCTGCAAAGAAGCAACAAGCTCACCCTGCCAGTCGGCCCACAATCAGCTCCCTTCTTCTGATTTTTTTTATGGTTGTCTTCCTCGGCATCTACGCAAAGGTTTGGTCAATGGTGAAATGAATCTCTCATCTTGTAGTACATTAATATTAGCGGAAGCCACAGACTTTGGTCTTGACCCAAAGTTTTGATGTGCACTTGTGTAGGTAGTGTGGCCGAGTGGTCTAAGGCGCTGGATTAAGGCTCCAGTCTCTTCGGAGGCGTGGGTTCGAATCCCATCACTGCCATCACAAGTGCGTGTAACTGGTTGAATTAAAAGACACCTTCTCCTTAAAGGAGCTTTTGTACAAATATTCATTTGAGGAGAGAAATGAAGGATTTAGTTGTTGGCAGGATTCCACAGTGCATCGGATCCGCCCAATGAACAACCGGAAACAATCAGTCGTATGTTCCCCAAAGGGAAGATTGGTGAACTGACAAAAAACTCCTTTTGCAAAAGGGGTTTTACATCAAAACACAGATTTGACTCCAAGTTAACGCTGGAGTGCAGATCCAAGGTCAATTCATGAGCATGTCGTTGCAACACAAACATCCAAAGGACATAGATGCTTATTATACGAACGTAGAAGAACAACAGCAGCAGAGTGAAATAATGATAACGACAGACAGCAACACCCAGGCTGGGAATCACACACTGGTCACCTGCTTGTAAGGCGGCTATGCTGAACACTACACCACCATCCCATGATTTGTGCCAATACAGTCAGCTCATTTCCAGCAATTTAGACATGAGCCTGACAGGCAACCCATGGGCTTCTGAACCATGACACAGCGAATGAGAATCAGCTGGGTCCAGAGTTCCCATACCGGGAGTTGAACCCGGGCCACCTGGGTGAAAACCAGGAATCCTAACCGCTAGACCATATGGGATCAAATCTATGAGTTTCTTTTTTTTTCAAAATCAATTTTGCACATCATATGACAGAATGACTAGTACGTGTGGCCTTGTGAGAGAGGATGAGGAATTAAGATGATCACTCCGGGATAAAACACATTGCGTTGGCTTCTGTGGAGGAGGTAAAGTGGTGTAATGTAGGCCAAATTAAATGCCAGTGTGGAAGTCCCTACTTATTGGGAAGGTTGCTTCTTGCCATCAGACTATGCTCGGCAATTTGAGGAACATTTGAAATGGCAATCATGCTTGTTGGAACTTGGAATTGACAGAAATTAAAAATGACATATGATCACTAGATAATGGGTTGTTGTGGCCGAGAGGTTAAGGCGATGGACTCGAAATCCATTGGGATCTTCCCGCGCAGGTTCGAATCCTGCCAACAACGGCAGGTTTTGGTCAACCCCATGCTTTGCATTTCATTTTGGCTTTTACGATTTAATGTGACTTCTGGGTTTGCTGTATTTATTCACAGGGTATCGTTGTAAATCCCCAAAAACAGGGGGATGTAGCTCAGTGGTAGAGCGTGTGCTTCGCATGTACAAGGTCCTGGGATCAATCCCCAGTATCTCCACTGGTTCTTTTTGGGAATGCATATTTTGCTTCACTGGTTGCACACTAACCCGTTTCCTATGCTTAGGGCTGTAATACCACTGTAATAAGGAATTCTTTGTTTTGTGGCCTAATGTTGAAGGTGAAAGATTTTAAATCTGTTGGAATGAAAAAGTGCAGGTTAAAATTCTTCCAAAATCTTGAAGTTGCCCTGGCAAGATCGCCTTGTTTGCTTCCCCGAGAATGTGTTCTGTTTATTGAGGCATGAAACAATTGTGGTCCTTCAGGACCATGAGACTATTTCATCAGGTTGGATGGTTGCAGAAAGATTTGGCTTTCAATGTGTTTCTCAACACAACGGCGACAAAGTGTCAGTAATTATCAGACCATTAAAATATACCCTGGTATTGGCAGTGGTGGGATTTGAACCCACGCCTCCAGAGAGACTGGAGCCTAAATCCAGCGCCTTAGACCACTCGGCCACACTACCGTCAGCAGGACTTTAACCCTGACCTAAAAAGGGGGGGAGCTCCACTCTTCAGAGGCCTTCATACACGTCTACGTTAAACCAGGTCCCAGAGAAGACAGGTGTGAATGAGCATGTGTGCGATAACCAACACCAAGCATCTTTGGTGTTTTCTTGGTCATGTGTTGTGTTTGACGGTCATGTGTTGAAAAAACCAAACCAAACCAAACCATATCTGATCTAGCTGCAAAGAAGCAACAAGCTCACCCTGCCAGTCGGCCCACAATCAGCTCCCTTCTTCTGATTTTTTTTATTGTAGTCTTCCTCGGCATCTACGCAAAGGTTTGGTCAATGGTGAAATGAATCTCTCATCTTGTAGTACATTAATATTAGCGGAAGCCACAGACTTTGGTCTTGACCCAAAGTTTTGATGTGCACTTGTGTAGGTAGTGTGGCCGAGTGGTCTTAGGCGCTGGATTAAGGCTCCAGTCTCTTCGGAGGCGTGGGTTCGAATCCCATCACTGCCATCCCAAGTGCGTGTAACTGGTTGAATTAAAAGGCACCTTCTCCTTAAAGGAGCTTTTGTACAAATATTCATTTGAGGAGAGAAATGAAGGATTTAGTTGTTGGCAGGATTCCACAGTGCATCGGATCCGCCCAATGAACAACCGGAAACAATCAGTCGTATGTTCCCCAAAGGGAAGATTGGTGAACTGACAAAAAACTCCTTTTGCAAAAGGGGTTTTACATCAAAACACAGATTTGACTCCAAGTTAACGCTGGAGTGCAGATCCAAGGTCAATTCATGAGCATGTCGTTGCAACACAAACATCCAAAGGACATAGATGCTTATTATACGAACGTAGAAGAACAACAGCAGCAGAGTGAAATAATGATAACGACAGACAGCAACACCCAGGCTGGGAATCACACACTGGTCACCTGCTTGTAAGGCGGCTATGCTGAACACTACACCACCATCCCATGATTTGTGCCAATACAGTCAGCTCAGTTCCAGCAATTTAGACATGAGCCTGACAGGCAACCCATGGGCTTCTGAACCATGACACAGCCAATGAGAATCAGCTGGGTCCAGAGTTCCCATACCGGGAGTTGAACCCGGGCCACCTGGGTGAAAACCAGGAATCCTAACCGCTAGACCATATGGGATCAAATCTATGAGTTTCTTTTTTTTTCAAAATCAATTTTGCACATCATATGACAGAATGACTAGTACGTGTGGCCTTGTGAGAGAGGATGAGGAATTAAGATGATCACTCCGGGATAAAACACATTGCGTTGGCTTCTGTGGAGGAGGTAAAGTGGTGTAATGTAGGCCAAATTAAATGCCAGTGTGGAAGTCCCTACTTATTGGGAAGGTTGCTTCTTGCCATCAGACTATGCTCGGCAATTTGAGGAACATTTGAAATGGCAATCATGCTTGTTGGAACTTGGAATTGACAGAAATTAAAAATGACATATGATCACTAGATAATGGGTTGTTGTGGCCGAGAGGTTAAGGCGATGGACTCGAAATCCATTGGGATCTTCCCGCGCAGGTTCGAATCCTGCCAACAACGGCAGGTTTTGGTCAACCCCATGCTTTGCATTTCATTTTGGCTTTTACGATTTAATGTGACTTCTGGGTTTGCTGTATTTATTCACAGGGTATCGTTGTAAATCCCCAAAAACAGGGGGATGTAGCTCAGTGGTAGAGCGTGTGCTTCGCATGTACAAGGTCCTGGGATCAATCCCCAGTATCTCCACTGGTTCTTTTTGGGAATGCATATTTTGCTTCACTGGTTGCACACTAACCCGTTTCCTATGCTTAGGGCTGTAATACCACTGTAATAAGGAATTCTTTGTTTTGTGGCCTAATGTTGAAGGTGAAAGATTTTAAATCTGTTGGAATGAAAAAGTGCAGGTTAAAATTCTTCCAAAATCTTGAAGTTGCCCTGGCAAGATCGCCTTGTTTGCTTCCCCGAGAATGTGTTCTGTTTATTGAGGCATGAAACAATTGTGGTCCTTCAGGACCATGAGACTATTTCATCAGGTTGGATGGTTGCAGAAAGATTTGGCTTTCAATGTGTTTCTCAACACAACGGCGACAAAGTGTCAGTAATTATCAGACCATTAAAATATAACCTGGTATTGGCAGTGGTGGGATTTGAACCCACGCCTCCAGAGAGACTGGAGCCTAAATCCAGCGCCTTAGACCACTCGGCCACACTACCGTCAGCAGGACTTTAACCCTGACCTAAAAAGGGGAGGAGCTCCACTCTTCAGAGGCCTTCATACACGTCTACGTTAAACCAGGTCCCAGAGAAGACAGGTGTGAATGAGCATGTGTGCGATAACCAACACCAAGCATCTTTGGTGTTTTCTTGGTCATGTGTTGAAAAAACCAAACCAAACCATATCTGATCTAGCTGCAAAGAAGCAACAAGCTCACCCTGCCAGTCGGCCCACAATCAGCTCCCTTCTTCTGATTTTTTTTATGGTAGTCTTCCTCGGCATCTACACAAAGGTTTGGTCAATGGTGAAATGAATCTCTCATCTTGTAGTACATTAATATTAGCGGAAGCCACAGACTTTGGTCTTGACCCAAAGTTTTGATGTGCACTTGTGTAGGTAGTGTGGCCGAGTGGTCTAAGGCGCTGGATTAAGGCTCCAGTCTCTTCGGAGGCGTGGGTTCGAATCCCATCACTGCCATCACAAGTGCGTGTAACTGGTTGAATTAAAAGGCACCTTCTCCTTAAAGGAGCTTTTGTACAAATATTCATTTGAGGAGAGAAATGAAGGATTTAGTTGTTGGCAGGATTCCACAGTGCATCGGATCCGCCCAATGAACAACCGGAAACAATCAGTCGTATGTTCCCCAAAGGGAAGATTGGTGAACTGACAAAAAACTCCTTTTGCAAAAGGGGTTTTACATCAAAACACAGATTTGACTCCAAGTTAACGCTGGAGTGCAGATCCAAGGTCAATTCATGAGCATGTCGTTGCAACACAAACATCCAAAGGACATAGATGCTTATTATACGAACGTAGAAGAACAACAGCAGCAGAGTGAAATAATGATAACGACAGACAGCAACACCCAGGCTGGGAATCACACACTGGTCACCTGCTTGTAAGGCGGCTATGCTGAACACTACACCACCATCCCATGATTTGTGCCAATACAGTCAGCTCATTTCCAGCAATTTAGACATGAGCCTGACAGGCAACCCATGGGCTTCTGAACCATGACACAGCCAATGAGAATCAGCTGGGTCCAGAGTTCCCATACCGGGAGTTGAACCCGGGCCACCTGGGTGAAAACCAGGAATCCTAACCGCTAGACCATATGGGATCAAATCTATGAGTTTCTTTTTTTTTCAAAATCAATTTTGCACATCATATGACAGAATGACTAGTACGTGTGGCCTTGTGAGAGAGGATGAGGAATTAAGATGATCACTCCGGGATAAAACACATTGCGTTGGCTTCTGTGGAGGAGGTAAAGTGGTGTAATGTAGGCCAAATTAAATGCCAGTGTGGAAGTCCCTACTTATTGGGAAGGTTGCTTCTTGCCATCAGACTATGCTCGGCAATTTGAGGAACATTTGAAATGGCAATCATGCTTGTTGGAACTTGGAATTGACAGAAATTAAAAATGACATATGATCACTGGATAATGGGTTGTTGTGGCCGAGAGGTTAAGGCGATGGACTCGAAATCCATTGGGATCTTCCCGCGCAGGTTCGAATCCTGCCAACAACGGCAGGTTTTGGCTTCCCCGAGAATGTGTTCTGTTTATTGAGGCATGAAACAATTGTGGTCCTTCAGGACCATGAGACTATTTCATCAGGTTGGATGGTTGCAGAAAGATTTGGCTTTCAATGTGTTTCTCAACACAACGGCGACAAAGTGTCAGTAATTATCAGACCATTAAAATATACCCTGGTATTGGCAGTGGTGGGATTTGAACCCACGCCTCCAGAGAGACTGGAGCCTAAATCCAGCGCCTTAGACCACTCGGCCACCCTACCGTCAGCAGGACTTTAACCCTGACCTAAAAAGGGGGGGAGCTCCACTCTTCAGAGGCCTTCATACACGTCTACGTTAAACCAGGTCCCAGAGAAGACAGGTGTGAATGAGCATGTGTGCGATAACCAACACCAAGCATCTTTGGTGTTTTCTTGGTCATGTGTTGTGTTTGACGGTCATGTGTTGAAAAAAACAAACCAAACCAAACCATATCTGATCTAGCTGCAAAGAAGCAACAAGCTCACCCTGCCAGTCGGCCCACAATCAGCTCCCTTCTTCTGATTTTTTTTATTGTAGTCTTCCTCGGCATCTACACAAAGGTTTGGTCAATGGTGAAATGAATCTCTCATCTTGTAGTACATTAATATTAGCGGAAGCCACAGACTTTGGTCTTGACCCAAAGTTTTGATGTGCACTTGTGTAGGTAGTGTGGCCGAGTGGTCTAAGGCGCTGGATTAAGGCTCCAGTCTCTTCGGAGGCGTGGGTTCGAATCCCATCACTGCCATCACAAGTGCGTGTAACTGGTTGAATTAAAAGGCACCTTCTCCTTAAAGGAGCTTTTGTACAAATATTCATTTGAGGAGAGAAATGAAGGATTTAGTTGTTGGCAGGATTCCACAGTGCATCGGATCCGCCCAATGAACAACCGGAAACAATCAGTCGTATGTTCCCCAAAGGGAAGATTGGTGAACTGACAAAAAACTCCTTTTGCAAAAGGGGTTTTACATCAAAACACAGATTTGACTCCAAGTTAACGCTGGAGTGCAGATCCAAGGTCAATTCATGAGCATGTCGTTGCAACACAAACATCCAAAGGACATAGATGCTTATTATACGAACGTAGAAGAACAACAGCAGCAGAGTGAAATAATGATAACGACAGACAGCAACACCCAGGCTGGGAATCACACACTGGTCACCTGCTTGTAAGGCGGCTATGCTGAACACTACACCACCATCCCATGATTTGTGCCAATACAGTCAGCTCATTTCCAGCAATTTAGACATGAGCCTGACAGGCAACCCATGGGCTTCTGAACCATGACACAGCCAATGAGAATCAGCTGGGTCCAGAGTTCCCATACCGGGAGTTGAACCCGGGCCACCTGGGTGAAAACCAGGAATCCTAACCGCTAGACCATATGGGATCAAATCTATGAGTTTCTTTTTTTTTCAAAATCAATTTTGCACATCATATGACAGAATGACTAGTACGTGTGGCCTTGTGAGAGAGGATGAGGAATTAAGATGATCACTCCGGGATAAAACACATTGCGTTGGCTTCTGTGGAGGAGGTAAAGTGGTGTAATGTAGGCCAAATTAAATGCCAGTGTGGAAGTCCCTACTTATTGGGAAGGTTGCTTCTTGCCATCAGACTATGCTCGGCAATTTGAGGAACATTTGAAATGGCAATCATGCTTGTTGGAACTTGGAATTGACAGAAATTAAAAATGACATATGATCACTAGATAATGGGTTGTTGTGGCCGAGAGGTTAAGGCGATGGACTCGAAATCCATTGGGATCTTCCCGCGCAGGTTTGAATCCTGCCAACAACGGCAGGTTTTGGTCAACCCCATGCTTTGCATTTCATTTTGGCTTTTACGATTTAATGTGACTTCTGGGTTTGCTGTATTTATTCACAGGGTATCGTTGTAAATCCCCAAAAACAGGGGGATGTAGCTCAGTGGTAGAGCGTGTGCTTCGCATGTACAAGGTCCTGGGATCAATCCCCAGTATCTCCACTGGTTCTTTTTGGGAATGCATATTTTGCTTCACTGGTTGCACACTAACCCGTTTCCTATGCTTAGGGCTGTAATACCACTGTAATAAGGAATTCTTTGTTTTGTGGCCTAATGTTGAAGGTGAAAGATTTTAAATCTGTTGGAATGAAAAAGTGCAGGTTAAAATTCTTCCAAAATCTTGAAGTTGCCCTGGCAAGATCGCCTTGTTTGCTTCCCCGAGAATGTGTTCTGTTTATTGAGGCATGAAACAATTGTGGTCCTTCAGGACCATGAGACTATTTCATCAGGTTGGATGGTTGCAGAAAGATTTGGCTTTCAATGTGTTTCTCAACACAACGGCGACAAAGTGTCAGTAATTATCAGACCATTAAAATATACCCTGGTATTGGCAGTGGTGGGATTTGAACCCACGCCTCCAGAGAGACTGGAGCCTAAATCCAGCGCCTTAGACCACTCGGCCACACTACCGTCAGCAGGACTTTAACCCTGACCTAAAAAGGGGTGGAGCTCCACTCTTCAGAGGCCTTCATACACGTCTACGTTAAACCAGGTCCCAGAGAAGACAGGTGTGAATGAGCATGTGTGCGATAACCAACACCAAGCATCTTTGGTGTTTTCTTGGTCATGTGTTGAAAAAAACAAACCAAACCAAACCATATCTGATCTAGCTGCAAAGAAGCAACAAGCTCACCCTGCCAGTCGGCCCACAATCAGCTCCCTTCTTCTGATTGTTTTTATTGTAGTCTTCCTCGGCATCTACACAAAGGTTTGGTCAATGGTGAAATGAATCTCTCATCTTGTAGTACATTAATATTAGCGGAAGCCACAGACTTTGGTCTTGACCCAAAGTTTTGATGTGCACTTGTGTAGGTAGTGTGGCCGAGTGGTCTAAGGCGCTGGATTAAGGCTCCAGTCTCTTCGGAGGCGTGGGTTCGAATCCCATCACTGCCATCACAAGTGCGTGTAACTGGTTGAATTAAAAGGCACCTTCTCCTTAAAGGAGCTTTTGTACAAATATTCATTTGAGGAGAGAAATTAAGGATTTAGTTGTTGGCAGGATTCCACAGTGCATCGGATCCGCCCAATGAACAACCGGAAACAATCAGTCGTATGTTCCCCAAAGGGAAGATTGGTGAACTGACAAAAAACTCCTTTTGCAAAAGGGGTTTTACATCAAAACACAGATTTGACTCCAAGTTAACGCTGGAGTGCAGATCCAAGGTCAATTCATGAGCATGTCGTTGCAACACAAACATCCAAAGGACATAGATGCTTATTATACGAACGTAGAAGAACAACAGCAGCAGAGTGAAATAATGATAACGACAGACAGCAACACCCAGGCTGGGAATCACACACTGGTCACCTGCTTGTAAGGCGGCTATGCTGAACACTACACCACCATCCCATGATTTGTGCCAATACAGTCAGCTCAGTTCCAGCAATTTAGACATGAGCCTGACAGGCAACCCATGGGCTTCTGAACCATGACAAAGCCAATGAGAATCAGCTGGGTCCAGAGTTCCCATACCGGGAGTTGAACCCGGGCCACCTGGGTGAAAACCAGGAATCCTAACCGCTAGACCATATGGGATCAAATCTATGAGTTTCTTTTTTTTTCAAAATCAATTTTGCACATCATATGACAGAATGACTAGTACGTGTGGCCTTGTGAGAGAGGATGAGGAATTAAGATGATCACTCCGGGATAAAACACATTGCGTTGGCTTCTGTGGAGGAGGTAAAGTGGTGTAATGTAGGCCAAATTAAATGCCAGTGTGGAAGTCCCTACTTATTGGGAAGGTTGCTTCTTGCCATCAGACTATGCTCGGCAATTTGAGGAACATTTGAAATGGCAATCATGCTTGTTGGAACTTGGAATTGACAGAAATTAAAAATGACATATGATCACTAGATAA
Source organism: Gobius niger (assembly GCF_951799975.1). Classification (NCBI taxonomy): domain Eukaryota; kingdom Metazoa; phylum Chordata; class Actinopteri; order Gobiiformes; family Gobiidae; genus Gobius; species Gobius niger. Next base: position 29,027,673 of record NC_136869.1, on the reverse strand, counting down.
TGGGTTGTTGTGGCCGAGAGGTTAAGGCGATGGACTCGAAATCCATTGGGATCTTCCCGCGCAGGTTTGAATCCTGCCAACAACGGCAGGTTTTGGTCAACCCCATGATTTGCATTTCATTTTGGCTTTTACGATTTAATGTGACTTCTGGGTTTGCTGTATTTATTTACAGGGTATCGTTGTAAATCCCCAAAAACAGGGGGATGTAGCTCAGTGGTAGAGCGTGTGCTTCGCATGTACAAGGTCCTGGGATCAATCCCCAGTATCTCCACTGGTTCTTTTTGGGAATGCATATTTTGCTTCACTGGTTGCACACTAACCCGTTTCCTATGCTTAGGGCTGTAATACCACTGTAATAAGGAATTCTTTGTTTTGTGGCCTAATGTTGAAGGTGAAAGATTTTAAATCTGTTGGAATGAAAAAGCGCAGGTTAAAATTCTTCCAAAATCTTGAAGTTGCCCTGGCAAGATCGCCTTAGACCACTCGGCCACACTACCGTCAGCAGGACTTTAACCCTGACCTAAAAAGGGGTGGAGCTCCACTCTTCAGAGGCCTTCATACACGTCTACGTTAAACCAGGTCCCAGAGAAGACAGGTGTGAATGAGCATGTGTGCGATAACCAACACCAAGCATCTTTGGTGTTTTCTTGGTCATGTGTTGAAAAAACCAAACCAAACCAAACCATATCTGATCTAGCTGCAAAGAAGCAACAAGCTCACCCTGCCAGTCGGCCCACAATCAGCTCCCTTCTTCTGATTTTTTTTATTGTAGTCTTCCTCGGCATCTACACAAAGGTTTGGTCAATGGTGAAATGAATCTCTCATCTTGTAGTACATTAATATTAGCGGAAGCCACAGACTTTGGTCTTGACCCAAAGTTTTGATGTGCACTTGTGTAGGTAGTGTGGCCGAGTGGTCTAAGGCGCTGGATTAAGGCTCCAGTCTCTTCGGAGGCGTGGGTTCGAATCCCATCACTGCCATCACAAGTGCGTGTAACTGGTTGAATTAAAAGGCACCTTCTCCTTAAAGGAGCTTTTGTACAAATATTCATTTGAGGAGAGAAATTAAGGATTTAGTTGTTGGCAGGATTCCACAGTGCATCGGATCCGCCCAATGAACAACCGGAAACAATCAGTCGTATGTTCCCCAAAGGGAAGATTGGTGAACTGACAAAAAACTCCTTTTGCAAAAGGGGTTTTACATCAAAACACAGATTTGACTCCAAGTTAACGCTGGAGTGCAGATCCAAGGTCAATTCATGAGCATGTCGTTGCAACACAAACATCCAAAGGACATAGATGCTTATTATACGAACGTAGAAGAACAACAGCAGCAGAGTGAAATAATGATAACGACAGACAGCAACACCCAGGCTGGGAATCACACACTGGTCACCTGCTTGTAAGGCGGCTATGCTGAACACTACACCACCATCCCATGATTTGTGCCAATACAGTCAGCTCAGTTCCAGCAATTTAGACATGAGCCTGACAGGCAACCCATGGGCTTCTGAACCATGACAAAGCCAATGAGAATCAGCTGGGTCCAGAGTTCCCATACCGGGAGTTGAACCCGGGCCACCTGGGTGAAAACCAGGAATCCTAACCGCTAGACCATATGGGATCAAATCTATGAGTTTCTTTTTTTTTCAAAATCAATTTTGCACATCATATGACAGAATGACTAGTACGTGTGGCCTTGTGAGAGAGGATGAGGAATTAAGATGATCACTCCGGGATAAAACACATTGCGTTGGCTTCTGTGGAGGAGGTAAAGTGGTGTAATGTAGGCCAAATTAAATGCCAGTGTGGAAGTCCCTACTTATTGGGAAGGTTGCTTCTTGCCATCAGACTATGCTCGGCAATTTGAGGAACATTTGAAATGGCAATCATGCTTGTTGGAACTTGGAATTGACAGAAATTAAAAATGACATATGATCACTAGATAATGGGTTGTTGTGGCCGAGAGGTTAAGGCGATGGACTCGAAATCCATTGGGATCTTCCCGCGCAGGTTTGAATCCTGCCAACAACGGCAGGTTTTGGTCAACCCCATGATTTGCATTTCATTTTGGCTTTTACGATTTAATGTGACTTCTGGGTTTGCTGTATTTATTTACAGGGTATCGTTGTAAATCCCCAAAAACAGGGGGATGTAGCTCAGTGGTAGAGCGTGTGCTTCGCATGTACAAGGTCCTGGGATCAATCCCCAGTATCTCCACTGGTTCTTTTTGGGAATGCATATTTTGCTTCACTGGTTGCACACTAACCCGTTTCCTATGCTTAGGGCTGTAATACCACTGTAATAAGGAATTCTTTGTTTTGTGGCCTAATGTTGAAGGTGAAAGATTTTAAATCTGTTGGAATGAAAAAGCGCAGGTTAAAATTCTTCCAAAATCTTGAAGTTGCCCTGGCAAGATCGCCTTGTTTGCTTCCCCGAGAATGTGTTCTGTTTATTGAGGCATGAAACAATTGTGGTCCTTCAGGACCATGAGACTATTTCATCAGGTTTGATGGTTGCAGAAAGATTTGGCTTTCAATGTGTTTCTCAACACAACGGCGACAAAGTGTCAGTAATTATCAGACCATTAAAATATACCCTGGTATTGGCAGTGGTGGGATTTGAACCCACGCCTCCAGAGAGACTGGAGCCTAACTCCAGCGCCTTAGACCACTCGGCCACACTACCGTCAGCAGGACTTTAACCCTGACCTAAAAAGGGCGGGAGCTCCACTCTTCAGAGGCCTTCATACACGTCTACGTTAAACCAGGTCCCAGAGAAGACAGGTGTGAATGAGCATGTGTGCGATAACCAACACCAAGCATCTTTGGTGTTTTCTTGGTCATGTGTTGAAAAAACCAAACCAAACCAAACCATATCTGATCTAGCTGCAAAGAAGCAACAAGCTCACCCTGCCAGTCGGCCCACAATCAGCTCCCTTCTTCTGATTTTTTTTATTGTAGTCTTCCTCGGCATCTACACAAAGGTTTGGTCAATGGTGAAATGAATCTCTCATCTTGTAGTACATTAATATTAGCGGAAGCCACAGACTTTGGTCTTGACCCAAAGTTTTGATGTGCTCTTGTGTAGGTAGTGTGGCCGAGTGGTCTAAGGCGCTGGATTAAGGCTCCAGTCTCTTCGGAGGCGTGGGTTCGAATCCCATCACTGCCATCCCAAGTGCGTGTAACTGGTTGAATTAAAAGGCACCTTCTCCTTAAAGGAGCTTTTGTACAAATATTCATTTGAGGAGAGAAATGAAGGATTTAGTTGTTGGCAGGATTCCACAGTGCATCGGATCCGCCCAATGAACAACCGGAAACAATCAGTCGTATGTTCCCCAAAGGGAAGATTGGTGAACTGACAAAAAACTCCTTTTGCAAAAGGGGTTTTACATCAAAACACAGATTTGACTCCAAGTTAACGCTGGAGTGCAGATCCAAGGTCAATTCATGAGCATGTCGTTGCAACACAAACATCCAAAGGACATAGATGCTTATTATGCGAACGTAGAAGAACAACAGCAGCAGAGTGAAATAATGATAACGACAGACAGCAACACCCAGGCTGGGAATCACACACTGGTCACCTGCTTGTAAGGCGGCTATGCTGAACACTACACCACCATCCCATGATTTGTGCCAATACAGTCAGCTCAGTTCCAGCAATTTAGACATGAGCCTGACAGGCAACCCATGGGCTTCTGAACCATGACACAGCCAATGAGAATCAGCTGGGTCCAGAGTTCCCATACCGGGAGTTGAACCCGGGCCACCTGGGTGAAAACCAGGAATCCTAACCGCTAGACCATATGGGATCAAATCTATGAGTTTCTTTTTTTTTCAAAATCAATTTTGCACATCATATGACAGAATGACTAGTACGTGTGGCCTTGTGAGAGAGGATGAGGAATTAAGATGATCACTCCGGGATAAAACACATTGCGTTGGCTTCTGTGGAGGAGGTAAAGTGGTGTAATGTAGGCCAAATTAAATGCCAGTGTGGAAGTCCCTACTTATTGGGAAGGTTGCTTCTTGCCATCAGACTATGCTCGGCAATTTGAGGAACATTTGAAATGGCAATCATGCTTGTTGGAACTTGGAATTGACAGAAATTAAAAATGACATATGATCACTAGATAATGGGTTGTTGTGGCCGAGAGGTTAAGGCGATGGACTCGAAATCCATTGGGATCTTCCCGCGCAGGTTCGAATCCTGCCAACAACGGCAGGTTTTGGTCAACCCCATGCTTTGCATTTCATTTTGGCTTTTACGATTTAATGTGACTTCTGGGTTTGCTGTATTTATTCACAGGGTATCGTTGTAAATCCCCAAAAACAGGGGGATGTAGCTCAGTGGTAGAGCGTGTGCTTCGCATGTACAAGGTCCTGGGATCAATCCCCAGTATCTCCACTGGTTCTTTTTGGGAATGCATATTTTGCTTCACTGGTTGCACACTAACCCGTTTCCTATGCTTAGGGCTGTAATACCACTGTAATAAGGAATTCTTTGTTTTGTGGCCTAATGTTGAAGGTGAAAGATTTTAAATCTGTTGGAATGAAAAAGTGCAGGTTAAAATTCTTCCAAAATCTTGAAGTTGCCCTGGCAAGATCGCCTTGTTTGCTTCCCCGAGAATGTGTTCTGTTTATTGAGGCATGAAACAATTGTGGTCCTTCAGGACCATGAGACTATTTCATCAGGTTGGATGGTTGCAGAAAGATTTGGCTTTCAATGTGTTTCTCAACACAACGGCGACAAAGTGTCAGTAATTATCAGACCATTAAAATATAACCTGGTATTGGCAGTGGTGGGATTTGAACCCACGCCTCCAGAGAGACTGGAGCCTAAATCCAGCGCCTTAGACCACTCGGCCACACTACCGTCAGCAGGACTTTAACCCTGACCTAAAAAGGGGAGGAGCTCCACTCTTCAGAGGCCTTCATACACGTCTACGTTAAACCAGGTCCCAGAGAAGACAGGTGTGAATGAGCATGTGTGCGATAACCAACACCAAGCATCTTTGGTGTTTTCTTGGTCATGTGTTGAAAAAACCAAACCAAACCATATCTGATCTAGCTGCAAAGAAGCAACAAGCTCACCCTGCCAGTCGGCCCACAATCAGCTCCCTTCTTCTGATTTTTTTTATGGTAGTCTTCCTCGGCATCTACACAAAGGTTTGGTCAATGGTGAAATGAATCTCTCATCTTGTAGTACATTAATATTAGCGGAAGCCACAGACTTTGGTCTTGACCCAAAGTTTTGATGTGCACTTGTGTAGGTAGTGTGGCCGAGTGGTCTAAGGCGCTGGATTAAGGCTCCAGTCTCTTCGGAGGCGTGGGTTCGAATCCCATCACTGCCATCACAAGTGCGTGTAACTGGTTGAATTAAAAGGCACCTTCTCCTTAAAGGAGCTTTTGTACAAATATTCATTTGAGGAGAGAAATTAAGGATTTAGTTGTTGGCAGGATTCCACAGTGCATCGGATCCGCCCAATGAACAACCGGAAACAATCAGTCGTATGTTACCCAAAGGGAAGATTGGTGAACTGACAAAAAACTCCTTTTGCAAAAGGGGTTTTACATCAAAACACAGATTTGACTCCAAGTTAACGCTGGAGTGCAGATCCAAGGTCAATTCATGAGCATGTCGTTGCAACACAAACATCCAAAGGACATAGATGCTTATTATACGAACATAGAAGAACAACAGCAGCAGAGTGAAATAATGATAACGACAGACAGCAACACCCAGGCTGGGAATCACACACTGGTCACCTGCTTGTAAGGCGGCTATGCTGAACACTACACCACCATCCCATGATTTGTGCCAATACAGTCAGCTCATTTCCAGCAATTTAGACATGAGCCTGACAGGCAACCCATGGGCTTCTGAACCATGACACAGCCAATGAGAATCAGCTGGGTCCAGAGTTCCCATACCGGGAGTTGAACCCGGGCCACCTGGGTGAAAACCAGGAATCCTAACCGCTAGACCATATGGGATCAAATCTATGAGTTTCTTTTTTTTTCAAAATCAATTTTGCACATCATATGACAGAATGACTAGTACGTGTGGCCTTGTGAGAGAGGATGAGGAATTAAGATGATCACTCCGGGATAAAACACATTGCGTTGGCTTCTGTGGAGGAGGTAAAGTGGTGTAATGTAGGCCAAATTAAATGCCAGTGTGGAAGTCCCTACTTATTGGGAAGGTTGCTTCTTGCCATCAGACTATGCTCGGCAATTTGAGGAACATTTGAAATGGCAATCATGCTTGTTGGAACTTGGAATTGACAGAAATTAAAAATGACATATGATCACTAGATAATGGGTTGTTGTGGCCGAGAGGTTAAGGCGATGGACTCGAAATCCATTGGGATCTTCCCGCGCAGGTTCGAATCCTGCCAACAACGGCAGGTTTTGGTCAACCCCATGCTTTGCATTTCATTTTGGCTTTAACGATTTAATGTGACTTCTGGGTTTGCTGTATTTATTCACAGGGTATCGTTGTAAATCCCCAAAAACAGGGGGATGTAGCTCAGTGGTAGAGCGTGTGCTTCGCATGTACAAGGTCCTGGGATCAATCCCCAGTATCTCCACTGGTTCTTTTTGGGAATGCATATTTTGCTTCACTGGTTGCACACTAACCCGTTTCCTATGCTTAGGGCTGTAATACCACTGTAATAAGGAATTCTTTGTTTTGTGGCCTAATGTTGAAGGTGAAAGATTTTAAATCTGTTGGAATGAAAAAGTGCAGGTTAAAATTCTTCCAAAATCTTGAAGTTGCCCTGGCAAGATCGCCTTGTTTGCTTCCCCGAGAATGTGTTCTGTTTATTGAGGCATGAAACAATTGTGGTCCTTCAGGACCATGAGACTATTTCATCAGGTTGGATGGTTGCAGAAAGATTTGGCTTTCAATGTGTTTCTCAACACAACGGCGACAAAGTGTCAGTAATTATCAGACCATTAAAATATAACCTGGTATTGGCAGTGGTGGGATTTGAACCCACGCCTCCAGAGAGACTGGAGCCTAAATCCAGCGCCTTAGACCACTCGGCCACACTACCGTCAGCAGGACTTTAACCCTGACCTAAAAAGGGGAGGAGCTCCACTCTTCAGAGGCCTTCATACACGTCTACGTTAAACCAGGTCCCAGAGAAGACAGGTGTGAATGAGCATGTGTGCGATAACCAACACCAAGCATCTTTGGTGTTTTCTTGGTCATGTGTTGAAAAAACCAAACCAAACCATATCTGATCTAGCTGCAAAGAAGCAACAAGCTCACCCTGCCAGTCGGCCCACAATCAGCTCCCTTCTTCTGATTTTTTTTATGGTAGTCTTCCTCGGCATCTACACAAAGGTTTGGTCAATGGTGAAATGAATCTCTCATCTTGTAGTACATTAATATTAGCGGAAGCCACAGACTTTGGTCTTGACCCAAAGTTTTGATGTGCACTTGTGTAGGTAGTGTGGCCGAGTGGTCTAAGGCGCTGGATTAAGGCTCCAGTCTCTTCGGAGGCGTGGGTTCGAATCCCATCACTGCCATCACAAGTGCGTGTAACTGGTTGAATTAAAAGGCACCTTCTCCTTAAAGGAGCTTTTGTACAAATATTCATTTGAGGAGAGAAATGAAGGATTTAGTTGTTGGCAGGATTCCACAGTGCATCGGATCCGCCCAATGAACAACCGGAAACAATCAGTCGTATGTTACCCAAAGGGAAGATTGGTGAACTGACAAAAAACTCCTTTTGCAAAAGGGGTTTTACATCAAAACACAGATTTGACTCCAAGTTAACGCTGGAGTGCAGATCCAAGGTCAATTCATGAGCATGTCGTTGCAACACAAACATCCAAAGGACATAGATGCTTATTATACGAACATAGAAGAACAACAGCAGCAGAGTGAAATAATGATAACGACAGACAGCAACACCCAGGCTGGGAATCACACACTGGTCACCTGCTTGTAAGGCGGCTATGCTGAACACTACACCACCATCCCATGATTTGTGCCAATACAGTCAGCTCATTTCCAGCAATTTAGACATGAGCCTGACAGGCAACCCATGGGCTTCTGAACCATGACACAGCCAATGAGAATCAGCTGGGTCCAGAGTTCCCATACCGGGAGTTGAACCCGGGCCACCTGGGTGAAAACCAGGAATCCTAACCGCTAGACCATATGGGATCAAATCTATGAGTTTCTTTTTTTTTCAAAATCAATTTTGCACATCATATGACAGAATGACTAGTACGTGTGGCCTTGTGAGAGAGGATGAGGAATTAAGATGATCACTCCGGGATAAAACACATTGCGTTGGCTTCTGTGGAGGAGGTAAAGTGGTGTAATGTAGGCCAAATTAAATGCCAGTGTGGAAGTCCCTACTTATTGGGAAGGTTGCTTCTTGCCATCAGACTATGCTCGGCAATTTGAGGAACATTTGAAATGGCAATCATGCTTGTTGGAACTTGGAATTGACAGAAATTAAAAATGACATATGATCACTAGATAATGGGTTGTTGTGGCCGAGAGGTTAAGGCGATGGACTCGAAATCCATTGGGATCTTCCCGCGCAGGTTCGAATCCTGCCAACAACGGCAGGTTTTGGCTTCCCCGAGAATGTGTTCTGTTTATTGAGGCATGAAACAATTGTGGTCCTTCAGGACCATGAGACTATTTCATCAGGTTGGATGGTTGCAGAAAGATTTGGCTTTCAATGTGTTTCTCAACACAACGGCGACAAAGTGTCAGTAATTATCAGACCATTAAAATATACCCTGGTATTGGCAGTGGTGGGATTTGAACCCACGCCTCCAGAGAGACTGGAGCCTAAATCCAGCGCCTTAGACCACTCGGCCACCCTACCGTCAGCAGGACTTTAACCCTGACCTAAAAAGGGGGGGAGCTCCACTCTTCAGAGGCCTTCATACACGTCTACGTTAAACCAGGTCCCAGAGAAGACAGGTGTGAATGAGCATGTGTGCGATAACCAACACCAAGCATCTTTGGTGTTTTCTTGGTCATGTGTTGTGTTTGACGGTCATGTGTTGAAAAAAACAAACCAAACCAAACCATATCTGATCTAGCTGCAAAGAAGCAACAAGCTCACCCTGCCAGTCGGCCCACAATCAGCTCCCTTCTTCTGATTTTTTTTATTGTAGTCTTCCTCGGCATCTACACAAAGGTTTGGTCAATGGTGAAATGAATCTCTCATCTTGTAGTACATTAATATTAGCGGAAGCCACAGACTTTGGTCTTGACCCAAAGTTTTGATGTGCACTTGTGTAGGTAGTGTGGCCGAGTGGTCTAAGGCGCTGGATTAAGGCTCCAGTCTCTTCGGAGGCGTGGGTTCGAATCCCATCACTGCCATCACAAGTGCGTGTAACTGGTTGAATTAAAAGGCACCTTCTCCTTAAAGGAGCTTTTGTACAAATATTCATTTGAGGAGAGAAATGAAGGATTTAGTTGTTGGCAGGATTCCACAGTGCATCGGATCCGCCCAATGAACAACCGGAAACAATCAGTCGTATGTTCCCCAAAGGGAAGATTGGTGAACTGACAAAAAACTCCTTTTGCAAAAGGGGTTTTACATCAAAACACAGATTTGACTCCAAGTTAACGCTGGAGTGCAGATCCAAGGTCAATTCATGAGCATGTCGTTGCAACACAAACATCCAAAGGACATAGATGCTTATTATACGAACGTAGAAGAACAACAGCAGCAGAGTGAAATAATGATAACGACAGACAGCAACACCCAGGCTGGGAATCACACACTGGTCACCTGCTTGTAAGGCGGCTATGCTGAACACTACACCACCATCCCATGATTTGTGCCAATACAGTCAGCTCATTTCCAGCAATTTAGACATGAGCCTGACAGGCAACCCATGGGCTTCTGAACCATGACACAGCCAATGAGAATCAGCTGGGTCCAGAATTCCCATACCGGGAGTTGAACCCGGGCCACCTGGGTGAAAACCAGGAATCCTAACCGCTAGACCATACGGGATAAAATCTATGAGTTTCTTTTTTTTTCAAAATCAATTTTGCACATCATATGACAGAATGACTAGTACGTGTGGCCTTGTGAGAGAGGATGAGGAATTAAGATGATCACTCCGGGATAAAACACATTGCGTTGGCTTCTGTGGAGGAGGTAAAGTGGTGTAATGTAGGCCAAATTAAATGCCAGTGTGGAAGTCCCTACTTATTGGGAAGGTTGCTTCTTGCCATCAGACTATGCTCGGCAATTTGAGGAACATTTGAAATGGCAATCATGCTTGTTGGAACTTGGAATTGACAGAAATTAAAAATGACATATGATCACTAGATAATGGGTTGTTGTGGCCGAGAGGTTAAGGCGATGGACTCGAAATCCATTGGGATCTTCCCGCGCAGGTTTGAATCCTGCCAACAACGGCAGGTTTTGGTCAACCCCATGCTTTGCATTTCATTTTGGCTTTTACGATTTAATGTGACTTCTGGGTTTGCTGTATTTATTCACAGGGTATCGTTGTAAATCCCCAAAAACAGGGGGATGTAGCTCAGTGGTAGAGCGTGTGCTTCGCATGTACAAGGTCCTGGGATCAATCCCCAGTATCTCCACTGGTTCTTTTTGGGAATGCATATTTTGCTTCACTGGTTGCACACTAACCCGTTTCCTATGCTTAGGGCTGTAATACCACTGTAATAAGGAATTCTTTGTTTTGTGGCCTAATGTTGAAGGTGAAAGATTTTAAATCTGTTGGAATGAAAAAGTGCAGGTTAAAATTCTTCCAAAATCTTGAAGTTGCCCTGGCAAGATCGCCTTGTTTGCTTCCCCGAGAATGTGTTCTGTTTATTGAGGCATGAAACAATTGTGGTCCTTCAGGACCATGAGACTATTTCATCAGGTTGGATGGTTGCAGAAAGATTTGGCTTTCAATGTGTTTCTCAACACAACGGCGACAAAGTGTCAGTAATTATCAGACCATTAAAATATACCCTGGTATTGGCAGTGGTGGGATTTGAACCCACGCCTCCAGAGAGACTGGAGCCTAAATCCAGCGCCTTAGACCACTCGGCCACACTACCGTCAGCAGGACTTTAACCCTGACCTAAAAAGGGGGGGAGCTCCACTCTTCAGAGGCCTTCATACACGTCTACGTTAAACCAGGTCCCAGAGAAGACAGGTGTGAATGAGCATGTGTGCGATAACCAACACCAAGCATCTTTGGTGTTTTCTTGGTCATGTGTTGTGTTTGACGGTCATGTGTTGAAAAAAACAAACCAAACCAAACCATATCTGATCTAGCTGCAAAGAAGCAACAAGCTCACCCTGCCAGTCGGCCCACAATCAGCTCCCTTCTTCTGATTTTTTTTATTGTAGTCTTCCTCGGCATCTACACAAAGGTTTGGTCAATGGTGAAATGAATCTCTCATCTTGTAGTACATTAATATTAGCGGAAGCCACAGACTTTGGTCTTGACCCAAAGTTTTGATGTGCACTTGTGTAGGTAGTGTGGCCGAGTGGTCTAAGGCGCTGGATTAAGGCTCCAGTCTCTTCGGAGGCGTGGGTTCGAATCCCATCACTGCCATCACAAGTGCGTGTAACTGGTTGAATTAAAAGGCACCTTCTCCTTAAAGGAGCTTTTGTACAAATATTCATTTGAGGAGAGAAATGAAGGATTTAGTTGTTGGCAGGATTCCACAGTGCATCGGATCCGCCCAATGAACAACCGGAAACAATCAGTCGTATGTTCCCCAAAGGGAAGATTGGTGAACTGACAAAAAACTCCTTTTGCAAAAGGGGTTTTACATCAAAACACAGATTTGACTCCAAGTTAACGCTGGAGTGCAGATCCAAGGTCAATTCATGAGCATGTCGTTGCAACACAAACATCCAAAGGACATAGATGCTTATTATACGAACGTAGAAGAACAACAGCAGCAGAGTGAAATAATGATAACGACAGACAGCAACACCCAGGCTGGGAATCACACACTGGTCACCTGCTTGTAAGGCGGCTATGCTGAACACTACACCACCATCCCATGATTTGTGCCAATACAGTCAGCTCATTTCCAGCAATTTAGACATGAGCCTGACAGGCAACCCATGGGCTTCTGAACCATGACACAGCCAATGAGAATCAGCTGGGTCCAGAGTTCCCATACCGGGAGTTGAACCCGGGCCACCTGGGTGAAAACCAGGAATCCTAACCGCTAGACCATATGGGATCAAATCTATGAGTTTCTTTTTTTTTCAAAATCAATTTTGCACATCATATGACAGAATGACTAGTACGTGTGGCCTTGTGAGAGAGGATGAGGAATTAAGATGATCACTCCGGGATAAAACACATTGCGTTGGCTTCTGTGGAGGAGGTAAAGTGGTGTAATGTAGGCCAAATTAAATGCCAGTGTGGAAGTCCCTACTTATTGGGAAGGTTGCTTCTTGCCATCAGACTATGCTCGGCAATTTGAGGAACATTTGAAATGGCAATCATGCTTGTTGGAACTTGGAATTGACAGAAATTAAAAATGACATATGATCACTAGATAATGGGTTGTTGTGGCCGAGAGGTTAAGGCGATGGACTCGAAATCCATTGGGATCTTCCCGCGCAGGTTTGAATCCTGCCAACAACGGCAGGTTTTGGTCAACCCCATGCTTTGCATTTCATTTTGGCTTTTACGATTTAATGTGACTTCTGGGTTTGCTGTATTTATTCACAGGGTATCGTTGTAAATCCCCAAAAACAGGGGGATGTAGCTCAGTGGTAGAGCGTGTGCTTCGCATGTACAAGGTCCTGGGATCAATCCCCAGTATCTCCACTGGTTCTTTTTGGGAATGCATATTTTGCTTCACTGGTTGCACACTAACCCGTTTCCTATGCTTAGGGCTGTAATACCACTGTAATAAGGAATTCTTTGTTTTGTGGCCTAATGTTGAAGGTGAAAGATTTTAAATCTGTTGGAATGAAAAAGTGCAGGTTAAAATTCTTCCAAAATCTTGAAGTTGCCCTGGCAAGATCGCCTTGTTTGCTTCCCCGAGAATGTGTTCTGTTTATTGAGGCATGAAACAATTGTGGTCCTTCAGGACCATGAGACTATTTCATCAGGTTGGATGGTTGCAGAAAGATTTGGCTTTCAATGTGTTTCTCAACACAACGGCGACAAAGTGTCAGTAATTATCAGACCATTAAAATATACCCTGGTATTGGCAGTGGTGGGATTTGAACCCACGCCTCCAGAGAGACTGGAGCCTAAATCCAGCGCCTTAGACCACTCGGCCACACTACCGTCAGCAGGACTTTAACCCTGACCTAAAAAGGGGTGGAGCTCCACTCTTCAGAGGCCTTCATACACGTCTACGTTAAACCAGGTCCCAGAGAAGACAGGTGTGAATGAGCATGTGTGCGATAACCAACACCAAGCATCTTTGGTGTTTTCTTGGTCATGTGTTGAAAAAAACAAACCAAACCAAACCATATCTGATCTAGCTGCAAAGAAGCAACAAGCTCACCCTGCCAGTCGGCCCACAATCAGCTCCCTTCTTCTGATTTTTTTTATTGTAGTCTTCCTCGGCATCTACACAAAGGTTTGGTCAATGGTGAAATGAATCTCTCATCTTGTAGTACATTAATATTAGCGGAAGCCACAGACTTTGGTCTTGACCCAAAGTTTTGATGTGCACTTGTGTAGGTAGTGTGGCCGAGTGGTCTAAGGCGCTGGATTAAGGCTCCAGTCTCTTCGGAGGCGTGGGTTCGAATCCCATCACTGCCATCACAAGTGCGTGTAACTGGTTGAATTAAAAGGCACCTTCTCCTTAAAGGAGCTTTTGTACAAATATTCATTTGAGGAGAGAAATGAAGGATTTAGTTGTTGGCAGGATTCCACAGTGCATCGGATCCGCCCAATGAACAACCGGAAACAATCAGTCGTATGTTCCCCAATCTTCCCCAAAGGGAAGATTGGTGAACTGACAAAAAACTCCTTTTGCAAAAGGGGTTTTACATCAAAACACAGATTTGACTCCAAGTTAACGCTGGAGTGCAGATCCAAGGTCAATTCATGAGCATGTCGTTGCAACACAAACATCCAAAGGACATAGATGCTTATTATACGAACGTAGAAGAACAACAGCAGCAGAGTGAAATAATGATAACGACAGACAGCAACACCCAGGCTGGGAATCACACACTGGTCACCTGCTTGTAAGGCGGCTATGCTGAACACTACACCACCATCCCATGATTTGTGCCAATACAGTCAGCTCATTTCCAGCAATTTAGACATGAGCCTGACAGGCAACCCATGGGCTTCTGAACCATGACACAGCCAATGAGAATCAGCTGGGTCCAGAGTTCCCATACCGGGAGTTGAACCCGGGCCAACAGGGTGAAAACCAGGAATCCTAACCGCTAGACCATATGGGATCAAATCTATGAGTTTCTTTTTTTTTCAAAATCAATTTTGCACATCATATGACAGAATGACTAGTACGTGTGGCCTTGTGAGAGAGGATGAGGAATTAAGATGATCACTCCGGGATAAAACACATTGCGTTGGCTTCTGTGGAGGAGGTAAAGTGGTGTAATGTAGGCCAAATTAAATGCCAGTGTGGAAGTCCCTACTTATTGGGAAGGTTGCTTCTTGCCATCAGACTATGCTCGGCAATTTGAGGAACATTTGAAATGGCAATCATGCTTGTTGGAACTTGGAATTGACAGAAATTAAAAATGACATATGATCACTAGATAATGGGTTGTTGTGGCCGAGAGGTTAAGGCGATGGACTCGAAATCCATTGGGATCTTCCCGTGCAGGTTTGAATCCTGCCAACAACGGCAGGTTTTGGTCAACCCCATGCTTTGCATTTCATTTTGGCTTTTACGATTTAATGTGACTTCTGGGTTTGCTGTATTTATTCACAGGGTATCGTTGTAAATCCCCAAAAACAGGGGGATGTAGCTCAGTGGTAGAGCGTGTGCTTCGCATGTACAAGGTCCTGGGATCAATCCCCAGTATCTCCACTGGTTCTTTTTGGGAATGCATATTTTGCTTCACTGGTTGCACACTAACCCGTTTCCTATGCTTAGGGCTGTAATACCACTGTAATAAGGAATTCTTTGTTTTGTGGCCTAATGTTGAAGGTGAAAGATTTTAAATCTGTTGGAATGAAAAAGTGCAGGTTAAAATTCTTCCAAAATCTTGAAGTTGCCCTGGCAAGATCGCCTTGTTTGCTTCCCCGAGAATGTGTTCTGTTTATTGAGGCATGAAACAATTGTGGTCCTTCAGGACCATGAGACTATTTCATCAGGTTGGATGGTTGCAGAAAGATTTGGCTTTCAATGTGTTTCTCAACACAACGGCGACAAAGTGTCAGTAATTATCAGACCATTAAAATATACCCTGGTATTGGCAGTGGTGGGATTTGAACCCACGCCTCCAGAGAGACTGGAGCCTAAATCCAGCGCCTTAGACCACTCGGCCACACTACCGTCAGCAGGACTTTAACCCTGACCTAAAAAGGGGGGGAGCTCCACTCTTCAGAGGCCTTCATACACGTCTACGTTAAACCAGGTCCCAGAGAAGACAGGTGTGAATGAGCATGTGTGCGATAACCAACACCAAGCATCTTTGGTGTTTTCTTGGTCATGTGTTGTGTTTGACGGTCATGTGTTGAAAAAAACAAACCAAACCAAACCATATCTGATCTAGCTGCAAAGAAGCAACAAGCTCACCCTGCCAGTCGGCCCACAATCAGCTCCCTTCTTCTGATTTTTTTTTATTGTAGTCTTCCTCGGCATCTACACAAAGGTTTGGTCAATGGTGAAATGAATCTCTCATCTTGTAGTACATTAATATTAGCGGAAGCCACAGACTTTGGTCTTGACCCAAAGTTTTGATGTGCACTTGTGTAGGTAGTGTGGCCGAGTGGTCTAAGGCGCTGGATTAAGGCTCCAGTCTCTTCGGAGGCGTGGGTTCGAATCCCATCACTGCCATCACAAGTGCGTGTAACTGGTTGAATTAAAAGGCACCTTCTCCTTAAAGGAGCTTTTGTACAAATATTCATTTGAGGAGAGAAATGAAGGATTTAGTTGTTGGCAGGATTCCACAGTGCATCGGATCCGCCCAATGAACAACCGGAAACAATCAGTCGTATGTTCCCCAAAGGGAAGATTGGTGAACTGACAAAAAACTCCTTTTGCAAAAGGGGTTTTACATCAAAACACAGATTTGACTCCAAGTTAACGCTGGAGTGCAGATCCAAGGTCAATTCATGAGCATGTCGTTGCAACACAAACATCCAAAGGACATAGATGCTTATTATACGAACGTAGAAGAACAACAGCAGCAGAGTGAAATAATGATAACGACAGACAGCAACACCCAGGCTGGGAATCACACACTGGTCACCTGCTTGTAAGGCGGCTATGCTGAACACTACACCACCATCCCATGATTTGTGCCAATACAGTCAGCTCAGTTCCAGCAATTTAGACATGACATTTAGACATTTAGACATTTAGACAACCCATGGGCTTCTGAACCATGACACAGCCAATGAGAATCAGCTGGGTCCAGAGTTCCCATACCGGGAGTTGAACCCGGGCCACCTGGGTGAAAACCAGGAATCCTAACCGCTAGACCATATGGGATCAAATCTATGAGTTTCTTTTTTTTTCAAAATCAATTTTGCACATCATATGACAGAATGACTAGTACGTGTGGCCTTGTGAGAGAGGATGAGGAATTAAGATGATCACTCCGGGATAAAACACATTGCGTTGGCTTCTGTGGAGGAGGTAAAGTGGTGTAATGTAGGCCAAATTAAATGCCAGTGTGGAAGTCCCTACTTATTGGGAAGGTTGCTTCTTGCCATCAGACTATGCTCGGCAATTTGAGGAACATTTGAAATGGCAATCATGCTTGTTGGAACTTGGAATTGACAGAAATTAAAAATGACATACGATCACTAGATAATGGGTTGTTGTGGCCGAGAGGTTAAGGCGATGGACTCGAAATCCATTGGGATCTTCCCGCGCAGGTTCGAATCCTGCCAACAACGGCAGGTTTTGGTCAACCCCATGATTTGCATTTCATTTTGGCTTTTACGATTTAATGTGACTTCTGGGTTTGCTGTATTTATTTACAGGGTATCGTTGTAAATCCCCAAAAACAGGGGGATGTAGCTCAGTGGTAGAGCGTGTGCTTCGCATGTACAAGGTCCTGGGATCAATCCCCAGTATCTCCACTGGTTCTTTTTGGGAATGCATATTTTGCTTCACTGGTTGCACACTAACCCGTTTCCTATGCTTAGGGCTGTAATACCACTGTAATAAGGAATTCTTTGTTTTGTGGCCTAATGTTGAAGGTGAAAGATTTTAAATCTGTTGGAATGAAAAAGCGCAGGTTAAAATTCTTCCAAAATCTTGAAGTTGCCCTGGCAAGATCGCCTTGTTTGCTTCCCCGAGAATGTGTTCTGTTTATTGAGGCATGAAACAATTGTGGTCCTTCAGGACCATGAGACTATTTCATCAGGTTGGATGGTTGCAGAAAGATTTGGCTTTCAATGTGTTTCTCAACACAACGGCGACAAAGTGTCAGTAATTATCAGACCATTAAAATATACCCTGGTATTGGCAGTGGTGGGATTTGAACCCACGCCTCCAGAGAGACTGGAGCCTAAATCCAGCGCCTTAGACCACTCGGCCACACTACCGTCAGCAGGACTTTAACCCTGACCTAAAAAGGGGGGGAGCTCCACTCTTCAGAGGCCTTCATACACGTCTACGTTAAACCAGGTCCCAGAGAAGACAGGTGTGAATGAGCATGTGTGCGATAACCAACACCAAGCATCTTTGGTGTTTTCTTGGTCATGTGTTGTGTTTGACGGTCATGTGTTGAAAAAACCAAACCAAACCAAACCATATCTGATCTAGCTGCAAAGAAGCAACAAGCTCACCCTGCCAGTCGGCCCACAATCAGCTCCCTTCTTCTGATTTTTTTTATTGTAGTCTTCCTCGGCATCTACACAAAGGTTTGGTCAATGGTGAAATGAATCTCTCATCTTGTAGTACATTAATATTAGCGGAAGCCACAGACTTTGGTCTTGACCCAAAGTTTTGATGTGCACTTGTGTAGGTAGTGTGGCCGAGTGGTCTAAGGCGCTGGATTAAGGCTCCAGTCTCTTCGGAGGCGTGGGTTCGAATCCCATCACTGCCATCACAAGTGCGTGTAACTGGTTGAATTAAAAGGCACCTTCTCCTTAAAGGAGCTTTTGTACAAATATTCATTTGAGGAGAGAAATGAAGGATTTAGTTGTTGGCAGGATTCCACAGTGCATCGGATCCGCCCAATGAACAACCGGAAACAATCAGTCGTATGTTCCCCAAAGGGAAGATTGGTGAACTGACAAAAAACTCCTTTTGCAAAAGGGGTTTTACATCAAAACACAGATTTGACTCCAAGTTAACGCTGGAGTGCAGATCCAAGGTCAATTCATGAGCATGTCGTTGCAACACAAACATCCAAAGGACATAGATGCTTATTATACGAACGTAGAAGAACAACAGCAGCAGAGTGAAATAATGATAACGACAGACAGCAACACCCAGGCTGGGAATCACACACTGGTCACCTGCTTGTAAGGCGGCTATGCTGAACACTACACCACCATCCCATGATTTGTGCCAATACAGTCAGCTCAGTTCCAGCAATTTAGACATGAGCCTGACAGGCAACCCATGGGCTTCTGAACCATGACACAGCCAATGAGAATCAGCTGGGTCCAGAGTTCCCATACCGGGAGTTGAACCCGGGCCACCTGGGTGAAAACCAGGAATCCTAACCGCTAGACCATACGGGATAAAATCTATGAGTTTCTTTTTTTTTCAAAATAAATTTTGCACATCATATGACAGAATGACTAGTACGTGTGGCCTTGTGAGAGAGGATGAGGAATTAAGATGATCACTCCGGGATAAAACACATTGCGTTGGCTTCTGTGGAGGAGGTAAAGTGGTGTAATGTAGGCCAAATTAAATGCCAGTGTGGAAGTCCCCACTTATTGGGAATTTGGGACGGAATGCTTTACAGGTAAGGTAAGGTTGCTTCTTGCCATCAGACTATGCTCGGCAATTTGAGGAACATTTGAAATGGCAATCATGCTTGTTGGAACTTGGAATTGACAGAAATTAAAAATGACATATGATCACTAGATAATGGGTTGTTGTGGCCGAGAGGTTAAGGCGATGGACTCGAAATCCATTGGGATCTTCCCGCACAGGTTCGAATCCTGCCAACAACGGCAGGTTTTGGTCAACCCCATGATTTGCATTTCATTTTGGCTTTTACGATTTAATGTGACTTCTGGGTTTGCTGTATTTATTTACAGGGTATCGTTGTAAATCCCCAAAAACAGGGGGATGTAGCTCAGTGGTAGAGCGTGTGCTTCGCATGTACAAGGTCCTGGGATCAATCCCCAGTATCTCCACTGGTTCTTTTTGGGAATGCATATTTTGCTTCACTGGTTGCACACTAACCCGTTTCCTATGCTTAGGGCTGTAATACCACTGTAATAAGGAATTCTTTGTTTTGTGGCCTAATGTTGAAGGTGAAAGATTTTAAATCTGTTGGAATGAAAAAGCGCAGGTTAAAATTCTTCCAAAATCTTGAAGTTGCCCTGGCAAGATCGCCTTGTTTGCTTCCCCGAGAATGTGTTCTGTTTATTGAGGCATGAAACAATTGTGGTCCTTCAGGACCATGAGACTATTTCATCAGGTTGGATGGTTGCAGAAAGATTTGGCTTTCAATGTGTTTCTCAACACAACGGCGACAAAGTGTCAGTAATTATCAGACCATTAAAATATACCCTGGTATTGGCAGTGGTGGGATTTGAACCCACGCCTCCAGAGAGACTGGAGCCTAAATCCAGCGCCTTAGACCACTCGGCCACACTACCGTCAGCAGGACTTTAACCCTGACCTAAAAAGGGGGGGAGCTCCACTCTTCAGAGGCCTTCATACACGTCTACGTTAAACCAGGTCCCAGAGAAGACAGGTGTGAATGAGCATGTGTGCGATAACCAACACCAAGCATCTTTGGTGTTTTCTTGGTCATGTGTTGAAAAAACCAAACCAAACCAAACCATATCTGATCTAGCTGCAAAGAAGCAACAAGCTCACCCTGCCAGTCGGCCCACAATCAGCTCCCTTCTTCTGATTTTTTTTATTGTAGTCTTCCTCGGCATCTACACAAAGGTTTGGTCAATGGTGAAATGAATCTCTCATCTTGTAGTACATTAATATTAGCGGAAGCCACAGACTTTGGTCTTGACCCAAAGTTTTGATGTGCACTTGCGTAGGTAGTGTGGCCGAGTGGTCTAAGGCGCTGGATTAAGGCTCCAGTCTCTTCGGAGGCGTGGGTTCGAATCCCATCACTGCCATCACAAGTGCGTGTAACTGGTTGAATTAAAAGGCACCTTCTCCTTAAAGGAGCTTTTGTACAAATATTCATTTGAGGAGAGAAATGAAGGATTTAGTTGTTGGCAGGATTCCACAGTGCATCGGATCCGCCCAATGAACAACCGGAAACAATCAGTCGTATGTTCCCCAAAGGGAAGATTGGTGAACTGACAAAAAACTCCTTTTGCAAAAGGGGTTTTACATCAAAACACAGATTTGACTCCAAGTTAACGCTGGAGTGCAGATCCAAGGTCAATTCATGAGCATGTCGTTGCAACACAAACATCCAAAGGACATAGATGCTTATTATACGAACGTAGAAGAACAACAGCAGCAGAGTGAAATAATGATAACGACAGACAGCAACACCCAGGCTGGGAATCACACACTGGTCACCTGCTTGTAAGGCGGCTATGCTGAACACTACACCACCATCCCATGATTTGTGCCAATACAGTCAGCTCAGTTCCAGCAATTTAGACATGAGCCTGACAGGCAACCCATGGGCTTCTGAACCATGACACAGCCAATGAGAATCAGCTGGGTCCAGAGTTCCCATACCGGGAGTTGAACCCGGGCCACCTGGGTGAAAACCAGGAATCCTAACCGCTAGACCATATGGGATCAAATCTATGAGTTTCTTTTTTTTTCAAAATCAATTTTGCACATCATATGACAGAATGACTAGTACGTGTGGCCTTGTGAGAGAGGATGAGGAATTAAGATGATCACTCCGGGATAAAACACATTGCGTTGGCTTCTGTGGAGGAGGTAAAGTGGTGTAATGTAGGCCAAATTAAATGCCAGTGTGGAAGTCCCTACTTATTGGGAAGGTTGCTTCTTGCCATCAGACAATGCTCGGCAATTTGAGGAACATTTGAAATGGCAATCATGCTTGTTGGAACTTGGAATTGACAGAAATTAAAAATGACATACGATCACTAGATAATGGGTTGTTGTGGCCGAGAGGTTAAGGCGATGGACTCGAAATCCATTGGGATCTTCCCGCGCAGGTTTGAATCCTGCCAACAACGGCAGGTTTTGGTCAACCCCATGATTTGCATTTCATTTTGGCTTTTACGATTTAATGTGACTTCTGGGTTTGCTGTATTTATTTACAGGGTATCGTTGTAAATCCCCAAAAACAGGGGGATGTAAGCTCAGTGGTAGAGCGTGTGCTTCGCATGTACAAGGTCCTGGGATCAATCCCCAGTATCTCCACTGGTTCTTTTTGGGAATGCATATTTTGCGTCACTGGTTGCACACTAACCCGTTTCCTATGCTTAGGGCTGTAATACCACTGTAATAAGGAATTCTTTGTTTTGTGGCCTAATGTTGAAGGTGAAAGATTTTAAATCTGTTGGAATGAAAAAGCGCAGGTTAAAATTCTTCCAAAATCTTGAAGTTGCCCTGGCAAGATCGCCTTGTTTGCTTCCCCGAGAATGTGTTCTGTTTATTGAGGCATGAAACAATTGTGGTCCTTCAGGACCATGAGACTATTTCATCAGGTTGGATGGTTGCAGAAAGATTTGGCTTTCAATGTGTTTCTCAACACAACGGCGACAAAGTGTCAGTAATTATCAGACCATTAAAATATACCCTGGTATTGGCAGTGGTGGGATTTGAACCCACGCCTCCAGAGAGACTGGAGCCTAAATCCAGCGCCTTAGACCACTCGGCCACACTACCGTCAGCAGGACTTTAACCCTGACCTAAAAAGGGGGGGAGCTCCACTCTTCAGAGGCCTTCATACACGTCTACGTTAAACCAGGTCCCAGAGAAGACAGGTGTGAATGAGCATGTGTGCGATAACCAACACCAAGCATCTTTGGTGTTTTCTTGGTCATGTGTTGAAAAAACCAAACCAAACCAAACCATATCTGATCTAGCTGCAAAGAAGCAACAAGCTCACCCTGCCAGTCGGCCCACAATCAGCTCCCTTCTTCTGATTTTTTTTATTGTAGTCTTCCTCGGCATCTACACAAAGGTTTGGTCAATGGTGAAATGAATCTCTCATCTTGTAGTACATTAATATTAGCGGAAGCCACAGACTTTGGTCTTGACCCAAAGTTTTGATGTGCACTTGCGTAGGTAGTGTGGCCGAGTGGTCTAAGGCGCTGGATTAAGGCTCCAGTCTCTTCGGAGGCGTGGGTTCGAATCCCATCACTGCCATCACAAGTGCGTGTAACTGGTTGAATTAAAAGGCACCTTCTCCTTAAAGGAGCTTTTGTACAAATATTCATTTGAGGAGAGAAATGAAGGATTTAGTTGTTGGCAGGATTCCACAGTGCATCGGATCCGCCCAATGAACAACCGGAAACAATCAGTCGTATGTTCCCCAAAGGGAAGATTGGTGAACTGACAAAAAACTCCTTTTGCAAAAGGGGTTTTACATCAAAACACAGATTTGACTCCAAGTTAACGCTGGAGTGCAGATCCAAGGTCAATTCATGAGCATGTCGTTGCAACACAAACATCCAAAGGACATAGATGCTTATTATACGAACGTAGAAGAACAACAGCAGCAGAGTGAAATAATGATAACGACAGACAGCAACACCCAGGCTGGGAATCACACACTGGTCACCTGCTTGTAAGGCGGCTATGCTGAACACTACACCACCATCCCATGATTTGTGCCAATACAGTCAGCTCAGTTCCAGCAATTTAGACATGAGCCTGACAGGCAACCCATGGGCTTCTGAACCATGACACAGCCAATGAGAATCAGCTGGGTCCAGAGTTCCCATACCGGGAGTTGAACCCGGGCCACCTGGGTGAAAACCAGGAATCCTAACCGCTAGACCATATGGGATCAAATCTATGAGTTTCTTTTTTTTTCAAAATCAATTTTGCACATCATATGACAGAATGACTAGTACGTGTGGCCTTGTGAGAGAGGATGAGGAATTAAGATGATCACTCCGGGATAAAACACATTGCGTTGGCTTCTGTGGAGGAGGTAAAGTGGTGTAATGTAGGCCAAATTAAATGCCAGTGTGGAAGTCCCTACTTATTGGGAAGGTTGCTTCTTGCCATCAGACTATGCTCGGCAATTTGAGGAACATTTGAAATGGCAATCATGCTTGTTGGAACTTGGAATTGACAGAAATTAAAAATGACATACGATCACTAGATAATGGGTTGTTGTGGCCGAGAGGTTAAGGCGATGGACTCGAAATCCATTGGGATCTTCCCGCGCAGGTTCGAATCCTGCCAACAACGGCAGGTTTTGGTCAACCCCATGATTTGCATTTCATTTTGGCTTTTACGATTTAATGTGACTTCTGGGTTTGCTGTATTTATTCACAGCGTATCGTTGTAAATTCCCAAAAACAGGGGGATGTAGCTCAGTGGTAGAGCGTGTGCTTCGCATGTACAAGGTCCTGGGATCAATCCCCAGTATCTCCACTGGTTCTTTTTGGGAATGCATATTTTGCTTCACTGGTTGCACACTAACCCGTTTCCTATGCTTAGGGCTGTAATACCACTGTAATAAGGAATTCTTTGTTTTGTGGCCTAATGTTGAAGGTGAAAGATTTTAAATCTGTTGGAATGAAAAAGCGCAGGTTAAAATTCTTCCAAAATCTTGAAGTTGCCCTGGCAAGATCGCCTTGTTTGCTTCCCCGAGAATGTGTTCTGTTTATTGAGGCATGAAACAATTGTGGTCCTTCAGGACCATGAGACTATTTCATCAGGTTGGATGGTTGCAGAAAGATTTGGCTTTCAATGTGTTTCTCAACACAACGGCGACAAAGTGTCAGTAATTATCAGACCATTAAAATATACCCTGGTATTGGCAGTGGTGGGATTTGAACCCACGCCTCCAGAGAGACTGGAGCCTAAATCCAGCGCCTTAGACCACTCGGCCACCCTACCGTCAGCAGGACTTTAACCCTGACCTAAAAAGGGGGGGAGCTCCACTCTTCAGAGGCCTTCATACACGTCTACGTTAAACCAGGTCCCAGAGAAGACAGGTGTGAATGAGCATGTGTGCGATAACCAACACCAAGCATCTTTGGTGTTTTCTTGGTCATGTGTTGTGTTTGACGGTCATGTGTTGAAAAAAACAAACCAAACCAAACCATATCTGATCTAGCTGCAAAGAAGCAACAAGCTCACCCTGCCAGTCGGCCCACAATCAGCTCCCTTCTTCTGATTTTTTTTATTGTAGTCTTCCTCGGCATCTACACAAAGGTTTGGTCAATGGTGAAATGAATCTCTCATCTTGTCGTACATTAATATTAGCGGAAGCCACAGACTTTGGTCTTGACCCAAAGTTTTGATGTGCACTTGTGTAGGTAGTGTGGCCGAGTGGTCTAAGGCGCTGGATTAAGGCTCCAGTCTCTTCGGAGGCGTGGGTTCGAATCCCATCACTGCCATCACAAGTGCGTGTAACTGGTTGAATTAAAAGGCACCTTCTCCTTAAAGGAGCTTTTGTACAAATATTCATTTGAGGAGAGAAATGAAGGATTTAGTTGTTGGCAGGATTCCACAGTGCATCGGATCCGCCCAATGAACAACCGGAAACAATCAGTCGTATGTTCCCCAAAGGGAAGATTGGTGAACTGACAAAAAACTCCTTTTGCAAAAGGGGTTTTACATCAAAACACAGATTTGACTCCAAGTTAACGCTGGAGTGCAGATCCAAGGTCAATTCATGAGCATGTCGTTGCAACACAAACATCCAAAGGACATAGATGCTTATTATACGAACGTAGAAGAACAACAGCAGCAGAGTGAAATAATGATAACGACAGACAGCAACACCCAGGCTGGGAATCACACACTGGTCACCTGCTTGTAAGGCGGCTATGCTGAACACTACACCACCATCCCATGATTTGTGCCAATACAGTCAGCTCAGTTCCAGCAATTTAGACATGAGCCTGACAGGCAACCCATGGGCTTCTGAACCATGACACAGCCAATGAGAATCAGCTGGGTCCAGAGTTCCCATACCGGGAGTTGAACCCGGGCCACCTGGGTGAAAACCAGGAATCCTAACCGCTAGACCATATGGGATAAAATCTATGAGTTTCTTTTTTTTTCAAAATCAATTTTGCACATCATATGACAGAATGACTAGTACGTGTGGCCTTGTGAGAGAGGATGAGGAATTAAGATGATCACTCCGGGATAAAACACATTGCGTTGGCTTCTGTGGAGGAGGTAAAGTGGTGTAATGTAGGCCAAATTAAATGCCAGTGTGGAAGTCCCTACTTATTGGGAAGGTTGCTTCTTGCCATCAGACTATGCTCGGCAATTTGAGGAACATTTGAAATGGCAATCATGCTTGTTGGAACTTGGAATTGACAGAAATTAAAAATGACATACGATCACTAGATAATGGGTTGTTGTGGCCGAGAGGTTAAGGCGATGGACTCGAAATCCATTGGGATCTTCCCGCGCAGGTTCGAATCCTGCCAACAACGGCAGGTTTTGGTCAACCCCATGATTTGCATTTCATTTTGGCTTTTACGATTTAATGTGACTTCTGGGTTTGCTGTATTTATTTACAGGGTATCGTTGTAAATCCCCAAAAACAGGGGGATGTAGCTCAGTGGTAGAGCGTGTGCTTCGCATGTACAAGGTCCTGGGATCAATCCCCAGTATCTCCACTGGTTCTTTTTGGGAATGCATATTTTGCTTCACTGGTTGCACACTAACCCGTTTCCTATGCTTAGGGCTGTAATACCACTGTAATAAGGAATTCTTTGTTTTGTGGCCTAATGTTGAAGGTGAAAGATTTTAAATCTGTTGGAATGAAAAAGCGCAGGTTAAAATTCTTCCAAAATCTTGAAGTTGCCCTGGCAAGATCGCCTTGTTTGCTTCCCCGAGAATGTGTTCTGTTTATTGAGGCATGAAACAATTGTGGTCCTTCAGGACCATGAGACTATTTCATCAGGTTGGATGGTTGCAGAAAGATTTGGCTTTCAATGTGTTTCTCAACACAACGGCGACAAAGTGTCAGTAATTATCAGACCATTAAAATATACCCTGGTATTGGCAGTGGTGGGATTTGAACCCACGCCTCCAGAGAGACTGGAGCCTAAATCCAGCGCCTTAGACCACTCGGCCACACTACCGTCAGCAGGACTTTAACCCTGACCTAAAAAGGGGGGGAGCTCCACTCTTCAGAGGCCTTCATACACGTCTACGTTAAACCAGGTCCCAGAGAAGACAGGTGTGAATGAGCATGTGTGCGATAACCAACACCAAGCATCTTTGGTGTTTTCTTGGTCATGTGTTGTGTTTGACGGTCATGTGTTGAAAAAAACAAACCAAACCAAACCATATCTGATCTAGCTGCAAAGAAGCAACAAGCTCACCCTGCCAGTCGGCCCACAATCAGCTCCCTTCTTCTGATTTTTTTTATTGTAGTCTTCCTCGGCATCTACACAAAGGTTTGGTCAATGGTGAAATGAATCTCTCATCTTGTAGTACATTAATATTAGCGGAAGCCACAGACTTTGGTCTTGACCCAAAGTTTTGATGTGCACTTGTGTAGGTAGTGTGGCCGAGTGGTCTAAGGGGCTGGATTAAGGCTCCAGTCTCTTCGGAGGCGTGGGTTCGAATCCCATCACTGCCATCACAAGTGCGTGTAACTGGTTGAATTAAAAGGCACCTTCTCCTTAAAGGAGCTTTTGTACAAATATTCATTTGAGGTGAGAAATGAAGGATTTAGTTGTTGGCAGGTTTCCACAGTGCATCGGATCCGCCCAATGAACAACCGGAAACAATCAGTCGTATGTTCCCCAAAGGGAAGATTGGTGAACTGACAAAAAACTCCTTTTGCAAAAGGGGTTTTACATCAAAACACAGATTTGACTCCAAGTTAACGCTGGAGTGCAGATCCAAGGTCAATTCATGAGCATGTCGTTGCAACACAAACATCCAAAGGACATAGATGCTTATTATACGAACGTAGAAGAACAACAGCAGCAGAGTGAAATAATGATAACGACAGACAGCAACACCCAGGCTGGGAATCACACACTGGTCACCTGCTTGTAAGGCGGCTATGCTGAACACTACACCACCATCCCATGATTTGTGCCAATACAGTCAGCTCAGTTCCAGCAATTTAGACATGAGCCTGACAGGCAACCCATGGGCTTCTGAACCATGACACAGCCAATGAGAATCAGCTGGGTCCAGAGTTCCCATACCGGGAGTTGAACCCGGGCCACCTGGGTGAAAACCAGGAATCCTAACCGCTAGACCATACGGGATAAAATCTATGAGTTTCTTTTTTTTTCAAAATCAATTTTGCACATCATATGACAGAATGACTAGTACGTGTGGCCTTGTGAGAGAGGATGAGGAATTAAGATGATCACTCCGGGATAAAACACATTGCGTTGGCTTCTGTGGAGGAGGTAAAGTGGTGTAATGTAGGCCAAATTAAATGCCAGTGTGGAAGTCCCTACTTATTGGGAAGGTTGCTTCTTGCCATCAGACTATGCTCGGCAATTTGAGGAACATTTGAAATGGCAATCATGCTTGTTGGAACTTGGAATTGACAGAAATTAAAAATGACATACGATCACTAGATAATGGGTTGTTGTGGCCGAGAGGTTAAGGCGATGGACTCGAAATCCATTGGGATCTTCCCGCGCAGGTTCGAATCCTGCCAACAACGGCAGGTTTTGGTCAACCCCATGATTTGCATTTCATTTTGGCTTTTACGATTTAATGTGACTTCTGGGTTTGCTGTATTTATTTACAGGGTATCGTTGTAAATCCCCAAAAACAGGGGGATGTAGCTCAGTGGTAGAGCGTGTGCTTCGCATGTACAAGGTCCTGGGATCAATCCCCAGTATCTCCACTGGTTCTTTTTGGGAATGCATATTTTGCTTCACTGGTTGCACACTAACCCGTTTCCTATGCTTAGGGCTGTAATACCACTGTAATAAGGAATTCTTTGTTTTGTGGCCTAATGTTGAAGGTGAAAGATTTTAAATCTGTTGGAATGAAAAAGCGCAGGTTAAAATTCTTCCAAAATCTTGAAGTTGCCCTGGCAAGATCGCCTTGTTTGCTTCACGGAGAATGTGTTCTGTTTATTGAGGCATGAAACAATTGTGGTCCTTCAGGACCATGAGACTATTTCATCAGGTTGGATGGTTGCAGAAAGATTTGGCTTTCAATGTGTTTCTCAACACAACGGCGACAAAGTGTCAGTAATTATCAGACCATTAAAATATACCCTGGTATTGGCAGTGGTGGGATTTGAACCCACGCCTCCAGAGAGACTGGAGCCTAAATCCAGCGCCTTAGACCACTCGGCCACACTTCCGTCAGCAGGACTTTAACCCTGACCTAAAAAGGGGGGGAGCTCCACTCTTCAGAGGCCTTCATACACGTCTACGTTAAACCAGGTCCCAGAGAAGACAGGTGTGAATGAGCATGTGTGCGATAACCAACACCAAGCATCTTTGGTGTTTTCTTGGTCATGTGTTGTGTTTGACGGTCATGTGTTGAAAAAACCAAACCAAACCAAACCATATCTGATCTAGCTGCAAAGAAGCAACAAGCTCACCCTGCCAGTCGGCCCACAATCAGCTCCCTTCTTCTGATTTTTTTTATTGTAGTCTTCCTCGGCATCTACACAAAGGTTTGGTCAATGGTGAAATGAATCTCTCATCTTGTAGTACATTAATATTAGCGGAAGCCACAGACTTTGGTCTTGACCCAAAGTTTTGATGTGCACTTGTGTAGGTAGTGTGGCCGAGTGGTCTAAGGCGCTGGATTAAGGCTCCAGTCTCTTCGGAGGCGTGGGTTCGAATCCCATCACTGCCATCACAAGTGCGTGTAACTGGTTGAATTAAAAGGCACCTTCTCCTTAAAGGAGCTTTTGTACAAATATTCATTTGAGGAGAGAAATGAAGGATTTAGTTGTTGGCAGGATTCCACAGTGCATCGGATCCGCCCAATGAACAACCGGAAACAATCAGTCGTATGTTCCCCAAAGGGAAGATTGGTGAACTGACAAAAAACTCCTTTTGCAAAAGGGGTTTTACATCAAAACACAGATTTGACTCCAAGTTAACGCTGGAGTGCAGATCCAAGGTCAATTCATGAGCATGTCGTTGCAACACAAACATCCAAAGGACATAGATGCTTATTATACGAACGTAGAAGAACAACAGCAGCAGAGTGAAATAATGATAACGACAGACAGCAACACCCAGGCTGGGAATCACACACTGGTCACCTGCTTGTAAGGCGGCTATGCTGAACACTACACCACCATCCCATGATTTGTGCCAATACAGTCAGCTCAGTTCCAGCAATTTAGACATGAGCCTGACAGGCAACCCATGGGCTTCTGAACCATGACACAGCCAATGAGAATCAGCTGGGTCCAGAGTTCCCATACCGGGAGTTGAACCCGGGCCACCTGGGTGAAAACCAGGAATCCTAACCGCTAGACCATACGGGATAAAATCTATGAGTTTCTTTTTTTTTCAAAATCAATTTTGCACATCATATGACAGAATGACTAGTACGTGTGGCCTTGTGAGAGAGGATGAGGAATTAAGATGATCACTCCGGGATAAAACACATTGCGTTGGCTTCTGTGGAGGAGGTAAAGTGGTGTAATGTAGGCCAAATTAAATGCCAGTGTGGAAGTCCCTACTTATTGGGAAGGTTGCTTCTTGCCATCAGACTATGCTCGGCAATTTGAGGAACATTTGAAATGGCAATCATGCTTGTTGGAACTTGGAATTGACAGAAATTAAAAATGACATATGATCACTAGATAATGGGTTGTTGTGGCCGAGAGGTTAAGGCGATGGACTCGAAATCCATTGGGATCTTCCCGCGCAGGTTCGAATCCTGCCAACAACGGCAGGTTTTGGTCAACCCCATGATTTGCATTTCATTTTGGCTTTTACGATTTAATGTGACTTCTGGGTTTGCTGTATTTATTCACAGGGTATCGTTGTAAATCCCCAAAAACAGGGGGATGTAGCTCAGTGGTAGAGCGTGTGCTTCGCATGTACAAGGTCCTGGGATCAATCCCCAGTATCTCCACTGGTTCTTTTTGGGAATGCATATTTTGCTTCACTGGTTGCACACTAACCCGTTTCCTATGCTTAGGGCTGTAATACCACTGTAATAAGGAATTCTTTGTTTTGTGGCCTAATGTTGAAGGTGAAAGATTTTAAATCTGTTGGAATGAAAAAGCGCAGGTTAAAATTCTTCCAAAATCTTGAAGTTGCCCTGGCAAGATCGCCTTGTTTGCTTCCCCGAGAATGTGTTCTGTTTATTGAGGCATGAAACAATTGTGGTCCTTCAGGACCATGAGACTATTTCATCAGGTTGGATGGTTGCAGAAAGATTTGGCTTTCAATGTGTTTCTCAACACAACGGCGACAAAGTGTCAGTAATTATCAGACCATTAAAATATACCCTGGTATTGGCAGTGGTGGGATTTGAACCCACGCCTCCAGAGAGACTGGAGCCTAAATCCAGCGCCTTAGACCACTCGGCCACACTACCGTCAGCAGGACTTTAACCCTGACCTAAAAAGGGGGGGAGCTCCACTCTTCAGAGGCCTTCATACACGTCTACGTTAAACCAGGTCCCAGAGAAGACAGGTGTGAATGAGCATGTGTGCGATAACCAACACCAAGCATCTTTGGTGTTTTCTTGGTCATGTGTTGTGTTTGACGGTCATGTGTTGAAAAAAACAAACCAAACCAAACCATATCTGATCTAGCTGCAAAGAAGCAACAAGCTCACCCTGCCAGTCGGCCCACAATCAGCTCCCTTCTTCTGATTTTTTTTATTGTAGTCTTCCTCGGCATCTACACAAAGGTTTGGTCAATGGTGAAATGAATCTCTCATCTTGTAGTACATTAATATTAGCGGAAGCCACAGACTTTGGTCTTGACCCAAAGTTTTGATGTGCACTTGTGTAGGTAGTGTGGCCGAGTGGTCTAAGGGGCTGGATTAAGGCTCCAGTCTCTTCGGAGGCGTGGGTTCGAATCCCATCACTGCCATCACAAGTGCGTGTAACTGGTTGAATTAAAAGGCACCTTCTCCTTAAAGGAGCTTTTGTACAAATATTCATTTGAGGAGAGAAATGAAGGATTTAGTTGTTGGCAGGATTCCACAGTGCATCGGATCCGCCCAATGAACAACCGGAAACAATCAGTCGTATGTTCCCCAAAGGGAAGATTGGTGAACTGACAAAAAACTCCTTTTGCAAAAGGGGTTTTACATCAAAACACAGATTTGACTCCAAGTTAACGCTGGAGTGCAGATCCAAGGTCAATTCATGAGCATGTCGTTGCAACACAAACATCCAAAGGACATAGATGCTTATTATACGAACGTAGAAGAACAACAGCAGCAGAGTGAAATAATGATAACGACAGACAGCAACACCCAGGCTGGGAATCACACACTGGTCACCTGCTTGTAAGGCGGCTATGCTGAACACTACACCACCATCCCATGATTTGTGCCAATACAGTCAGCTCAGTTCCAGCAATTTAGACATGAGCCTGACAGGCAACCCATGGGCTTCTGAACCATGACACAGCCAATGAGAATCAGCTGGGTCCAGAGTTCCCATACCGGGAGTTGAACCCGGGCCACCTGGGTGAAAACCAGGAATCCTAACCGCTAGACCATATGGGATCAAATCTATGAGTTTCTTTTTTTTTCAAAATCAATTTTGCACATCATATGACAGAATGACTAGTACGTGTGGCCTTGTGAGAGAGGATGAGGAATTAAGATGATCACTCCGGGATAAAACACATTGCGTTGGCTTCTGTGGAGGAGGTAAAGTGGTGGAATGTAGGCCAAATTAAATGCCAGTGTGGAAGTCCCTACTTATTGGGAAGGTTGCTTCTTGCCATCAGACAATGCTCGGCAATTTGAGGAACATTTGAAATGGCAATCATGCTTGTTGGAACTTGGAATTGACAGAAATTAAAAATGACATACGATCACTAGATAATGGGTTGTTGTGGCCGAGAGGTTAAGGCGATGGACTCGAAATCCATTGGGATCTTCCCGCGCAGGTTAGAATCCTGCCAACAACGGCAGGTTTTGGTCAACCCCATGATTTGCATTTCATTTTGGCTTTTACGATTTAATGTGACTTCTGGGTTTGCTGTATTTATTTACAGGGTATCGTTGTAAATCCCCAAAAACAGGGGGATGTAAGCTCAGTGGTAGAGCGTGTGCTTCGCATGTACAAGGTCCTGGGATCAATCCCCAGTATCTCCACTGGTTCTTTTTGGGAATGCATATTTTGCGTCACTGGTTGCACACTAACCCGTTTCCTATGCTTAGGGCTGTAATACCACTGTAATAAGGAATTCTTTGTTTTGTGGCCTAATGTTGAAGGTGAAAGATTTTAAATCTGTTGGAATGAAAAAGCGCAGGTTAAAATTCTTCCAAAATCTTGAAGTTGCCCTGGCAAGATCGCCTTGTTTGCTTCCCCGAGAATGTGTTCTGTTTATTGAGGCATGAAACAATTGTGGTCCTTCAGGACCATGAGACTATTTCATCAGGTTGGATGGTTGCAGAAAGATTTGGCTTTCAATGTGTTTCTCAACACAACGGCGACAAAGTGTCAGTAATTATCAGACCATTAAAATATACCCTGGTATTGGCAGTGGTGGGATTTGAACCCACGCCTCCAGAGAGACTGGAGCCTAAATCCAGCGCCTTAGACCACTCGGCCACACTACCGTCAGCAGGACTTTAACCCTGACCTAAAAAGGGGGGGAGCTCCACTCTTCAGAGGCCTTCATACACGTCTACGTTAAACCAGGTCCCAGAGAAGACAGGTGTGAATGAGCATGTGTGCGATAACCAACACCAAGCATCTTTGGTGTTTTCTTGGTCATGTGTTGAAAAAACCAAACCAAACCAAACCATATCTGATCTAGCTGCAAAGAAGCAACAAGCTCACCCTGCCAGTCGGCCCACAATCAGCTCCCTTCTTCTGATTTTTTTTATTGTAGTCTTCCTCGGCATCTACACAAAGGTTTGGTCAATGGTGAAATGAATCTCTCATCTTGTAGTACATTAATATTAGCGGAAGCCACAGACTTTGGTCTTGACCCAAAGTTTTGATGTGCACTTGCGTAGGTAGTGTGGCCGAGTGGTCTAAGGCGCTGGATTAAGGCTCCAGTCTCTTCGGAGGCGTGGGTTCGAATCCCATCACTGCCATCACAAGTGCGTGTAACTGGTTGAATTAAAAGGCACCTTCTCCTTAAAGGAGCTTTTGTACAAATATTCATTTGAGGAGAGAAATGAAGGATTTAGTTGTTGGCAGGATTCCACAGTGCATCGGATCCGCCCAATGAACAACCGGAAACAATCAGTCGTATGTTCCCCAAAGGGAAGATTGGTGAACTGACAAAAAACTCCTTTTGCAAAAGGGGTTTTACATCAAAACACAGATTTGACTCCAAGTTAACGCTGGAGTGCAGATCCAAGGTCAATTCATGAGCATGTCGTTGCAACACAAACATCCAAAGGACATAGATGCTTATTATACGAACGTAGAAGAACAACAGCAGCAGAGTGAAATAATGATAACGACAGACAGCAACACCCAGGCTGGGAATCACACACTGGTCACCTGCTTGTAAGGCGGCTATGCTGAACACTACACCACCATCCCATGATTTGTGCCAATACAGTCAGCTCAGTTCCAGCAATTTAGACATGAGCCTGACAGGCAACCCATGGGCTTCTGAACCATGACACAGCCAATGAGAATCAGCTGGGTCCAGAGTTCCCATACCGGGAGTTGAACCCGGGCCACCTGGGTGAAAACCAGGAATCCTAACCGCTAGACCATATGGGATCAAATCTATGAGTTTCTTTTTTTTTCAAAATCAATTTTGCACATCATATGACAGAATGACTAGTACGTGTGGCCTTGTGAGAGAGGATGAGGAATTAAGATGATCACTCCGGGATAAAACACATTGCGTTGGCTTCTGTGGAGGAGGTAAAGTGGTGTAATGTAGGCCAAATTAAATGCCAGTGTGGAAGTCCCTACTTATTGGGAAGGTTGCTTCTTGCCATCAGACTATGCTCGGCAATTTGAGGAACATTTGAAATGGCAATCATGCTTGTTGGAACTTGGAATTGACAGAAATTAAAAATGACATACGATCACTAGATAATGGGTTGTTGTGGCCGAGAGGTTAAGGCGATGGACTCGAAATCCATTGGGATCTTCCCGCGCAGGTTCGAATCCTGCCAACAACGGCAGGTTTTGGTCAACCCCATGATTTGCATTTCATTTTGGCTTTTACGATTTAATGTGACTTCTGGGTTTGCTGTATTTATTCACAGCGTATCGTTGTAAATCCCCAAAAACAGGGGGATGTAGCTCAGTGGTAGAGCGTGTGCTTCGCATGTACAAGGTCCTGGGATCAATCCCCAGTATCTCCACTGGTTCTTTTTGGGAATGCATATTTTGCTTCACTGGTTGCACACTAACCCGTTTCCTATGCTTAGGGCTGTAATACCACTGTAATAAGGAATTCTTTGTTTTGTGGCCTAATGTTGAAGGTGAAAGATTTTAAATCTGTTGGAATGAAAAAGCGCAGGTTAAAATTCTTCCAAAATCTTGAAGTTGCCCTGGCAAGATCGCCTTGTTTGCTTCCCCGAGAATGTGTTCTGTTTATTGAGGCATGAAACAATTGTGGTCCTTCAGGACCATGAGACTATTTCATCAGGTTGGATGGTTGCAGAAAGATTTGGCTTTCAATGTGTTTCTCAACACAACGGCGACAAAGTGTCAGTAATTATCAGACCATTAAAATATACCCTGGTATTGGCAGTGGTGGGATTTGAACCCACGCCTCCAGAGAGACTGGAGCCTAAATCCAGCGCCTTAGACCACTCGGCCACCCTACCGTCAGCAGGACTTTAACCCTGACCTAAAAAGGGGGGGAGCTCCACTCTTCAGAGGCCTTCATACACGTCTACGTTAAACCAGGTCCCAGAGAAGACAGGTGTGAATGAGCATGTGTGCGATAACCAACACCAAGCATCTTTGGTGTTTTCTTGGTCATGTGTTGTGTTTGACGGTCATGTGTTGAAAAAAACAAACCAAACCAAACCATATCTGATCTAGCTGCAAAGAAGCAACAAGCTCACCCTGCCAGTCGGCCCACAATCAGCTCCCTTCTTCTGATTTTTTTTATTGTAGTCTTCCTCGGCATCTACACAAAGGTTTGGTCAATGGTGAAATGAATCTCTCATCTTGTCGTACATTAATATTAGCGGAAGCCACAGACTTTGGTCTTGACCCAAAGTTTTGATGTGCACTTGTGTAGGTAGTGTGGCCGAGTGGTCTAAGGCGCTGGATTAAGGCTCCAGTCTCTTCGGAGGCGTGGGTTCGAATCCCATCACTGCCATCACAAGTGCGTGTAACTGGTTGAATTAAAAGGCACCTTCTCCTTAAAGGAGCTTTTGTACAAATATTCATTTGAGGAGAGAAATGAAGGATTTAGTTGTTGGCAGGATTCCACAGTGCATCGGATCCGCCCAATGAACAACCGGAAACAATCAGTCGTATGTTCCCCAAAGGGAAGATTGGTGAACTGACAAAAAACTCCTTTTGCAAAAGGGGTTTTACATCAAAACACAGATTTGACTCCAAGTTAACGCTGGAGTGCAGATCCAAGGTCAATTCATGAGCATGTCGTTGCAACACAAACATCCAAAGGACATAGATGCTTATTATACGAACGTAGAAGAACAACAGCAGCAGAGTGAAATAATGATAACGACAGACAGCAACACCCAGGCTGGGAATCACACACTGGTCACCTGCTTGTAAGGCGGCTATGCTGAACACTACACCACCATCCCATGATTTGTGCCAATACAGTCAGCTCAGTTCCAGCAATTTAGACATGAGCCTGACAGGCAACCCATGGGCTTCTGAACCATGACACAGCCAATGAGAATCAGCTGGGTCCAGAGTTCCCATACCGGGAGTTGAACCCGGGCCACCTGGGTGAAAACCAGGAATCCTAACCGCTAGACCATATGGGATAAAATCTATGAGTTTCTTTTTTTTTCAAAATCAATTTTGCACATCATATGACAGAATGACTAGTACGTGTGGCCTTGTGAGAGAGGATGAGGAATTAAGATGATCACTCCGGGATAAAACACATTGCGTTGGCTTCTGTGGAGGAGGTAAAGTGGTGTAATGTAGGCCAAATTAAATGCCAGTGTGGAAGTCCCTACTTATTGGGAAGGTTGCTTCTTGCCATCAGACTATGCTCGGCAATTTGAGGAACATTTGAAATGGCAATCATGCTTGTTGGAACTTGGAATTGACAGAAATTAAAAATGACATACGATCACTAGATAATGGGTTGTTGTGGCCGAGAGGTTAAGGCGATGGACTCGAAATCCATTGGGATCTTCCCGCGCAGGTTCGAATCCTGCCAACAACGGCAGGTTTTGGTCAACCCCATGATTTGCATTTCATTTTGGCTTTTACGATTTAATGTGACTTCTGGGTTTGCTGTATTTATTTACAGGGTATCGTTGTAAATCCCCAAAAACAGGGGGATGTAGCTCAGTGGTAGAGCGTGTGCTTCGCATGTACAAGGTCCTGGGATCAATCCCCAGTATCTCCACTGGTTCTTTTTGGGAATGCATATTTTGCTTCACTGGTTGCACACTAACCCGTTTCCTATGCTTAGGGCTGTAATACCACTGTAATAAGGAATTCTTTGTTTTGTGGCCTAATGTTGAAGGTGAAAGATTTTAAATCTGTTGGAATGAAAAAGCGCAGGTTAAAATTCTTCCAAAATCTTGAAGTTGCCCTGGCAAGATCGCCTTGTTTGCTTCACGGAGAATGTGTTCTGTTTATTGAGGCATGAAACAATTGTGGTCCTTCAGGACCATGAGACTATTTCATCAGGTTGGATGGTTGCAGAAAGATTTGGCTTTCAATGTGTTTCTCAACACAACGGCGACAAAGTGTCAGTAATTATCAGACCATTAAAATATACCCTGGTATTGGCAGTGGTGGGATTTGAACCCACGCCTCCAGAGAGACTGGAGCCTAAATCCAGCGCCTTAGACCACTCGGCCACACTTCCGTCAGCAGGACTTTAACCCTGACCTAAAAAGGGGGGGAGCTCCACTCTTCAGAGGCCTTCATACACGTCTACGTTAAACCAGGTCCCAGAGAAGACAGGTGTGAATGAGCATGTGTGCGATAACCAACACCAAGCATCTTTGGTGTTTTCTTGGTCATGTGTTGTGTTTGACGGTCATGTGTTGAAAAAACCAAACCAAACCAAACCATATCTGATCTAGCTGCAAAGAAGCAACAAGCTCACCCTGCCAGTCGGCCCACAATCAGCTCCCTTCTTCTGATTTTTTTTATTGTAGTCTTCCTCGGCATCTACACAAAGGTTTGGTCAATGGTGAAATGAATCTCTCATCTTGTAGTACATTAATATTAGCGGAAGCCACAGACTTTGGTCTTGACCCAAAGTTTTGATGTGCACTTGTGTAGGTAGTGTGGCCGAGTGGTCTAAGGCGCTGGATTAAGGCTCCAGTCTCTTCGGAGGCGTGGGTTCGAATCCCATCACTGCCATCACAAGTGCGTGTAACTGGTTGAATTAAAAGGCACCTTCTCCTTAAAGGAGCTTTTGTACAAATATTCATTTGAGGAGAGAAATGAAGGATTTAGTTGTTGGCAGGATTCCACAGTGCATCGGATCCGCCCAATGAACAACCGGAAACAATCAGTCGTATGTTCCCCAAAGGGAAGATTGGTGAACTGACAAAAAACTCCTTTTGCAAAAGGGGTTTTACATCAAAACACAGATTTGACTCCAAGTTAACGCTGGAGTGCAGATCCAAGGTCAATTCATGAGCATGTCGTTGCAACACAAACATCCAAAGGACATAGATGCTTATTATACGAACGTAGAAGAACAACAGCAGCAGAGTGAAATAATGATAACGACAGACAGCAACACCCAGGCTGGGAATCACACACTGGTCACCTGCTTGTAAGGCGGCTATGCTGAACACTACACCACCATCCCATGATTTGTGCCAATACAGTCAGCTCAGTTCCAGCAATTTAGACATGAGCCTGACAGGCAACCCATGGGCTTCTGAACCATGACACAGCCAATGAGAATCAGCTGGGTCCAGAGTTCCCATACCGGGAGTTGAACCCGGGCCACCTGGGTGAAAACCAGGAATCCTAACCGCTAGACCATACGGGATAAAATCTATGAGTTTCTTTTTTTTTCAAAATCAATTTTGCACATCATATGACAGAATGACTAGTACGTGTGGCCTTGTGAGAGAGGATGAGGAATTAAGATGATCACTCCGGGATAAAACACATTGCGTTGGCTTCTGTGGAGGAGGTAAAGTGGTGTAATGTAGGCCAAATTAAATGCCAGTGTGGAAGTCCCTACTTATTGGTAAGGTTGCTTCTTGCCATCAGACTATGCTCGGCAATTTGAGGAACATTTGAAATGGCAATCATGCTTGTTGGAACTTGGAATTGACAGAAATTAAAAATGACATATGATCACTAGATAATGGGTTGTTGTGGCCGAGAGGTTAAGGCGATGGACTCGAAATCCATTGGGATCTTCCCGCGCAGGTTCGAATCCTGCCAACAACGGCAGGTTTTGGTCAACCCCATGATTTGCATTTCATTTTGGCTTTTACGATTTAATGTGACTTCTGGGTTTGCTGTATTTATTTACAGGGTATCGTTGTAAATCCCCAAAAACAGGGGGATGTAGCTCAGTGGTAGAGCGTGTGCTTCGCATGTACAAGGTCCTGGGATCAATCCCCAGTATCTCCACTGGTTCTTTTTGGGAATGCATATTTTGCTTCACTGGTTGCACACTAACCCGTTTCCTATGCTTAGGGCTGTAATACCACTGTAATAAGGAATTCTTTGTTTTGTGGCCTAATGTTGAAGGTGAAAGATTTTAAATCTGTTGGAATGAAAAAGCGCAGGTTAAAATTCTTCCAAAATCTTGAAGTTGCCCTGGCAAGATCGCCTTGTTTGCTTCCCCCGAGAATGTGTTCTGTTTATTGAGGCATGAAACAATTGTGGTCCTTCAGGACCATGAGACTATTTCATCAGGTTGGATGGTTGCAGAAAGATTTGGCTTTCAATGTGTTTCTCAACACAACGGCGACAAAGTGTCAGTAATTATCAGACCATTAAAATATACCCTGGTATTGGCAGTGGTGGGATTTGAACCCACGCCTCCAGAGAGACTGGAGCCTAAATCCAGCGCCTTAGACCACTCGGCCACACTACCGTCAGCAGGCCTTTAACCCTGACCTAAAAAGGGGGGGAGCTCCACTCTTCAGAGGCCTTCATACACGTCTACGTTAAACCAGGTCCCAGAGAAGACAGGTGTGAATGAGCATGTGTGCGATAACCAACACCAAGCATCTTTGGTGTTTTCTTGGTCATGTGTTGTGTTTGACGGTCATGTGTTGAAAAAAACAAACCAAACCATATCTGATCTAGCTGCAAAGAAGCAACAAGCTCACCCTGCCAGTCGGCCCACAATCAGCTCCCTTCTTCTGATTTTTTTTATTGTAGTCTTCCTCGGCATCTACACAAAGGTTTGGTCAATGGTGAAATGAATCTCTCATCTTGTAGTACATTAATATTAGCGGAAGCCACAGACTTTGGTCTTGACCCAAAGTTTTGATGTGCACTTGTGTAGGTAGTGTGGCCGAGTGGTCTAAGGCGCTGGATTAAGGCTCCAGTCTCTTCGGAGGCGTGGGTTCGAATCCCATCACTGCCATCACAAGTGCGTGTAACTGGTTGAATTAAAAGGCACCTTCTCCTTAAAGGAGCTTTTGTACAAATATTCATTTGAGGAGAGAAATGAAGGATTTAGTTGTTGGCAGGATTCCACAGTGCATCGGATCCGCCCAATGAACAACCGGAAACAATCAGTCGTATGTTCCCCAAAGGGAAGATTGGTGAACTGACAAAAAACTCCTTTTGCAAAAGGGGTTTTACATCAAAACACAGATTTGACTCCAAGTTAACGCTGGAGTGCAGATCCAAGGTCAATTCATGAGCATGTCGTTGCAACACAAACATCCAAAGGACATAGATGCTTATTATACGAACGTAGAAGAACAACAGCAGCAGAGTGAAATAATGATAACGACAGACAGCAACACCCAGGCTGGGAATCACACACTGGTCACCTGCTTGTAAGGCGGCTATGCTGAACACTACACCACCATCCCATGATTTGTGCCAATACAGTCAGCTCAGTTCCAGCAATTTAGACATGAGCCTGACAGGCAACCCATGGGCTTCTGAACCATGACAAAGCCAATGAGAATCAGCTGGGTCCAGAGTTCCCATACCGGGAGTTGAACCCGGGCCACCTGGGTGAAAACCAGGAATCCTAACCGCTAGACCATATGGGATCAAATCTATGAGTTTCTTTTTTTTTCAAAATCAATTTTGCACATCATATGACAGAATGACTAGTACGTGTGGCCTTGTGAGAGAGGATGAGGAATTAAGATGATCACTCCGGGATAAAACACATTGCGTTGGCTTCTGTGGAGGAGGTAAAGTGGTGTAATGTAGGCCAAATTAAATGCCAGTGTGGAAGTCCCTACTTATTGGGAAGGTTGCTTCTTGCCATCAGACTATGCTCGGCAATTTGAGGAACATTTGAAATGGCAATCATGCTTGTTGGAACTTGGAATTGACAGAAATTAAAAATGACATATGATCACTAGATAATGGGTTGTTGTGGCCGAGAGGTTAAGGCGATGGACTCGAAATCCATTGGGATCTTCCCGCGCAGGTTCGAATCCTGCCAACAACGGCAGGTTTTGGTCAACCCCATGATTTGCATTTCATTTTGGCTTTTACGATTTAATGTGACTTCTGGGTTTGCTGTATTTATTCACAGGGTATCGTTGTAAATCCCCAAAAACAGGGGGATGTAGCTCAGTGGTAGAGCGTGTGCTTCGCATGTACAAGGTCCTGGGATCAATCCCCAGTATCTCCACTGGTTCTTTTTGGGAATGCATATTTTGCTTCACTGGTTGCACACTAACCCGTTTCCTATGCTTAGGGCTGTAATACCACTGTAATAAGGAATTCTTTGTTTTGTGGCCTAATGTTGAAGGTGAAAGATTTTAAATCTGTTGGAATGAAAAAGCGCAGGTTAAAATTCTTCCAAAATCTTGAAGTTGCCCTGGCAAGATCGCCTTGTTTGCTTCCCCGAGAATGTGTTCTGTTTATTGAGGCATGAAACAATTGTGGTCCTTCAGGACCATGAGACTATTTCATCAGGTTGGATGGTTGCAGAAAGATTTGGCTTTCAATGTGTTTCTCAACACAACGGCGACAAAGTGTCAGTAATTATCAGACCATTAAAATATACCCTGGTATTGGCAGTGGTGGGATTTGAACCCACGCCTCCAGAGAGACTGGAGCCTAAATCCAGCGCCTTAGACCACTCGGCCACACTACCGTCAGCAGGACTTTAACCCTGACCTAAAAAGGGGGGGAGCTCCACTCTTCAGAGGCCTTCATACACGTCTACGTTAAACCAGGTCCCAGAGAAGACAGGTGTGAATGAGCATGTGTGCGATAACCAACACCAAGCATCTTTGGTGTTTTCTTGGTCATGTGTTGTGTTTGACGGTCATGTGTTGAAAAAAACAAACCAAACCAAACCATATCTGATCTAGCTGCAAAGAAGCAACAAGCTCACCCTGCCAGTCGGCCCACAATCAGCTCCCTTCTTCTGATTTTTTTTATTGTAGTCTTCCTCGGCATCTACACAAA
Organism: Gobius niger; assembly: GCF_951799975.1. Taxonomy (NCBI): domain Eukaryota; kingdom Metazoa; phylum Chordata; class Actinopteri; order Gobiiformes; family Gobiidae; genus Gobius; species Gobius niger. Next base: position 28,985,370 of record NC_136869.1, on the reverse strand, counting down.
GGTTTGGTCAATGGTGAAATGAATCTCTCATCTTGTAGTACATTAATATTAGCGGAAGCCACAGACTTTGGTCTTGACCCAAAGTTTTGATGTGCACTTGTGTAGGTAGTGTGGCCGAGTGGTCTAAGGGGCTGGATTAAGGCTCCAGTCTCTTCGGAGGCGTGGGTTCGAATCCCATCACTGCCATCACAAGTGCGTGTAACTGGTTGAATTAAAAGGCACCTTCTCCTTAAAGGAGCTTTTGTACAAATATTCATTTGAGGAGAGAAATGAAGGATTTAGTTGTTGGCAGGATTCCACAGTGCATCGGATCCGCCCAATGAACAACCGGAAACAATCAGTCGTATGTTCCCCAAAGGGAAGATTGGTGAACTGACAAAAAACTCCTTTTGCAAAAGGGGTTTTACATCAAAACACAGATTTGACTCCAAGTTAACGCTGGAGTGCAGATCCAAGGTCAATTCATGAGCATGTCGTTGCAACACAAACATCCAAAGGACATAGATGCTTATTATACGAACGTAGAAGAACAACAGCAGCAGAGTGAAATAATGATAACGACAGACAGCAACACCCAGGCGGGGAATCACACACTGGTCACCTGCTTGTAAGGCGGCTATGCTGAACACTACACCACCATCCCATGATTTGTGCCAATACAGTCAGCTCAGTTCCAGCAATTTAGACATGAGCCTGACAGGCAACCCATGGGCTTCTGAACCATGACACAGCCAATGAGAATCAGCTGGGTCCAGAGTTCCCATACCGGGAGTTGAACCCGGGCCACCTGGGTGAAAACCAGGAATCCTAACCGCTAGACCATACGGGATAAAATCTATGAGTTTCTTTTTTTTTCAAAATCAATTTTGCACATCATATGACAGAATGACTAGTACGTGTGGCCTTGTGAGAGAGGATGAGGAATTAAGATGATCACTCCGGGATAAAACACATTGCGTTGGCTTCTGTGGAGGAGGTAAAGTGGTGTAATGTAGGCCAAATTAAATGCCAGTGTGGAAGTCCCTACTTATTGGGAAGGTTGCTTCTTGCCATCAGACTATGCTCGGCAATTTGAGGAACATTTGAAATGGCAATCATGCTTGTTGGAACTTGGAATTGACAGAAATTAAAAATGACATATGATCACTAGATAATGGGTTTTTGTGGCCGAGAGGTTAAGGCAATGGACTCGAAATCCATTGGGATCTTCCCGCGCAGGTTCAAATCCTGCCAACAACGGCAGGTTTTGGTCAACCCCATGCTTTGCATTTCATTTTGGCTTTTACGATTTAATGTGACTTCTGGGTTTGCTGTATTTATTTACAGGGTATCGTTGTAAATCCCCAAAAACAGGGGGATGTAGCTCAGTGGTAGAGCGTGTGCTTCGCATGTACAAGGTCCTGGGATCAATCCCCAGTATCTCCACTGGTTCTTTTTGGGAATGCATATTTTGCTTCACTGGTTGCACACTAACCCGTTTCCTATGCTTAGGGCTGTAATACCACTGTAATAAGGAATTCTTTGTTTTGTGGCCTAATGTTGAAGGTGAAAGATTTTAAATCTGTTGGAATGAAAAAGCGCAGGTTAAAATTCTTCCAAAATCTTGAAGTTGCCCTGGCAAGATCGCCTTGTTTGCTTCCCCGAGAATGTGTTCTGTTTATTGAGGCATGAAACAATTGTGGTCCTTCAGGACCATGAGACTATTTCATCAGGTTGGATGGTTGCAGAAAGATTTGGCTTTCAATGTGTTTCTCAACACAACGGCGACAAAGTGTCAGTAATTATCAGACCATTAAAATATACCCTGGTATTGGCAGTGGTGGGATTGGAACCCACGCCTCCAGAGAGACTGGAGCCTAAATCCAGCGCCTTAGACCACTCGGCCACACTACCGTCAGCAGGACTTTAACCCTGACCTAAAAAGGGGAGGAGCTCCACTCTTCAGAGGCCTTCATACACGTCTACGTTAAACCAGGTCCCAGAGAAGACAGGTGTGAATGAGCATGTGTGCGATAACCAACACCAAGCATCTTTGGTGTTTTCTTGGTCATGTGTTGAAAAAACCAAACCAAACCAAACCATATCTGATCTAGCTGCAAAGAAGCAACAAGCTCACCCTGCCAGTCGGCCCACAATCAGCTCCCTTCTTCTGATTTTTTTTATTGTAGTCTTCCTCGGCATCTACACAAAGGTTTGGTCAATGGTGAAATGAATCTCTCATCTTGTCGTACATTAATATTAGCGGAAGCCACAGACTTTGGTCTTGACCCAAAGTTTTGATGTGCACTTGTGTAGGTAGTGTGGCCGAGTGGTCTAAGGCGCTGGATTAAGGCTCCAGTCTCTTCGGAGGCGTGGGTTCGAATCCCATCACTGCCATCACAAGTGCGTGTAACTGGTTGAATTAAAAGGCACCTTCTCCTTAAAGGAGCTTTTGTACAAATATTCATTTGAGGAGAGAAATGAAGGATTTAGTTGTTGGCAGGATTCCACAGTGCATCGGATCCGCCCAATGAACAACCGGAAACAATCAGTCGTATGTTCCCCAAAGGGAAGATTGGTGAACTGACAAAAAACTCCTTTTGCAAAAGGGGTTTTACATCAAAACACAGATTTGACTCCAAGTTAACGCTGGAGTGCAGATCCAAGGTCAATTCATGAGCATGTCGTTGCAACACAAACATCCAAAGGACATAGATGCTTATTATACGAACGTAGAAGAACAACAGCAGCAGAGTGAAATAATGATAACGACAGACAGCAACACCCAGGCTGGGAATCACACACTGGTCACCTGCTTGTAAGGCGGCTATGCTGAACACTACACCACCATCCCATGATTTGTGCCAATACAGTCAGCTCAGTTCCAGCAATTTAGACATGAGCCTGACAGGCAACCCATGGGCTTCTGAACCATGACACAGCCAATGAGAATCAGCTGGGTCCAGAGTTCCCATACCGGGAGTTGAACCCGGGCCACCTGGGTGAAAACCAGGAATCCTAACCGCTAGACCATATGGGATCAAATCTATGAGTTTCTTTTTTTTTCAAAATCAATTTTGCACATCATATGACAGAATGACTAGTACGTGTGGCCTTGTGAGAGAGGATGAGGAATTAAGATGATCACTCCGGGATAAAACACATTGCGTTGGCTTCTGTGGAGGAGGTAAAGTGGTGTAATGTAGGCCAAATTAAATGCCAGTGTGGAAGTCCCTACTTATTGGTAAGGTTGCTTCTTGCCATCAGACTATGCTCGGCAATTTGAGGAACATTTGAAATGGCAATCATGCTTGTTGGAACTTGGAATTGACAGAAATTAAAAATGACATATGATCACTAGATAATGGGTTGTTGTGGCCGAGAGGTTAAGGCGATGGACTCGAAATCCATTGGGATCTTCCCGCGCAGGTTCGAATCCTGCCAACAACGGCAGGTTTTGGTCAACCCCATGATTTGCATTTCATTTTGGCTTTTACGATTTAATGTGACTTCTGGGTTTGCTGTATTTATTTACAGGGTATCGTTGTAAATCCCCAAAAACAGGGGGATGTAGCTCAGTGGTAGAGCGTGTGCTTCGCATGTACAAGGTCCTGGGATCAATCCCCAGTATCTCCACTGGTTCTTTTTGGGAATGCATATTTTGCTTCACTGGTTGCACACTAACCCGTTTCCTATGCTTAGGGCTGTAATACCACTGTAATAAGGAATTCTTTGTTTTGTCGCCTAATGTTGAAGGTGAAAGATTTTAAATCTGTTGGAATGAAAAAGCGCAGGTTAAAATTCTTCCAAAATCTTGAAGTTGCCCTGGCAAGATCGCCTTGTTTGCTTCCCCGAGAATGTGTTCTGTTTATTGAGGCATGAAACAATTGTGGTCCTTCAGGACCATGAGACTATTTCATCAGGTTGGATGGTTGCAGAAAGATTTGGCTTTCAATTTGTTTCTCAACACAACGGCGACAAAGTGTCAGTAATTATCAGACCATTAAAATATACCCTGGTATTGGCAGTGGTGGGATTTGAACCCACGCCTCCAGAGAGACTGGAGCCTAAATCCAGCGCCTTAGACCACTCGGCCACACTACCGTCAGCAGGCCTTTAACCCTGACCTAAAAAGGGGGGGAGCTCCACTCTTCAGAGGCCTTCATACACGTCTACGTTAAACCAGGTCCCAGAGAAGACAGGTGTGAATGAGCATGTGTGCGATAACCAACACCAAGCATCTTTGGTGTTTTCTTGGTCATGTGTTGTGTTTGACGGTCATGTGTTGAAAAAAACAAACCAAACCATATCTGATCTAGCTGCAAAGAAGCAACAAGCTCACCCTGCCAGTCGGCCCACAATCAGCTCCCTTCTTCTGATTTTTTTTATTGTAGTCTTCCTCGGCATCTACACAAAGGTTTGGTCAATGGTGAAATGAATCTCTCATCTTGTAGTACATTAATATTAGCGGAAGCCACAGACTTTGGTCTTGACCCAAAGTTTTGATGTGCACTTGTGTAGGTAGTGTGGCCGAGTGGTCTAAGGCGCTGGATTAAGGCTCCAGTCTCTTCGGAGGCGTGGGTTCGAATCCCATCACTGCCATCACAAGTGCGTGTAACTGGTTGAATTAAAAGGCACCTTCTCCTTAAAGGAGCTTTTGTACAAATATTCATTTGAGGAGAGAAATGAAGGATTTAGTTGTTGGCAGGATTCCACAGTGCATCGGATCCGCCCAATGAACAACCGGAAACAATCAGTCGTATGTTCCCCAAAGGGAAGATTGGTGAACTGACAAAAAACTCCTTTTGCAAAAGGGGTTTTACATCAAAACACAGATTTGACTCCAAGTTAACGCTGGAGTGCAGATCCAAGGTCAATTCATGAGCATGTCGTTGCAACACAAACATCCAAAGGACATAGATGCTTATTATACGAACGTAGAAGAACAACAGCAGCAGAGTGAAATAATGATAACGACAGACAGCAACACCCAGGCTGGGAATCACACACTGGTCACCTGCTTGTAAGGCGGCTATGCTGAACACTACACCACCATCCCATGATTTGTGCCAATACAGTCAGCTCAGTTCCAGCAATTTAGACATGAGCCTGACAGGCAACCCATGGGCTTCTGAACCATGACAAAGCCAATGAGAATCAGCTGGGTCCAGAGTTCCCATACCGGGAGTTGAACCCGGGCCACCTGGGTGAAAACCAGGAATCCTAACCGCTAGACCATATGGGATCAAATCTATGAGTTTCTTTTTTTTTCAAAATCAATTTTGCACATCATATGACAGAATGACTAGTACGTGTGGCCTTGTGAGAGAGGATGAGGAATTAAGATGATCACTCCGGGATAAAACACATTGCGTTGGCTTCTGTGGAGGAGGTAAAGTGGTGTAATGTAGGCCAAATTAAATGCCAGTGTGGAAGTCCCTACTTATTGGGAAGGTTGCTTCTTGCCATCAGACTATGCTCGGCAATTTGAGGAACATTTGAAATGGCAATCATGCTTGTTGGAACTTGGAATTGACAGAAATTAAAAATGACATATGATCACTAGATAATGGGTTGTTGTGGCCGAGAGGTTAAGGCGATGGACTCGAAATCCATTGGGATCTTCCCGCGCAGGTTCGAATCCTGCCAACAACGGCAGGTTTTGGTCAACCCCATGATTTGCATTTCATTTTGGCTTTTACGATTTAATGTGACTTCTGGGTTTGCTGTATTTATTCACAGGGTATCGTTGTAAATCCCCAAAAACAGGGGGATGTAGCTCAGTGGTAGAGCGTGTGCTTCGCATGTACAAGGTCCTGGGATCAATCCCCAGTATCTCCACTGGTTCTTTTTGGGAATGCATATTTTGCTTCACTGGTTGCACACTAACCCGTTTCCTATGCTTAGGGCTGTAATACCACTGTAATAAGGAATTCTTTGTTTTGTGGCCTAATGTTGAAGGTGAAAGATTTTAAATCTGTTGGAATGAAAAAGCGCAGGTTAAAATTCTTCCAAAATCTTGAAGTTGCCCTGGCAAGATCGCCTTGTTTGCTTCCCCGAGAATGTGTTCTGTTTATTGAGGCATGAAACAATTGTGGTCCTTCAGGACCATGAGACTATTTCATCAGGTTGGATGGTTGCAGAAAGATTTGGCTTTCAATGTGTTTCTCAACACAACGGCGACAAAGTGTCAGTAATTATCAGACCATTAAAATATACCCTGGTATTGGCAGTGGTGGGATTTGAACCCACGCCTCCAGAGAGACTGGAGCCTAAATCCAGCGCCTTAGACCACTCGGCCACACTACCGTCAGCAGGACTTTAACCCTGACCTAAAAAGGGGGGGAGCTCCACTCTTCAGAGGCCTTCATACACGTCTACGTTAAACCAGGTCCCAGAGAAGACAGGTGTGAATGAGCATGTGTGCGATAACCAACACCAAGCATCTTTGGTGTTTTCTTGGTCATGTGTTGTGTTTGACGGTCATGTGTTGAAAAAAACAAACCAAACCAAACCATATCTGATCTAGCTGCAAAGAAGCAACAAGCTCACCCTGCCAGTCGGCCCACAATCAGCTCCCTTCTTCTGATTTTTTTTATTGTAGTCTTCCTCGGCATCTACACAAAGGTTTGGTCAATGGTGAAATGAATCTCTCATCTTGTAGTACATTAATATTAGCGGAAGCCACAGACTTTGGTCTTGACCCAAAGTTTTGATGTGCACTTGTGTAGGTAGTGTGGCCGAGTGGTCTAAGGGGCTGGATTAAGGCTCCAGTCTCTTCGGAGGCGTGGGTTCGAATCCCATCACTGCCATCACAAGTGCGTGTAACTGGTTGAATTAAAAGGCACCTTCTCCTTAAAGGAGCTTTTGTACAAATATTCATTTGAGGAGAGAAATGAAGGATTTAGTTGTTGGCAGCATTCCACAGTGCATCGGATCCGCCCAATGAACAACCGGAAACAATCAGTCGTATGTTCCCCAAAGGGAAGATTGGTGAACTGACAAAAAACTCCTTTTGCAAAAGGGGTTTTACATCAAAACACAGATTTGACTCCAAGTTAACGCTGGAGTGCAGATCCAAGGTCAATTCATGAGCATGTCGTTGCAACACAAACATCCAAAGGACATAGATGCTTATTATACGAACGTAGAAGAACAACAGCAGCAGAGTGAAATAATGATAACGACAGACAGCAACACCCAGGCGGGGAATCACACACTGGTCACCTGCTTGTAAGGCGGCTATGCTGAACACTACACCACCATCCCATGATTTGTGCCAATACAGTCAGCTCAGTTCCAGCAATTTAGACATGAGCCTGACAGGCAACCCATGGGCTTCTGAACCATGACACAGCCAATGAGAATCAGCTGGGTCCAGAGTTCCCATACCGGGAGTTGAACCCGGGCCACCTGGGTGAAAACCAGGAATCCTAACCGCTAGACCATACGGGATAAAATCTATGAGTTTCTTTTTTTTTCAAAATCAATTTTGCACATCATATGACAGAATGACTAGTACGTGTGGCCTTGTGAGAGAGGATGAGGAATTAAGATGATCACTCCGGGATAAAACACATTGCGTTGGCTTCTGTGGAGGAGGTAAAGTGGTGTAATGTAGGCCAAATTAAATGCCAGTGTGGAAGTCCCTACTTATTGGGAAGGTTGCTTCTTGCCATCAGACTATGCTCGGCAATTTGAGGAACATTTGAAATGGCAATCATGCTTGTTGGAACTTGGAATTGACAGAAATTAAAAATGACATATGATCACTAGATAATGGGTTTTTGTGGCCGAGAGGTTAAGGCAATGGACTCGAAATCCATTGGGATCTTCCCGCGCAGGTTCAAATCCTGCCAACAACGGCAGGTTTTGGTCAACCCCATGCTTTGCATTTCATTTTGGCTTTTACGATTTAATGTGACTTCTGGGTTTGCTGTATTTATTTACAGGGTATCGTTGTAAATCCCCAAAAACAGGGGGATGTAGCTCAGTGGTAGAGCGTGTGCTTCGCATGTACAAGGTCCTGGGATCAATCCCCAGTATCTCCACTGGTTCTTTTTGGGAATGCATATTTTGCTTCACTGGTTGCACACTAACCCGTTTCCTATGCTTAGGGCTGTAATACCACTGTAATAAGGAATTCTTTGTTTTGTGGCCTAATGTTGAAGGTGAAAGATTTTAAATCTGTTGGAATGAAAAAGCGCAGGTTAAAATTCTTCCAAAATCTTGAAGTTGCCCTGGCAAGATCGCCTTGTTTGCTTCCCCGAGAATGTGTTCTGTTTATTGAGGCATGAAACAATTGTGGTCCTTCAGGACCATGAGACTATTTCATCAGGTTGGATGGTTGCAGAAAGATTTGGCTTTCAATGTGTTTCTCAACACAACGGCGACAAAGTGTCAGTAATTATCAGACCATTAAAATATACCCTGGTATTGGCAGTGGTGGGATTTGAACCCACGCCTCCAGAGAGACTGGAGCCTAAATCCAGCGCCTTAGACCACTCGGCCACACTACCGTCAGCAGGACTTTAACCCTGACCTAAAAAGGGGAGGAGCTCCACTCTTCAGAGGCCTTCATACACGTCTACGTTAAACCAGGTCCCAGAGAAGACAGGTGTGAATGAGCATGTGTGCGATAACCAACACCAAGCATCTTTGGTGTTTTCTTGGTCATGTGTTGAAAAAACCAAACCAAACCAAACCATATCTGATCTAGCTGCAAAGAAGCAACAAGCTCACCCTGCCAGTCGGCCCACAATCAGCTCCCTTCTTCTGATTTTTTTTATTGTAGTCTTCCTCGGCATCTACACAAAGGTTTGGTCAATGGTGAAATGAATCTCTCATCTTGTCGTACATTAATATTAGCGGAAGCCACAGACTTTGGTCTTGACCCAAAGTTTTGATGTGCACTTGTGTAGGTAGTGTGGCCGAGTGGTCTAAGGCGCTGGATTAAGGCTCCAGTCTCTTCGGAGGCGTGGGTTCGAATCCCATCACTGCCATCACAAGTGCGTGTAACTGGTTGAATTAAAAGGCACCTTCTCCTTAAAGGAGCTTTTGTACAAATATTCATTTGAGGAGAGAAATGAAGGATTTAGTTGTTGGCAGGATTCCACAGTGCATCGGATCCGCCCAATGAACAACCGGAAACAATCAGTCGTATGTTCCCCAAAGGGAAGATTGGTGAACTGACAAAAAACTCCTTTTGCAAAAGGGGTTTTACATCAAAACACAGATTTGACTCCAAGTTAACGCTGGAGTGCAGATCCAAGGTCAATTCATGAGCATGTCGTTGCAACACAAACATCCAAAGGACATAGATGCTTATTATACGAACGTAGAAGAACAACAGCAGCAGAGTGAAATAATGATAACGACAGACAGCAACACCCAGGCTGGGAATCACACACTGGTCACCTGCTTGTAAGGCGGCTATGCTGAACACTACACCACCATCCCATGATTTGTGCCAATACAGTCAGCTCAGTTCCAGCAATTTAGACATGAGCCTGACAGGCAACCCATGGGCTTCTGAACCATGACACAGCCAATGAGAATCAGCTGGGTCCAGAGTTCCCATACCGGGAGTTGAACCCGGGCCACCTGGGTGAAAACCAGGAATCCTAACCGCTAGACCATATGGGATCAAATCTATGAGTTTCTTTTTTTTTCAAAATCAATTTTGCACATCATATGACAGAATGACTAGTACGTGTGGCCTTGTGAGAGAGGATGAGGAATTAAGATGATCACTCCGGGATAAAACACATTGCGTTGGCTTCTGTGGAGGAGGTAAAGTGGTGTAATGTAGGCCAAATTAAATGCCAGTGTGGAAGTCCCTACTTATTGGTAAGGTTGCTTCTTGCCATCAGACTATGCTCGGCAATTTGAGGAACATTTGAAATGGCAATCATGCTTGTTGGAACTTGGAATTGACAGAAATTAAAAATGACATATGATCACTAGATAATGGGTTGTTGTGGCCGAGAGGTTAAGGCGATGGACTCGAAATCCATTGGGATCTTCCCGCGCAGGTTAGAATCCTGCCAACAACGGCAGGTTTTGGTCAACCCCATGATTTGCATTTCATTTTGGCTTTTACGATTTAATGTGACTTCTGGGTTTGCTGTATTTATTTACAGGGTATCGTTGTAAATCCCCAAAAACAGGGGGATGTAGCTCAGTGGTAGAGCGTGTGCTTCGCATGTACAAGGTCCTGGGATCAATCCCCAGTATCTCCACTGGTTCTTTTTGGGAATGCATATTTTGCTTCACTGGTTGCACACTAACCCGTTTCCTATGCTTAGGGCTGTAATACCACTGTAATAAGGAATTCTTTGTTTTGTCGCCTAATGTTGAAGGTGAAAGATTTTAAATCTGTTGGAATGAAAAAGCGCAGGTTAAAATTCTTCCAAAATCTTGAAGTTGCCCTGGCAAGATCGCCTTGTTTGCTTCCCCGAGAATGTGTTCTGTTTATTGAGGCATGAAACAATTGTGGTCCTTCAGGACCATGAGACTATTTCATCAGGTTGGATGGTTGCAGAAAGATTTGGCTTTCAATGTGTTTCTCAACACAACGGCGACAAAGTGTCAGTAATTATCAGACCATTAAAATATACCCTGGTATTGGCAGTGGTGGGATTTGAACCCACGCCTCCAGAGAGACTGGAGCCTAAATCCAGCGCCTTAGACCACTCGGCCACACTACCGTCAGCAGGCCTTTAACCCTGACCTAAAAAGGGGGGGAGCTCCACTCTTCAGAGGCCTTCATACACGTCTACGTTAAACCAGGTCCCAGAGAAGACAGGTGTGAATGAGCATGTGTGCGATAACCAACACCAAGCATCTTTGGTGTTTTCTTGGTCATGTGTTGAAAAAACCAAACCAAACCAAACCATATCTGATCTAGCTGCAAAGAAGCAACAAGCTCACCCTGCCAGTCGGCCCACAATCAGCTCCCTTCTTCTGATTTTTTTTATTGTAGTCTTCCTCGGCATCTACACAAAGGTTTGGTCAATGGTGAAATGAATCTCTCATCTTGTAGTACATTAATATTAGCGGAAGCCACAGACTTTGGTCTTGACCCAAAGTTTTGATGTGCACTTGTGTAGGTAGTGTGGCCGAGTGGTCTAAGGCGCTGGATTAAGGCTCCAGTCTCTTCGGAGGCGTGGGTTCGAATCCCATCACTGCCATCACAAGTGCGTGTAACTGGTTGAATTAAAAGGCACCTTCTCCTTAAAGGAGCTTTTGTACAAATATTCATTTGAGGAGAGAAATGAAGGATTTAGTTGTTGGCAGGATTCCACAGTGCATCGGATCCGCCCAATGAACAACCGGAAACAATCAGTCGTATGTTCCCCAAAGGGAAGATTGGTGAACTGACAAAAAACTCCTTTTGCAAAAGGGGTTTTACATCAAAACACAGATTTGACTCCAAGTTAACGCTGGAGTGCAGATCCAAGGTCAATTCATGAGCATGTCGTTGCAACACAAACATCCAAAGGACATAGATGCTTATTATACGAACGTAGAAGAACAACAGCAGCAGAGTGAAATAATGATAACGACAGACAGCAACACCCAGGCTGGGAATCACACACTGGTCACCTGCTTGTAAGGCGGCTATGCTGAACACTACACCACCATCCCATGATTTGTGCCAATACAGTCAGCTCAGTTCCAGCAATTTAGACATGAGCCTGACAGGCAACCCATGGGCTTCTGAACCATGACACAGCCAATGAGAATCAGCTGGGTCCAGAGTTCCCATACCGGGAGTTGAACCCGGGCCACCTGGGTGAAAACCAGGAATCCTAACCGCTAGACCATATGGGATCAAATCTATGAGTTTCTTTTTTTTTCAAAATCAATTTTGCACATCATATGACAGAATGACTAGTACGTGTGGCCTTGTGAGAGAGGATGAGGAATTAAGATGATCACTCCGGGATAAAACACATTGCGTTGGCTTCTGTGGAGGAGGTAAAGTGGTGTAATGTAGGCCAAATTAAATGCCAGTGTGGAAGTCCCTACTTATTGGTAAGGTTGCTTCTTGCCATCAGACTATGCTCGGCAATTTGAGGAACATTTGAAATGGCAATCATGCTTGTTGGAACTTGGAATTGACAGAAATTAAAAATGACATATGATCACTAGATAATGGGTTGTTGTGGCCGAGAGGTTAAGGCGATGGACTCGAAATCCATTGGGATCTTCCCGCGCAGGTTAGAATCCTGCCAACAACGGCAGGTTTTGGTCAACCCCATGATTTGCATTTCATTTTGGCTTTTACGATTTAATGTGACTTCTGGGTTTGCTGTATTTATTTACAGGGTATCGTTGTAAATCCCCAAAAACAGGGGGATGTAGCTCAGTGGTAGAGCGTGTGCTTCGCATGTACAAGGTCCTGGGATCAATCCCCAGTATCTCCACTGGTTCTTTTTGGGAATGCATATTTTGCTTCACTGGTTGCACACTAACCCGTTTCCTATGCTTAGGGCTGTAATACCACTGTAATAAGGAATTCTTTGTTTTGTCGCCTAATGTTGAAGGTGAAAGATTTTAAATCTGTTGGAATGAAAAAGCGCAGGTTAAAATTCTTCCAAAATCTTGAAGTTGCCCTGGCAAGATCGCCTTGTTTGCTTCCCCGAGAATGTGTTCTGTTTATTGAGGCATGAAACAATTGTGGTCCTTCAGGACCATGAGACTATTTCATCAGGTTGGATGGTTGCAGAAAGATTTGGCTTTCAATTTGTTTCTCAACACAACGGCGACAAAGTGTCAGTCATTATCAGACCATTAAAATATACCCTGGTATTGGCAGTGGTGGGATTTGAACCCACGCCTCCAGAGAGACTGGAGCCTAAATCCAGCGCCTTAGACCACTCGGCCACACTACCGTCAGCAGGCCTTTAACCCTGACCTAAAAAGGGGGGGAGCTCCACTCTTCAGAGGCCTTCATACACGTCTACGTTAAACCAGGTCCCAGAGAAGACAGGTGTGAATGAGCATGTGTGCGATAACCAACACCAAGCATCTTTGGTGTTTTCTTGGTCATGTGTTGTGTTTGACGGTCATGTGTTGAAAAAAACAAACCAAACCAAACCATATCTGATCTAGCTGCAAAGAAGCAACAAGCTCACCCTGCCAGTCGGCCCACAATCAGCTCCCTTCTTCTGATTTTTTTTATTGTAGTCTTCCTCGGCATCTACACAAAGGTTTGGTCAATGGTGAAATGAATCTCTCATCTTGTAGTACATTAATATTAGCGGAAGCCACAGACTTTGGTCTTGACCCAAAGTTTTGATGTGCACTTGTGTAGGTAGTGTGGCCGAGTGGTCTAAGGCGCTGGATTAAGGCTCCAGTCTCTTCGGAGGCGTGGGTTCGAATCCCATCACTGCCATCACAAGTGCGTGTAACTGGTTGAATTAAAAGGCACCTTCTCCTTAAAGGAGCTTTTGTACAAATATTCATTTGAGGAGAGAAATGAAGGATTTAGTTGTTGGCAGCATTCCACAGTGCATCGGATCCGCCCAATGAACAACCGGAAACAATCAGTCGTATGTTCCCCAAAGGGAAGATTGGTGAACTGACAAAAAACTCCTTTTGCAAAAGGGGTTTTACATCAAAACACAGATTTGACTCCAAGTTAACGCTGGAGTGCAGATCCAAGGTCAATTCATGAGCATGTCGTTGCAACACAAACATCCAAAGGACATAGATGCTTATTATACGAACGTAGAAGAACAACAGCAGCAGAGTGAAATAATGATAACGACAGACAGCAACACCCAGGCTGGGAATCACACACTGGTCACCTGCTTGTAAGGCGGCTATGCTGAACACTACACCACCATCCCATGATTTGTGCCAATACAGTCAGCTCAGTTCCAGCAATTTAGACATGAGCCTGACAGGCAACCCATGGGCTTCTGAACCATGACACAGCCAATGAGAATCAGCTGGGTCCAGAGTTCCCATACCGGGAGTTGAACCCGGGCCACCTGGGTGAAAACCAGGAATCCTAACCGCTAGACCATACGGGATAAAATCTATGAGTTTCTTTTTTTTTCAAAATCAATTTTGCACATCATATGACAGAATGACTAGTACGTGTGGCCTTGTGAGAGAGGATGAGGAATTAAGATGATCACTCCGGGATAAAACACATTGCGTTGGCTTCTGTGGAGGAGGTAAAGTGGTGTAATGTAGGCCAAATTAAATGCCAGTGTGGAAGTCCCTACTTATTGGGAAGGTTGCTTCTTGCCATCAGACTATGCTCGGCAATTTGAGGAACATTTGAAATGGCAATCATGCTTGTTGGAACTTGGAATTGACAGAAATTAAAAATGACATACGATCACTAGATAATGGGTTGTTGTGGCCGAGAGGTTAAGGCAATGGACTCGAAATCCATTGGGATCTTCCCGCGCAGGTTCAAATCCTGCCAACAACGGCAGGTTTTGGTCAACCCCATGATTTGCATTTCATTTTGGCTTTTACGATTTAATGTGACTTCTGGGTTTGCTGTATTTATTTACAGGGTATCGTTGTAAATCCCCAAAAACAGGGGGATGTAGCTCAGTGGTAGAGCGTGTGCTTCGCATGTACAAGGTCCTGGGATCAATCCCCAGTATCTCCACTGGTTCTTTTTGGGAATGCATATTTTGCTTCACTGGTTGCACACTAACCCGTTTCCTATGCTTAGGGCTGTAATACCACTGTAATAAGGAATTCTTTGTTTTGTGGCCTAATGTTGAAGGTGAAAGATTTTAAATCTGTTGGAATGAAAAAGCGCAGGTTAAAATTCTTCCAAAATCTTGAAGTTGCCCTGGCAAGATCGCCTTGTTTGCTTCCCCGAGAATGTGTTCTGTTTATTGAGGCATGAAACAATTGTGGTCCTTCAGGACCATGAGACTATTTCATCAGGTTGGATGGTTGCAGAAAGATTTGGCTTTCAATGTGTTTCTCAACACAACGGCGACAAAGTGTCAGTAATTATCAGACCATTAAAATATACCCTGGTATTGGCAGTGGTGGGATTTGAACCCACGCCTCCAGAGAGACTGGAGCCTAAATCCAGCGCCTTAGACCACTCGGCCACACTACCGTCAGCAGGACTTTAACCCTGACCTAAAAAGGGGAGGAGCTCCACTCTTCAGAGGCCTTCATACACGTCTACGTTAAACCAGGTCCCAGAGAAGACAGGTGTGAATGAGCATGTGTGCGATAACCAACACCAAGCATCTTTGGTGTTTTCTTGGTCATGTGTTGAAAAAACCAAACCAAACCAAACCATATCTGATCTAGCTGCAAAGAAGCAACAAGCTCACCCTGCCAGTCGGCCCACAATCAGCTCCCTTCTTCTGATTTTTTTTATTGTAGTCTTCCTCGGCATCTACACAAAGGTTTGGTCAATGGTGAAATGAATCTCTCATCTTGTCGTACATTAATATTAGCGGAAGCCACAGACTTTGGTCTTGACCCAAAGTTTTGATGTGCACTTGTGTAGGTAGTGTGGCCGAGTGGTCTAAGGCGCTGGATTAAGGCTCCAGTCTCTTCGGAGGCGTGGGTTCGAATCCCATCACTGCCATCACAAGTGTGTGTAACTGGTTGAATTAAAAGGCACCTTCTCCTTAAAGGAGCTTTTGTACAAATATTCATTTGAGGAGAGAAATGAAGGATTTAGTTGTTGGCAGGATTCCACAGTGCATCGGATCCGCCCAATGAACAACCGGAAACAATCAGTCGTATGTTCCCCAAAGGGAAGATTGGTGAACTGACAAAAAACTCCTTTTGCAAAAGGGGTTTTACATCAAAACACAGATTTGACTCCAAGTTAACGCTGGAGTGCAGATCCAAGGTCAATTCATGAGCATGTCGTTGCAACACAAACATCCAAAGGACATAGATGCTTATTATACGAACGTAGAAGAACAACAGCAGCAGAGTGAAATAATGATAACGACAGACAGCAACACCCAGGCTGGGAATCACACACTGGTCACCTGCTTGTAAGGCGGCTATGCTGAACACTACACCACCATCCCATGATTTGTGCCAATACAGTCAGCTCAGTTCCAGCAATTTAGACATGAGCCTGACAGGCAACCCATGGGCTTCTGAACCATGACACAGCCAATGAGAATCAGCTGGGTCCAGAGTTCCCATACCGGGAGTTGAACCCGGGCCACCTGGGTGAAAACCAGGAATCCTAACCGCTAGACCATATGGGATCAAATCTATGAGTTTCTTTTTTTTTCAAAATCAATTTTGCACATCATATGACAGAATGACTAGTACGTGTGGCCTTGTGAGAGAGGATGAGGAATTAAGATGATCACTCCGGGATAAAACACATTGCGTTGGCTTCTGTGGAGGAGGTAAAGTGGTGTAATGTAGGCCAAATTAAATGCCAGTGTGGAAGTCCCTACTTATTGGGAAGGTTGCTTCTTGCCATCAGACTATGCTCGGCAATTTGAGGAACATTTGAAATGGCAATCATGCTTGTTGGAACTTGGAATTGACAGAAATTAAAAATGACATATGATCACTAGATAATGGGTTGTTGTGGCCGAGAGGTTAAGGCGATGGACTCGAAATCCATTGGGATCTTCCCGCGCAGGTTCGAATCCTGCCAACAACGGCAGGTTTTGGTCAACCCCATGATTTGCATTTCATTTTGGCTTTTACGATTTAATGTGACTTCTGGGTTTGCTGTATTTATTTACAGGGTATCGTTGTAAATCCCCAAAAACAGGGGGATGTAGCTCAGTGGTAGAGCGTGTGCTTCGCATGTACAAGGTCCTGGGATCAATCCCCAGTATCTCCACTGGTTCTTTTTGGGAATGCATATTTTGCTTCACTGGTTGCACACTAACCCGTTTCCTATGCTTAGGGCTGTAATACCACTGTAATAAGGAATTCTTTGTTTTGTGGCCTAATGTTGAAGGTGAAAGATTTTAAATCTGTTGGAATGAAAAAGCGCAGGTTAAAATTCTTCCAAAATCTTGAAGTTGCCCTGGCAAGATCGCCTTGTTTGCTTCCCCGAGAATGTGTTCTGTTTATTGAGGCATGAAACAATTGTGGTCCTTCAGGACCATGAGACTATTTCATCAGGTTGGATGGTTGCAGAAAGATTTGGCTTTCAATGTGTTTCTCAACACAACGGCGACAAAGTGTCAGTAATTATCAGACCATTAAAATATACCCTGGTATTGGCAGTGGTGGGATTTGAACCCACGCCTCCAGAGAGACTGGAGCCTAAATCCAGCGCCTTAGACCACTCGGCCACACTACCGTCAGCAGGACTTTAACCCTGACCTAAAAAGGGGGGGAGCTCCACTCTTCAGAGGCCTTCATACACGTCTACGTTAAACCAGGTCCCAGAGAAGACAGGTGTGAATGAGCATGTGTGCGATAACCAACACCAAGCATCTTTGGTGTTTTCTTGGTCATGTGTTGTGTTTGACGGTCATGTGTTGAAAAAACCAAACCAAACCAAACCATATCTGATCTAGCTGCAAAGAAGCAACAAGCTCACCCTGCCAGTCGGCCCACAATCAGCTCCCTTCTTCTGATTTTTTTTATTGTAGTCTTCCTCGGCATCTACACAAAGGTTTGGTCAATGGTGAAATGAATCTCTCATCTTGTAGTACATTAATATTAGCGGAAGCCACAGACTTTGGTCTTGACCCAAAGTTTTGATGTGCACTTGTGTAGGTAGTGTGGCCGAGTGGTCTAAGGGGCTGGATTAAGGCTCCAGTCTCTTCGGAGGCGTGGGTTCGAATCCCATCACTGCCATCACAAGTGCGTGTAACTGGTTGAATTAAAAGGCACCTTCTCCTTAAAGGAGCTTTTGTACAAATATTCATTTGAGGAGAGAAATGAAGGATTTAGTTGTTGGCAGGATTCCACAGTGCATCGGATCCGCCCAATGAACAACCGGAAACAATCAGTCGTATGTTCCCCAAAGGGAAGATTGGTGAACTGACAAAAAACTCCTTTTGCAAAAGGGGTTTTACATCAAAACACAGATTTGACTCCAAGTTAACGCTGGAGTGCAGATCCAAGGTCAATTCATGAGCATGTCGTTGCAACACAAACATCCGAACGTAGAAGAACAACAGCAGCAGAGTGAAATAATGATAACGACAGACAGCAACACCCAGGCTGGGAATCACACACTGGTCACCTGCTTGTAAGGCGGCTATGCTGAACACTACACCACCATCCCATGATTTGTGCCAATACAGTCAGCTCAGTTCCAGCAATTTAGACATGAGCCTGACAGGCAACCCATGGGCTTCTGAACCATGACACAGCCAATGAGAATCAGCTGGGTCCAGAGTTCCCATACCGGGAGTTGAACCCGGGCCACCTGGGTGAAAACCAGGAATCCTAACCGCTAGACCATATGGGATCAAATCTATGAGTTTCTTTTTTTTTCAAAATCAATTTTGCACATCATATGACAGAATGACTAGTACGTGTGGCCTTGTGAGAGAGGATGAGGAATTAAGATGATCACTCCGGGATAAAACACATTGCGTTGGCTTCTGTGGAGGAGGTAAAGTGGTGTAATGTAGGCCAAATTAAATGCCAGTGTGGAAGTCCCTACTTATTGGGAAGGTTGCTTCTTGCCATCAGACTATGCTCGGCAATTTGAGGAACATTTGAAATGGCAATCATGCTTGTTGGAACTTGGAATTGACAGAAATTAAAAATGACATATGATCACTAGATAATGGGTTGTTGTGGCCGAGAGGTTAAGGCGATGGACTCGAAATCCATTGGGATCTTCCCGCGCAGGTTCGAATCCTGCCAACAACGGCAGGTTTTGGTCAACCCCATGATTTGCATTTCATTTTGGCTTTTACGATTTAATGTGACTTCTGGGTTTGCTGTATTTATTTACAGGGTATCGTTGTAAATCCCCAAAAACAGGGGGATGTAGCTCAGTGGTAGAGCGTGTGCTTCGCATGTACAAGGTCCTGGGATCAATCCCCAGTATCTCCACTGGTTCTTTTTGGGAATGCATATTTTGCTTCACTGGTTGCACACTAACCCGTTTCCTATGCTTAGGGCTGTAATACCACTGTAATAAGGAATTCTTTGTTTTGTGGCCTAATGTTGAAGGTGAAAGATTTTAAATCTGTTGGAATGAAAAAGCGCAGGTTAAAATTCTTCCAAAATCTTGAAGTTGCCCTGGCAAGATCGCCTTGTTTGCTTCCCCGAGAATGTGTTCTGTTTATTGAGGCATGAAACAATTGTGGTCCTTCAGGACCATGAGACTATTTCATCAGGTTGGATGGTTGCAGAAAGATTTGGCTTTCAATGTGTTTCTCAACACAACGGCGACAAAGTGTCAGTAATTATCAGACCATTAAAATATACCCTGGTATTGGCAGTGGTGGGATTTGAACCCACGCCTCCAGAGAGACTGGAGCCTAAATCCAGCGCCTTAGACCACTCGGCCACACTACCGTCAGCAGGACTTTAACCCTGACCTAAAAAGGGGGGGAGCTCCACTCTTCAGAGGCCTTCATACACGTCTACGTTAAACCAGGTCCCAGAGAAGACAGGTGTGAATGAGCATGTGTGCGATAACCAACACCAAGCATCTTTGGTGTTTTCTTGGTCATGTGTTGTGTTTGACGGTCATGTGTTGAAAAAACCAAACCAAACCAAACCATATCTGATCTAGCTGCAAAGAAGCAACAAGCTCACCCTGCCAGTCGGCCCACAATCAGCTCCCTTCTTCTGATTTTTTTTATTGTAGTCTTCCTCGGCATCTACACAAAGGTTTGGTCAATGGTGAAATGAATCTCTCATCTTGTAGTACATTAATATTAGCGGAAGCCACAGACTTTGGTCTTGACCCAAAGTTTTGATGTGCACTTGTGTAGGTAGTGTGGCCGAGTGGTCTAAGGGGCTGGATTAAGGCTCCAGTCTCTTCGGAGGCGTGGGTTCGAATCCCATCACTGCCATCACAAGTGCGTGTAACTGGTTGAATTAAAAGGCACCTTCTCCTTAAAGGAGCTTTTGTACAAATATTCATTTGAGGAGAGAAATGAAGGATTTAGTTGTTGGCAGGATTCCACAGTGCATCGGATCCGCCCAATGAACAACCGGAAACAATCAGTCGTATGTTCCCCAAAGGGAAGATTGGTGAACTGACAAAAAACTCCTTTTGCAAAAGGGGTTTTACATCAAAACACAGATTTGACTCCAAGTTAACGCTGGAGTGCAGATCCAAGGTCAATTCATGAGCATGTCGTTGCAACACAAACATCCGAACGTAGAAGAACAACAGCAGCAGAGTGAAATAATGATAACGACAGACAGCAACACCCAGGCTGGGAATCACACACTGGTCACCTGCTTGTAAGGCGGCTATGCTGAACACTACACCACCATCCCATGATTTGTGCCAATACAGTCAGCTCAGTTCCAGCAATTTAGACATGAGCCTGACAGGCAACCCATGGGCTTCTGAACCATGACACAGCCAATGAGAATCAGCTGGGTCCAGAGTTCCCATACCGGGAGTTGAACCCGGGCCACCTGGGTGAAAACCAGGAATCCTAACCGCTAGACCATATGGGATCAAATCTATGAGTTTCTTTTTTTTTCAAAATCAATTTTGCACATCATATGACAGAATGACTAGTACGTGTGGCCTTGTGAGAGAGGATGAGGAATTAAGATGATCACTCCGGGATAAAACACATTGCGTTGGCTTCTGTGGAGGAGGTAAAGTGGTGTAATGTAGGCCAAATTAAATGCCAGTGTGGAAGTCCCTACTTATTGGGAAGGTTGCTTCTTGCCATCAGACTATGCTCGGCAATTTGAGGAACATTTGAAATGGCAATCATGCTTGTTGGAACTTGGAATTGACAGAAATTAAAAATGACATACGATCACTAGATAATGGGTTGTTGTGGCCGAGAGGTTAAGGCGATGGACTCGAAATCCATTGGGATCTTCCCGCGCAGGTTCAAATCCTGCCAACAATGGCAGGTTTTGGTCAACCCCATGATTTGCATTTCATTTTGGCTTTTACGATTTAATGTGACTTCTGGGTTTGCTGTATTTATTTACAGGGTATCGTTGTAAATCCCCAAAAACAGGGGGATGTAGCTCAGTGGTAGAGCGTGTGCTTCGCATGTACAAGGTCCTGGGATCAATCCCCAGTATCTCCACTGGTTCTTTTTGGGAATGCATATTTTGCTTCACTGGTTGCACACTAACCCGTTTCCTATGCTTAGGGCTGTAATACCACTGTAATAAGGAATTCTTTGTTTTGTGGCCTAATGTTGAAGGTGAAAGATTTTAAATCTGTTGGAATGAAAAAGCGCAGGTTAAAATTCTTCCAAAATCTTGAAGTTGCCCTGGCAAGATCGCCTTGTTTGCTTCCCCGAGAATGTGTTCTGTTTATTGAGGCATGAAACAATTGTGGTCCTTCAGGACCATGAGACTATTTCATCAGGTTGGATGGTTGCAGAAAGATTTGGCTTTCAATGTGTTTCTCAACACAACGGCGACAAAGTGTCAGTAATTATCAGACCATTAAAATATACCCTGGTATTGGCAGTGGTGGGATTTGAACCCACGCCTCCAGAGAGACTGGAGCCTAAATCCAGCGCCTTAGACCACTCGGCCACACTACCGTCAGCAGGACTTTAACCCTGACCTAAAAAGGGGAGGAGCTCCACTCTTCAGAGGCCTTCATACACGTCTACGTTAAACCAGGTCCCAGAGAAGACAGGTGTGAATGAGCATGTGTGCGATAACCAACACCAAGCATCTTTGGTGTTTTCTTGGTCATGTGTTGAAAAAACCAAACCAAACCAAACCATATCTGATCTAGCTGCAAAGAAGCAACAAGCTCACCCTGCCAGTCGGCCCACAATCAGCTCCCTTCTTCTGATTTTTTTTATTGTAGTCTTCCTCGGCATCTACACAAAGGTTTGGTCAATGGTGAAATGAATCTCTCATCTTGTCGTACATTAATATTAGCGGAAGCCACAGACTTTGGTCTTGACCCAAAGTTTTGATGTGCACTTGTGTAGGTAGTGTGGCCGAGTGGTCTAAGGCGCTGGATTAAGGCTCCAGTCTCTTCGGAGGCGTGGGTTCGAATCCCATCACTGCCATCACAAGTGCGTGTAACTGGTTGAATTAAAAGGCACCTTCTCCTTAAAGGAGCTTTTGTACAAATATTCATTTGAGGAGAGAAATGAAGGATTTAGTTGTTGGCAGGATTCCACAGTGCATCGGATCCGCCCAATGAACAACCGGAAACAATCAGTCGTATGTTCCCCAAAGGGAAGATTGGTGAACTGACAAAAAACTCCTTTTGCAAAAGGGGTTTTACATCAAAACACAGATTTGACTCCAAGTTAACGCTGGAGTGCAGATCCAAGGTCAATTCATGAGCATGTCGTTGCAACACAAACATCCAAAGGACATAGATGCTTATTATACGAACGTAGAAGAACAACAGCAGCAGAGTGAAATAATGATAACGACAGACAGCAACACCCAGGCTGGGAATCACACACTGGTCACCTGCTTGTAAGGCGGCTATGCTGAACACTACACCACCATCCCATGATTTGTGCCAATACAGTCAGCTCAGTTCCAGCAATTTAGACATGAGCCTGACAGGCAACCCATGGGCTTCTGAACCATGACACAGCCAATGAGAATCAGCTGGGTCCAGAGTTCCCATACCGGGAGTTGAACCCGGGCCACCTGGGTGAAAACCAGGAATCCTAACCGCTAGACCATATGGGATCAAATCTATGAGTTTCTTTTTTTTTCAAAATCAATTTTGCACATCATATGACAGAATGACTAGTACGTGTGGCCTTGTGAGAGAGGATGAGGAATTAAGATGATCACTCCGGGATAAAACACATTGCGTTGGCTTCTGTGGAGGAGGTAAAGTGGTGTAATGTAGGCCAAATTAAATGCCAGTGTGGAAGTCCCTACTTATTGGGAAGGTTGCTTCTTGCCATCAGACTATGCTCGGCAATTTGAGGAACATTTGAAATGGCAATCATGCTTGTTGGAACTTGGAATTGACAGAAATTAAAAATGACATATGATCACTAGATAATGGGTTGTTGTGGCCGAGAGGTTAAGGCGATGGACTCGAAATCCATTGGGATCTTCCCGCGCAGGTTCGAATCCTGCCAACAACGGCAGGTTTTGGTCAACCCCATGATTTGCATTTCATTTTGGCTTTTACGATTTAATGTGACTTCTGGGTTTGCTGTATTTATTTACAGGGTATCGTTGTAAATCCCCAAAAACAGGGGGATGTAGCTCAGTGGTAGAGCGTGTGCTTCGCATGTACAAGGTCCTGGGATCAATCCCCAGTATCTCCACTGGTTCTTTTTGGGAATGCATATTTTGCTTCACTGGTTGCACACTAACCCGTTTCCTATGCTTAGGGCTGTAATACCACTGTAATAAGGAATTCTTTGTTTTGTGGCCTAATGTTGAAGGTGAAAGATTTTAAATCTGTTGGAATGAAAAAGCGCAGGTTAAAATTCTTCCAAAATCTTGAAGTTGCCCTGGCAAGATCGCCTTGTTTGCTTCCCCGAGAATGTGTTCTGTTTATTGAGGCATGAAACAATTGTGGTCCTTCAGGACCATGAGACTATTTCATCAGGTTGGATGGTTGCAGAAAGATTTGGCTTTCAATGTGTTTCTCAACACAACGGCGACAAAGTGTCAGTAATTATCAGACCATTAAAATATACCCTGGTATTGGCAGTGGTGGGATTTGAACCCACGCCTCCAGAGAGACTGGAGCCTAAATCCAGCGCCTTAGACCACTCGGCCACACTACCGTCAGCAGGACTTTAACCCTGACCTAAAAAGGGGGGGAGCTCCACTCTTCAGAGGCCTTCATACACGTCTACGTTAAACCAGGTCCCAGAGAAGACAGGTGTGAATGAGCATGTGTGCGATAACCAACACCAAGCATCTTTGGTGTTTTCTTGGTCATGTGTTGAAAAAACCAAACCAAACCATATCTGATCTAGCTGCAAAGAAGCAACAAGCTCACCCTGCCAGTCGGCCCACAATCAGCTCCCTTCTTCTGATTTTTTTTATTGTAGTCTTCCTCGGCATCTACACAAAGGTTTGGTCAATGGTGAAATGAATCTCTCATCTTGTAGTACATTAATATTAGCGGAAGCCACAGACTTTGGTCTTGACCCAAAGTTTTGATGTGCACTTGTGTAGGTAGTGTGGCCGAGTGGTCTAAGGGGCTGGATTAAGGCTCCAGTCTCTTCGGAGGCGTGGGTTCGAATCCCATCACTGCCATCACAAGTGCGTGTAACTGGTTGAATTAAAAGGCACCTTCTCCTTAAAGGAGCTTTTGTACAAATATTCATTTGAGGAGAGAAATGAAGGATTTAGTTGTTGGCAGGATTCCACAGTGCATCGGATCCGCCCAATGAACAACCGGAAACAATCAGTCGTATGTTCCCCAAAGGGAAGATTGGTGAACTGACAAAAAACTCCTTTTGCAAAAGGGGTTTTACATCAAAACACAGATTTGACTCCAAGTTAACGCTGGAGTGCAGATCCAAGGTCAATTCATGAGCATGTCGTTGCAACACAAACATCCGAACGTAGAAGAACAACAGCAGCAGAGTGAAATAATGATAACGACAGACAGCAACACCCAGGCTGGGAATCACACACTGGTCACCTGCTTGTAAGGCGGCTATGCTGAACACTACACCACCATCCCATGATTTGTGCCAATACAGTCAGCTCAGTTCCAGCAATTTAGACATGAGCCTGACAGGCAACCCATGGGCTTCTGAACCATGACACAGCCAATGAGAATCAGCTGGGTCCAGAGTTCCCATACCGGGAGTTGAACCCGGGCCACCTGGGTGAAAACCAGGAATCCTAACCGCTAGACCATATGGGATCAAATCTATGAGTTTCTTTTTTTTTCAAAATCAATTTTGCACATCATATGACAGAATGACTAGTACGTGTGGCCTTGTGAGAGAGGATGAGGAATTAAGATGATCACTCCGGGATAAAACACATTGCGTTGGCTTCTGTGGAGGAGGTAAAGTGGTGTAATGTAGGCCAAATTAAATGCCAGTGTGGAAGTCCCTACTTATTGGGAAGGTTGCTTCTTGCCATCAGACTATGCTCGGCAATTTGAGGAACATTTGAAATGGCAATCATGCTTGTTGGAACTTGGAATTGACAGAAATTAAAAATGACATACGATCACTAGATAATGGGTTGTTGTGGCCGAGAGGTTAAGGCGATGGACTCGAAATCCATTGGGATCTTCCCGCGCAGGTTCAAATCCTGCCAACAACGGCAGGTTTTGGTCAACCCCATGATTTGCATTTCATTTTGGCTTTTACGATTTAATGTGACTTCTGGGTTTGCTGTATTTATTTACAGGGTATCGTTGTAAATCCCCAAAAACAGGGGGATGTAGCTCAGTGGTAGAGCGTGTGCTTCGCATGTACAAGGTCCTGGGATCAATCCCCAGTATCTCCACTGGTTCTTTTTGGGAATGCATATTTTGCTTCACTGGTTGCACACTAACCCGTTTCCTATGCTTAGGGCTGTAATACCACTGTAATAAGGAATTCTTTGTTTTGTGGCCTAATGTTGAAGGTGAAAGATTTTAAATCTGTTGGAATGAAAAAGCGCAGGTTAAAATTCTTCCAAAATCTTGAAGTTGCCCTGGCAAGATCGCCTTGTTTGCTTCCCCGAGAATGTGTTCTGTTTATTGAGGCATGAAACAATTGTGGTCCTTCAGGACCATGAGACTATTTCATCAGGTTGGATGGTTGCAGAAAGATTTGGCTTTCAATGTGTTTCTCAACACAACGGCGACAAAGTGTCAGTAATTATCAGACCATTAAAATATACCCTGGTATTGGCAGTGGTGGGATTTGAACCCACGCCTCCAGAGAGACTGGAGCCTAAATCCAGCGCCTTAGACCACTCGGCCACACTACCGTCAGCAGGACTTTAACCCTGACCTAAAAAGGGGAGGAGCTCCACTCTTCAGAGGCCTTCATACACGTCTACGTTAAACCAGGTCCCAGAGAAGACAGGTGTGAATGAGCATGTGTGCGATAACCAACACCAAGCATCTTTGGTGTTTTCTTGGTCATGTGTTGAAAAAACCAAACCAAACCAAACCATATCTGATCTAGCTGCAAAGAAGCAACAAGCTCACCCTGCCAGTCGGCCCACAATCAGCTCCCTTCTTCTGATTTTTTTTATTGTAGTCTTCCTCGGCATCTACACAAAGGTTTGGTCAATGGTGAAATGAATCTCTCATCTTGTCGTACATTAATATTAGCGGAAGCCACAGACTTTGGTCTTGACCCAAAGTTTTGATGTGCACTTGTGTAGGTAGTGTGGCCGAGTGGTCTAAGGCGCTGGATTAAGGCTCCAGTCTCTTCGGAGGCGTGGGTTCGAATCCCATCACTGCCATCACAAGTGCGTGTAACTGGTTGAATTAAAAGGCACCTTCTCCTTAAAGGAGCTTTTGTACAAATATTCATTTGAGGAGAGAAATGAAGGATTTAGTTGTTGGCAGGATTCCACAGTGCATCGGATCCGCCCAATGAACAACCGGAAACAATCAGTCGTATGTTCCCCAAAGGGAAGATTGGTGAACTGACAAAAAACTCCTTTTGCAAAAGGGGTTTTACATCAAAACACAGATTTGACTCCAAGTTAACGCTGGAGTGCAGATCCAAGGTCAATTCATGAGCATGTCGTTGCAACACAAACATCCAAAGGACATAGATGCTTATTATACGAACGTAGAAGAACAACAGCAGCAGAGTGAAATAATGATAACGACAGACAGCAACACCCAGGCTGGGAATCACACACTGGTCACCTGCTTGTAAGGCGGCTATGCTGAACACTACACCACCATCCCATGATTTGTGCCAATACAGTCAGCTCAGTTCCAGCAATTTAGACATGAGCCTGACAGGCAACCCATGGGCTTCTGAACCATGACACAGCCAATGAGAATCAGCTGGGTCCAGAGTTCCCATACCGGGAGTTGAACCCGGGCCACCTGGGTGAAAACCAGGAATCCTAACCGCTAGACCATATGGGATCAAATCTATGAGTTTCTTTTTTTTTCAAAATCAATTTTGCACATCATATGACAGAATGACTAGTACGTGTGGCCTTGTGAGAGAGGATGAGGAATTAAGATGATCACTCCGGGATAAAACACATTGCGTTGGCTTCTGTGGAGGAGGTAAAGTGGTGTAATGTAGGCCAAATTAAATGCCAGTGTGGAAGTCCCTACTTATTGGGAAGGTTGCTTCTTGCCATCAGACTATGCTCGGCAATTTGAGGAACATTTGAAATGGCAATCATGCTTGTTGGAACTTGGAATTGACAGAAATTAAAAATGACATATGATCACTAGATAATGGGTTGTTGTGGCCGAGAGGTTAAGGCGATGGACTCGAAATCCATTGGGATCTTCCCGCGCAGGTTCGAATCCTGCCAACAACGGCAGGTTTTGGTCAACCCCATGATTTGCATTTCATTTTGGCTTTTACGATTTAATGTGACTTCTGGGTTTGCTGTATTTATTTACAGGGTATCGTTGTAAATCCCCAAAAACAGGGGGATGTAGCTCAGTGGTAGAGCGTGTGCTTCGCATGTACAAGGTCCTGGGATCAATCCCCAGTATCTCCACTGGTTCTTTTTGGGAATGCATATTTTGCTTCACTGGTTGCACACTAACCCGTTTCCTATGCTTAGGGCTGTAATACCACTGTAATAAGGAATTCTTTGTTTTGTGGCCTAATGTTGAAGGTGAAAGATTTTAAATCTGTTGGAATGAAAAAGCGCAGGTTAAAATTCTTCCAAAATCTTGAAGTTGCCCTGGCAAGATCGCCTTGTTTGCTTCCCCGAGAATGTGTTCTGTTTATTGAGGCATGAAACAATTGTGGTCCTTCAGGACCATGAGACTATTTCATCAGGTTGGATGGTTGCAGAAAGATTTGGCTTTCAATGTGTTTCTCAACACAACGGCGACAAAGTGTCAGTAATTATCAGACCATTAAAATATACCCTGGTATTGGCAGTGGTGGGATTTGAACCCACGCCTCCAGAGAGACTGGAGCCTAAATCCAGCGCCTTAGACCACTCGGCCACACTACCGTCAGCAGGACTTTAACCCTGACCTAAAAAGGGGGGGAGCTCCACTCTTCAGAGGCCTTCATACACGTCTACGTTAAACCAGGTCCCAGAGAAGACAGGTGTGAATGAGCATGTGTGCGATAACCAACACCAAGCATCTTTGGTGTTTTCTTGGTCATGTGTTGTGTTTGACGGTCATGTGTTGAAAAAACCAAACCAAACCAAACCATATCTGATCTAGCTGCAAAGAAGCAACAAGCTCACCCTGCCAGTCGGCCCACAATCAGCTCCCTTCTTCTGATTTTTTTTATTGTAGTCTTCCTCGGCATCTACACAAAGGTTTGGTCAATGGTGAAATGAATCTCTCATCTTGTAGTACATTAATATTAGCGGAAGCCACAGACTTTGGTCTTGACCCAAAGTTTTGATGTGCACTTGTGTAGGTAGTGTGGCCGAGTGGTCTAAGGGGCTGGATTAAGGCTCCAGTCTCTTCGGAGGCGTGGGTTCGAATCCCATCACTGCCATCACAAGTGCGTGTAACTGGTTGAATTAAAAGGCACCTTCTCCTTAAAGGAGCTTTTGTACAAATATTCATTTGAGGAGAGAAATGAAGGATTTAGTTGTTGGCAGGATTCCACAGTGCATCGGATCCGCCCAATGAACAACCGGAAACAATCAGTCGTATGTTCCCCAAAGGGAAGATTGGTGAACTGACAAAAAACTCCTTTTGCAAAAGGGGTTTTACATCAAAACACAGATTTGACTCCAAGTTAACGCTGGAGTGCAGATCCAAGGTCAATTCATGAGCATGTCGTTGCAACACAAACATCCGAACGTAGAAGAACAACAGCAGCAGAGTGAAATAATGATAACGACAGACAGCAACACCCAGGCTGGGAATCACACACTGGTCACCTGCTTGTAAGGCGGCTATGCTGAACACTACACCACCATCCCATGATTTGTGCCAATACAGTCAGCTCAGTTCCAGCAATTTAGACATGAGCCTGACAGGCAACCCATGGGCTTCTGAACCATGACACAGCCAATGAGAATCAGCTGGGTCCAGAGTTCCCATACCGGGAGTTGAACCCGGGCCACCTGGGTGAAAACCAGGAATCCTAACCGCTAGACCATATGGGATCAAATCTATGAGTTTCTTTTTTTTTCAAAATCAATTTTGCACATCATATGACAGAATGACTAGTACGTGTGGCCTTGTGAGAGAGGATGAGGAATTAAGATGATCACTCCGGGATAAAACACATTGCGTTGGCTTCTGTGGAGGAGGTAAAGTGGTGTAATGTAGGCCAAATTAAATGCCAGTGTGGAAGTCCCTACTTATTGGGAAGGTTGCTTCTTGCCATCAGACTATGCTCGGCAATTTGAGGAACATTTGAAATGGCAATCATGCTTGTTGGAACTTGGAATTGACAGAAATTAAAAATGACATACGATCACTAGATAATGGGTTGTTGTGGCCGAGAGGTTAAGGCGATGGACTCGAAATCCATTGGGATCTTCCCGCGCAGGTTCAAATCCTGCCAACAACGGCAGGTTTTGGTCAACCCCATGATTTGCATTTCATTTTGGCTTTTACGATTTAATGTGACTTCTGGGTTTGCTGTATTTATTTACAGGGTATCGTTGTAAATCCCCAAAAACAGGGGGATGTAGCTCAGTGGTAGAGCGTGTGCTTCGCATGTACAAGGTCCTGGGATCAATCCCCAGTATCTCCACTGGTTCTTTTTGGGAATGCATATTTTGCTTCACTGGTTGCACACTAACCCGTTTCCTATGCTTAGGGCTGTAATACCACTGTAATAAGGAATTCTTTGTTTTGTGGCCTAATGTTGAAGGTGAAAGATTTTAAATCTGTTGGAATGAAAAAGCGCAGGTTAAAATTCTTCCAAAATCTTGAAGTTGCCCTGGCAAGATCGCCTTGTTTGCTTCCCCGAGAATGTGTTCTGTTTATTGAGGCATGAAACAATTGTGGTCCTTCAGGACCATGAGACTATTTCATCAGGTTGGATGGTTGCAGAAAGATTTGGCTTTCAATGTGTTTCTCAACACAACGGCGACAAAGTGTCAGTAATTATCAGACCATTAAAATATACCCTGGTATTGGCAGTGGTGGGATTTGAACCCACGCCTCCAGAGAGACTGGAGCCTAAATCCAGCGCCTTAGACCACTCGGCCACACTACCGTCAGCAGGACTTTAACCCTGACCTAAAAAGGGGGGGAGCTCCACTCTTCAGAGGCCTTCATACACGTCTACGTTAAACCAGGTCCCAGAGAAGACAGGTGTGAATGAGCATGTGTGCGATAACCAACACCAAGCATCTTTGGTGTTTTCTTGGTCATGTGTTGTGTTTGACGGTCATGTGTTGAAAAAACCAAACCAAACCAAACCATATCTGATCTAGCTGCAAAGAAGCAACAAGCTCACCCTGCCAGTCGGCCCACAATCAGCTCCCTTCTTCTGATTTTTTTTATTGTAGTCTTCCTCGGCATCTACACAAAGGTTTGGTCAATGGTGAAATGAATCTCTCATCTTGTAGTACATTAATATTAGCGGAAGCCACAGACTTTGGTCTTGACCCAAAGTTTTGATGTGCACTTGTGTAGGTAGTGTGGCCGAGTGGTCTAAGGGGCTGGATTAAGGCTCCAGTCTCTTCGGAGGCGTGGGTTCGAATCCCATCACTGCCATCACAAGTGCGTGTAACTGGTTGAATTAAAAGGCACCTTCTCCTTAAAGGAGCTTTTGTACAAATATTCATTTGAGGAGAGAAATGAAGGATTTAGTTGTTGGCAGGATTCCACAGTGCATCGGATCCGCCCAATGAACAACCGGAAACAATCAGTCGTATGTTCCCCAAAGGGAAGATTGGTGAACTGACAAAAAACTCCTTTTGCAAAAGGGGTTTTACATCAAAACACAGATTTGACTCCAAGTTAACGCTGGAGTGCAGATCCAAGGTCAATTCATGAGCATGTCGTTGCAACACAAACATCCAAAGGACATAGATGCTTATTATACGAACGTAGAAGAACAACAGCAGCAGAGTGAAATAATGATAACGACAGACAGCAACACCCAGGCTGGGAATCACACACTGGTCACCTGCTTGTAAGGCGGCTATGCTGAACACTACACCACCATCCCATGATTTGTGCCAATACAGTCAGCTCAGTTCCAGCAATTTAGACATGAGCCTGACAGGCAACCCATGGGCTTCTGAACCATGACACAGCCAATGAGAATCAGCTGGGTCCAGAGTTCCCATACCGGGAGTTGAACCCGGGCCACCTGGGTGAAAACCAGGAATCCTAACCGCTAGACCATATGGGATCAAATCTATGAGTTTCTTTTTTTTTCAAAATCAATTTTGCACATCATATGACAGAATGACTAGTACGTGTGGCCTTGTGAGAGAGGATGAGGAATTAAGATGATCACTCCGGGATAAAACACATTGCGTTGGCTTCTGTGGAGGAGGTAAAGTGGTGTAATGTAGGCCAAATTAAATGCCAGTGTGGAAGTCCCTACTTATTGGGAAGGTTGCTTCTTGCCATCAGACTATGCTCGGCAATTTGAGGAACATTTGAAATGGCAATCATGCTTGTTGGAACTTGGAATTGACAGAAATTAAAAATGACATACGATCACTAGATAATGGGTTGTTGTGGCCGAGAGGTTAAGGCGATGGACTCGAAATCCATTGGGATCTTCTCGCGCAGGTTCAAATCCTGCCAACAACGGCAGGTTTTGGTCAACCCCATGATTTGCATTTCATTTTGGCTTTTACGATTTAATGTGACTTCTGGGTTTGCTGTATTTATTTACAGGGTATCGTTGTAAATCCCCAAAAACAGGGGGATGTAGCTCAGTGGTAGAGCGTGTGCTTCGCATGTACAAGGTCCTGGGATCAATCCCCAGTATCTCCACTGGTTCTTTTTGGGAATGCATATTTTGCTTCACTGGTTGCACACTAACCCGTTTCCTATGCTTAGGGCTGTAATACCACTGTAATAAGGAATTCTTTGTTTTGTGGCCTAATGTTGAAGGTGAAAGATTTTAAATCTGTTGGAATGAAAAAGCGCAGGTTAAAATTCTTCCAAAATCTTGAAGTTGCCCTGGCAAGATCGCCTTGTTTGCTTCCCCGAGAATGTGTTCTGTTTATTGAGGCATGAAACAATTGTGGTCCTTCAGGACCATGAGACTATTTCATCAGGTTGGATGGTTGCAGAAAGATTTGGCTTTCAATGTGTTTCTCAACACAACGGCGACAAAGTGTCAGTAATTATCAGACCATTAAAATATACCCTGGTATTGGCAGTGGTGGGATTTGAACCCACGCCTCCAGAGAGACTGGAGCCTAAATCCAGCGCCTTAGACCACTCGGCCACACTACCGTCAGCAGGACTTTAACCCTGACCTAAAAAGGGGAGGAGCTCCACTCTTCAGAGGCCTTCATACACGTCTACGTTAAACCAGGTCCCAGAGAAGACAGGTGTGAATGAGCATGTGTGCGATAACCAACACCAAGCATCTTTGGTGTTTTCTTGGTCATGTGTTGAAAAAACCAAACCAAACCAAACCATATCTGATCTAGCTGCAAAGAAGCAACAAGCTCACCCTGCCAGTCGGCCCACAATCAGCTCCCTTCTTCTGATTTTTTTTATTGTAGTCTTCCTCGGCATCTACACAAAGGTTTGGTCAATGGTGAAATGAATCTCTCATCTTGTCGTACATTAATATTAGCGGAAGCCACAGACTTTGGTCTTGACCCAAAGTTTTGATGTGCACTTGTGTAGGTAGTGTGGCCGAGTGGTCTAAGGCGCTGGATTAAGGCTCCAGTCTCTTCGGAGGCGTGGGTTCGAATCCCATCACTGCCATCACAAGTGCGTGTAACTGGTTGAATTAAAAGGCACCTTCTCCTTAAAGGAGCTTTTGTACAAATATTCATTTGAGGAGAGAAATGAAGGATTTAGTTGTTGGCAGGATTCCACAGTGCATCGGATCCGCCCAATGAACAACCGGAAACAATCAGTCGTATGTTCCCCAAAGGGAAGATTGGTGAACTGACAAAAAACTCCTTTTGCAAAAGGGGTTTTACATCAAAACACAGATTTGACTCCAAGTTAACGCTGGAGTGCAGATCCAAGGTCAATTCATGAGCATGTCGTTGCAACACAAACATCCAAAGGACATAGATGCTTATTATACGAACGTAGAAGAACAACAGCAGCAGAGTGAAATAATGATAACGACAGACAGCAACACCCAGGCTGGGAATCACACACTGGTCACCTGCTTGTAAGGCGGCTATGCTGAACACTACACCACCATCCCATGATTTGTGCCAATACAGTCAGCTCAGTTCCAGCAATTTAGACATGAGCCTGACAGGCAACCCATGGGCTTCTGAACCATGACACAGCCAATGAGAATCAGCTGGGTCCAGAGTTCCCATACCGGGAGTTGAACCCGGGCCACCTGGGTGAAAACCAGGAATCCTAACCGCTAGACCATATGGGATCAAATCTATGAGTTTCTTTTTTTTTCAAAATCAATTTTGCACATCATATGACAGAATGACTAGTACGTGTGGCCTTGTGAGAGAGGATGAGGAATTAAGATGATCACTCCGGGATAAAACACATTGCGTTGGCTTCTGTGGAGGAGGTAAAGTGGTGTAATGTAGGCCAAATTAAATGCCAGTGTGGAAGTCCCTACTTATTGGGAAGGTTGCTTCTTGCCATCAGACTATGCTCGGCAATTTGAGGAACATTTGAAATGGCAATCATGCTTGTTGGAACTTGGAATTGACAGAAATTAAAAATGACATATGATCACTAGATAATGGGTTGTTGTGGCCGAGAGGTTAAGGCGATGGACTCGAAATCCATTGGGATCTTCCCGCGCAGGTTCGAATCCTGCCAACAACGGCAGGTTTTGGTCAACCCCATGATTTGCATTTCATTTTGGCTTTTACGATTTAATGTGACTTCTGGGTTTGCTGTATTTATTTACAGGGTATCGTTGTAAATCCCCAAAAACAGGGGGATGTAGCTCAGTGGTAGAGCGTGTGCTTCGCATGTACAAGGTCCTGGGATCAATCCCCAGTATCTCCACTGGTTCTTTTTGGGAATGCATATTTTGCTTCACTGGTTGCACACTAACCCGTTTCCTATGCTTAGGGCTGTAATACCACTGTAATAAGGAATTCTTTGTTTTGTGGCCTAATGTTGAAGGTGAAAGATTTTAAATCTGTTGGAATGAAAAAGCGCAGGTTAAAATTCTTCCAAAATCTTGAAGTTGCCCTGGCAAGATCGCCTTGTTTGCTTCCCCGAGAATGTGTTCTGTTTATTGAGGCATGAAACAATTGTGGTCCTTCAGGACCATGAGACTATTTCATCAGGTTGGATGGTTGCAGAAAGATTTGGCTTTCAATGTGTTTCTCAACACAACGGCGACAAAGTGTCAGTAATTATCAGACCATTAAAATATACCCTGGTATTGGCAGTGGTGGGATTTGAACCCACGCCTCCAGAGAGACTGGAGCCTAAATCCAGCGCCTTAGACCACTCGGCCACACTACCGTCAGCAGGACTTTAACCCTGACCTAAAAAGGGGGGGAGCTCCACTCTTCAGAGGCCTTCATACACGTCTACGTTAAACCAGGTCCCAGAGAAGACAGGTGTGAATGAGCATGTGTGCGATAACCAACACCAAGCATCTTTGGTGTTTTCTTGGTCATGTGTTGAAAAAACCAAACCAAACCATATCTGATCTAGCTGCAAAGAAGCAACAAGCTCACCCTGCCAGTCGGCCCACAATCAGCTCCCTTCTTCTGATTTTTTTTATTGTAGTCTTCCTCGGCATCTACACAAAGGTTTGGTCAATGGTGAAATGAATCTCTCATCTTGTAGTACATTAATATTAGCGGAAGCCACAGACTTTGGTCTTGACCCAAAGTTTTGATGTGCACTTGTGTAGGTAGTGTGGCCGAGTGGTCTAAGGGGCTGGATTAAGGCTCCAGTCTCTTCGGAGGCGTGGGTTCGAATCCCATCACTGCCATCACAAGTGCGTGTAACTGGTTGAATTAAAAGGCACCTTCTCCTTAAAGGAGCTTTTGTACAAATATTCATTTGAGGAGAGAAATGAAGGATTTAGTTGTTGGCAGGATTCCACAGTGCATCGGATCCGCCCAATGAACAACCGGAAACAATCAGTCGTATGTTCCCCAAAGGGAAGATTGGTGAACTGACAAAAAACTCCTTTTGCAAAAGGGGTTTTACATCAAAACACAGATTTGACTCCAAGTTAACGCTGGAGTGCAGATCCAAGGTCAATTCATGAGCATGTCGTTGCAACACAAACATCCGAACGTAGAAGAACAACAGCAGCAGAGTGAAATAATGATAACGACAGACAGCAACACCCAGGCTGGGAATCACACACTGGTCACCTGCTTGTAAGGCGGCTATGCTGAACACTACACCACCATCCCATGATTTGTGCCAATACAGTCAGCTCAGTTCCAGCAATTTAGACATGAGCCTGACAGGCAACCCATGGGCTTCTGAACCATGACACAGCCAATGAGAATCAGCTGGGTCCAGAGTTCCCATACCGGGAGTTGAACCCGGGCCACCTGGGTGAAAACCAGGAATCCTAACCGCTAGACCATATGGGATCAAATCTATGAGTTTCTTTTTTTTTCAAAATCAATTTTGCACATCATATGACAGAATGACTAGTACGTGTGGCCTTGTGAGAGAGGATGAGGAATTAAGATGATCACTCCGGGATAAAACACATTGCGTTGGCTTCTGTGGAGGAGGTAAAGTGGTGTAATGTAGGCCAAATTAAATGCCAGTGTGGAAGTCCCTACTTATTGGGAAGGTTGCTTCTTGCCATCAGACTATGCTCGGCAATTTGAGGAACATTTGAAATGGCAATCATGCTTGTTGGAACTTGGAATTGACAGAAATTAAAAATGACATACGATCACTAGATAATGGGTTGTTGTGGCCGAGAGGTTAAGGCGATGGACTCGAAATCCATTGGGATCTTCCCGCGCAGGTTCAAATCCTGCCAACAACGGCAGGTTTTGGTCAACCCCATGATTTGCATTTCATTTTGGCTTTTACGATTTAATGTGACTTCTGGGTTTGCTGTATTTATTTACAGGGTATCGTTGTAAATCCCCAAAAACAGGGGGATGTAGCTCAGTGGTAGAGCGTGTGCTTCGCATGTACAAGGTCCTGGGATCAATCCCCAGTATCTCCACTGGTTCTTTTTGGGAATGCATATTTTGCTTCACTGGTTGCACACTAACCCGTTTCCTATGCTTAGGGCTGTAATACCACTGTAATAAGGAATTCTTTGTTTTGTGGCCTAATGTTGAAGGTGAAAGATTTTAAATCTGTTGGAATGAAAAAGCGCAGGTTAAAATTCTTCCAAAATCTTGAAGTTGCCCTGGCAAGATCGCCTTGTTTGCTTCCCCGAGAATGTGTTCTGTTTATTGAGGCATGAAACAATTGTGGTCCTTCAGGACCATGAGACTATTTCATCAGGTTGGATGGTTGCAGAAAGATTTGGCTTTCAATGTGTTTCTCAACACAACGGCGACAAAGTGTCAGTAATTATCAGACCATTAAAATATACCCTGGTATTGGCAGTGGTGGGATTTGAACCCACGCCTCCAGAGAGACTGGAGCCTAAATCCAGCGCCTTAGACCACTCGGCCACACTACCGTCAGCAGGACTTTAACCCTGACCTAAAAAGGGGAGGAGCTCCACTCTTCAGAGGCCTTCATACACGTCTACGTTAAACCAGGTCCCAGAGAAGACAGGTGTGAATGAGCATGTGTGCGATAACCAACACCAAGCATCTTTGGTGTTTTCTTGGTCATGTGTTGAAAAAACCAAACCAAACCAAACCATATCTGATCTAGCTGCAAAGAAGCAACAAGCTCACCCTGCCAGTCGGCCCACAATCAGCTCCCTTCTTCTGATTTTTTTTATTGTAGTCTTCCTCGGCATCTACACAAAGGTTTGGTCAATGGTGAAATGAATCTCTCATCTTGTCGTACATTAATATTAGCGGAAGCCACAGACTTTGGTCTTGACCCAAAGTTTTGATGTGCACTTGTGTAGGTAGTGTGGCCGAGTGGTCTAAGGCGCTGGATTAAGGCTCCAGTCTCTTCGGAGGCGTGGGTTCGAATCCCATCACTGCCATCACAAGTGCGTGTAACTGGTTGAATTAAAAGGCACCTTCTCCTTAAAGGAGCTTTTGTACAAATATTCATTTGAGGAGAGAAATGAAGGATTTAGTTGTTGGCAGGATTCCACAGTGCATCGGATCCGCCCAATGAACAACCGGAAACAATCAGTCGTATGTTCCCCAAAGGGAAGATTGGTGAACTGACAAAAAACTCCTTTTGCAAAAGGGGTTTTACATCAAAACACAGATTTGACTCCAAGTTAACGCTGGAGTGCAGATCCAAGGTCAATTCATGAGCATGTCGTTGCAACACAAACATCCAAAGGACATAGATGCTTATTATACGAACGTAGAAGAACAACAGCAGCAGAGTGAAATAATGATAACGACAGACAGCAACACCCAGGCTGGGAATCACACACTGGTCACCTGCTTGTAAGGCGGCTATGCTGAACACTACACCACCATCCCATGATTTGTGCCAATACAGTCAGCTCAGTTCCAGCAATTTAGACATGAGCCTGACAGGCAACCCATGGGCTTCTGAACCATGACACAGCCAATGAGAATCAGCTGGGTCCAGAGTTCCCATACCGGGAGTTGAACCCGGGCCACCTGGGTGAAAACCAGGAATCCTAACCGCTAGACCATATGGGATCAAATCTATGAGTTTCTTTTTTTTTCAAAATCAATTTTGCACATCATATGACAGAATGACTAGTACGTGTGGCCTTGTGAGAGAGGATGAGGAATTAAGATGATCACTCCGGGATAAAACACATTGCGTTGGCTTCTGTGGAGGAGGTAAAGTGGTGTAATGTAGGCCAAATTAAATGCCAGTGTGGAAGTCCCTACTTATTGGGAAGGTTGCTTCTTGCCATCAGACTATGCTCGGCAATTTGAGGAACATTTGAAATGGCAATCATGCTTGTTGGAACTTGGAATTGACAGAAATTAAAAATGACATATGATCACTAGATAATGGGTTGTTGTGGCCGAGAGGTTAAGGCGATGGACTCGAAATCCATTGGGATCTTCCCGCGCAGGTTCGAATCCTGCCAACAACGGCAGGTTTTGGTCAACCCCATGATTTGCATTTCATTTTGGCTTTTACGATTTAATGTGACTTCTGGGTTTGCTGTATTTATTTACAGGGTATCGTTGTAAATCCCCAAAAACAGGGGGATGTAGCTCAGTGGTAGAGCGTGTGCTTCGCATGTACAAGGTCCTGGGATCAATCCCCAGTATCTCCACTGGTTCTTTTTGGGAATGCATATTTTGCTTCACTGGTTGCACACTAACCCGTTTCCTATGCTTAGGGCTGTAATACCACTGTAATAAGGAATTCTTTGTTTTGTGGCCTAATGTTGAAGGTGAAAGATTTTAAATCTGTTGGAATGAAAAAGCGCAGGTTAAAATTCTTCCAAAATCTTGAAGTTGCCCTGGCAAGATCGCCTTGTTTGCTTCCCCGAGAATGTGTTCTGTTTATTGAGGCATGAAACAATTGTGGTCCTTCAGGACCATGAGACTATTTCATCAGGTTGGATGGTTGCAGAAAGATTTGGCTTTCAATGTGTTTCTCAACACAACGGCGACAAAGTGTCAGTAATTATCAGACCATTAAAATATACCCTGGTATTGGCAGTGGTGGGATTTGAACCCACGCCTCCAGAGAGACTGGAGCCTAAATCCAGCGCCTTAGACCACTCGGCCACACTACCGTCAGCAGGACTTTAACCCTGACCTAAAAAGGGGGGGAGCTCCACTCTTCAGAGGCCTTCATACACGTCTACGTTAAACCAGGTCCCAGAGAAGACAGGTGTGAATGAGCATGTGTGCGATAACCAACACCAAGCATCTTTGGTGTTTTCTTGGTCATGTGTTGAAAAAACCAAACCAAACCATATCTGATCTAGCTGCAAAGAAGCAACAAGCTCACCCTGCCAGTCGGCCCACAATCAGCTCCCTTCTTCTGATTTTTTTTATTGTAGTCTTCCTCGGCATCTACACAAAGGTTTGGTCAATGGTGAAATGAATCTCTCATCTTGTAGTACATTAATATTAGCGGAAGCCACAGACTTTGGTCTTGACCCAAAGTTTTGATGTGCACTTGTGTAGGTAGTGTGGCCGAGTGGTCTAAGGGGCTGGATTAAGGCTCCAGTCTCTTCGGAGGCGTGGGTTCGAATCCCATCACTGCCATCACAAGTGCGTGTAACTGGTTGAATTAAAAGGCACCTTCTCCTTAAAGGAGCTTTTGTACAAATATTCATTTGAGGAGAGAAATGAAGGATTTAGTTGTTGGCAGGATTCCACAGTGCATCGGATCCGCCCAATGAACAACCGGAAACAATCAGTCGTATGTTCCCCAAAGGGAAGATTGGTGAACTGACAAAAAACTCCTTTTGCAAAAGGGGTTTTACATCAAAACACAGATTTGACTCCAAGTTAACGCTGGAGTGCAGATCCAAGGTCAATTCATGAGCATGTCGTTGCAACACAAACATCCGAACGTAGAAGAACAACAGCAGCAGAGTGAAATAATGATAACGACAGACAGCAACACCCAGGCTGGGAATCACACACTGGTCACCTGCTTGTAAGGCGGCTATGCTGAACACTACACCACCATCCCATGATTTGTGCCAATACAGTCAGCTCAGTTCCAGCAATTTAGACATGAGCCTGACAGGCAACCCATGGGCTTCTGAACCATGACACAGCCAATGAGAATCAGCTGGGTCCAGAGTTCCCATACCGGGAGTTGAACCCGGGCCACCTGGGTGAAAACCAGGAATCCTAACCGCTAGACCATATGGGATCAAATCTATGAGTTTCTTTTTTTTTCAAAATCAATTTTGCACATCATATGACAGAATGACTAGTACGTGTGGCCTTGTGAGAGAGGATGAGGAATTAAGATGATCACTCCGGGATAAAACACATTGCGTTGGCTTCTGTGGAGGAGGTAAAGTGGTGTAATGTAGGCCAAATTAAATGCCAGTGTGGAAGTCCCTACTTATTGGGAAGGTTGCTTCTTGCCATCAGACTATGCTCGGCAATTTGAGGAACATTTGAAATGGCAATCATGCTTGTTGGAACTTGGAATTGACAGAAATTAAAAATGACATACGATCACTAGATAATGGGTTGTTGTGGCCGAGAGGTTAAGGCGATGGACTCGAAATCCATTGGGATCTTCCCGCGCAGGTTCAAATCCTGCCAACAACGGCAGGTTTTGGTCAACCCCATGATTTGCATTTCATTTTGGCTTTTACGATTTAATGTGACTTCTGGGTTTGCTGTATTTATTTACAGGGTATCGTTGTAAATCCCCAAAAACAGGGGGATGTAGCTCAGTGGTAGAGCGTGTGCTTCGCATGTACAAGGTCCTGGGATCAATCCCCAGTATCTCCACTGGTTCTTTTTGGGAATGCATATTTTGCTTCACTGGTTGCACACTAACCCGTTTCCTATGCTTAGGGCTGTAATACCACTGTAATAAGGAATTCTTTGTTTTGTGGCCTAATGTTGAAGGTGAAAGATTTTAAATCTGTTGGAATGAAAAAGCGCAGGTTAAAATTCTTCCAAAATCTTGAAGTTGCCCTGGCAAGATCGCCTTGTTTGCTTCCCCGAGAATGTGTTCTGTTTATTGAGGCATGAAACAATTGTGGTCCTTCAGGACCATGAGACTATTTCATCAGGTTGGATGGTTGCAGAAAGATTTGGCTTTCAATGTGTTTCTCAACACAACGGCGACAAAGTGTCAGTAATTATCAGACCATTAAAATATACCCTGGTATTGGCAGTGGTGGGATTTGAACCCACGCCTCCAGAGAGACTGGAGCCTAAATCCAGCGCCTTAGACCACTCGGCCACACTACCGTCAGCAGGACTTTAACCCTGACCTAAAAAGGGGAGGAGCTCCACTCTTCAGAGGCCTTCATACACGTCTACGTTAAACCAGGTCCCAGAGAAGACAGGTGTGAATGAGCATGTGTGCGATAACCAACACCAAGCATCTTTGGTGTTTTCTTGGTCATGTGTTGAAAAAACCAAACCAAACCAAACCATATCTGATCTAGCTGCAAAGAAGCAACAAGCTCACCCTGCCAGTCGGCCCACAATCAGCTCCCTTCTTCTGATTTTTTTTATTGTAGTCTTCCTCGGCATCTACACAAAGGTTTGGTCAATGGTGAAATGAATCTCTCATCTTGTCGTACATTAATATTAGCGGAAGCCACAGACTTTGGTCTTGACCCAAAGTTTTGATGTGCACTTGTGTAGGTAGTGTGGCCGAGTGGTCTAAGGCGCTGGATTAAGGCTCCAGTCTCTTCGGAGGCGTGGGTTCGAATCCCATCACTGCCATCACAAGTGCGTGTAACTGGTTGAATTAAAAGGCACCTTCTCCTTAAAGGAGCTTTTGTACAAATATTCATTTGAGGAGAGAAATGAAGGATTTAGTTGTTGGCAGGATTCCACAGTGCATCGGATCCGCCCAATGAACAACCGGAAACAATCAGTCGTATGTTCCCCAAAGGGAAGATTGGTGAACTGACAAAAAACTCCTTTTGCAAAAGGGGTTTTACATCAAAACACAGATTTGACTCCAAGTTAACGCTGGAGTGCAGATCCAAGGTCAATTCATGAGCATGTCGTTGCAACACAAACATCCAAAGGACATAGATGCTTATTATACGAACGTAGAAGAACAACAGCAGCAGAGTGAAATAATGATAACGACAGACAGCAACACCCAGGCTGGGAATCACACACTGGTCACCTGCTTGTAAGGCGGCTATGCTGAACACTACACCACCATCCCATGATTTGTGCCAATACAGTCAGCTCAGTTCCAGCAATTTAGACATGAGCCTGACAGGCAACCCATGGGCTTCTGAACCATGACACAGCCAATGAGAATCAGCTGGGTCCAGAGTTCCCATACCGGGAGTTGAACCCGGGCCACCTGGGTGAAAACCAGGAATCCTAACCGCTAGACCATATGGGATCAAATCTATGAGTTTCTTTTTTTTTCAAAATCAATTTTGCACATCATATGACAGAATGACTAGTACGTGTGGCCTTGTGAGAGAGGATGAGGAATTAAGATGATCACTCCGGGATAAAACACATTGCGTTGGCTTCTGTGGAGGAGGTAAAGTGGTGTAATGTAGGCCAAATTAAATGCCAGTGTGGAAGTCCCTACTTATTGGGAAGGTTGCTTCTTGCCATCAGACTATGCTCGGCAATTTGAGGAACATTTGAAATGGCAATCATGCTTGTTGGAACTTGGAATTGACAGAAATTAAAAATGACATATGATCACTAGATAATGGGTTGTTGTGGCCGAGAGGTTAAGGCGATGGACTCGAAATCCATTGGGATCTTCCCGCGCAGGTTCGAATCCTGCCAACAACGGCAGGTTTTGGTCAACCCCATGATTTGCATTTCATTTTGGCTTTTACGATTTAATGTGACTTCTGGGTTTGCTGTATTTATTTACAGGGTATCGTTGTAAATCCCCAAAAACAGGGGGATGTAGCTCAGTGGTAGAGCGTGTGCTTCGCATGTACAAGGTCCTGGGATCAATCCCCAGTATCTCCACTGGTTCTTTTTGGGAATGCATATTTTGCTTCACTGGTTGCACACTAACCCGTTTCCTATGCTTAGGGCTGTAATACCACTGTAATAAGGAATTCTTTGTTTTGTGGCCTAATGTTGAAGGTGAAAGATTTTAAATCTGTTGGAATGAAAAAGCGCAGGTTAAAATTCTTCCAAAATCTTGAAGTTGCCCTGGCAAGATCGCCTTGTTTGCTTCCCCGAGAATGTGTTCTGTTTATTGAGGCATGAAACAATTGTGGTCCTTCAGGACCATGAGACTATTTCATCAGGTTGGATGGTTGCAGAAAGATTTGGCTTTCAATGTGTTTCTCAACACAACGGCGACAAAGTGTCAGTAATTATCAGACCATTAAAATATACCCTGGTATTGGCAGTGGTGGGATTTGAACCCACGCCTCCAGAGAGACTGGAGCCTAAATCCAGCGCCTTAGACCACTCGGCCACACTACCGTCAGCAGGACTTTAACCCTGACCTAAAAAGGGGGGGAGCTCCACTCTTCAGAGGCCTTCATACACGTCTACGTTAAACCAGGTCCCAGAGAAGACAGGTGTGAATGAGCATGTGTGCGATAACCAACACCAAGCATCTTTGGTGTTTTCTTGGTCATGTGTTGTGTTTGACGGTCATGTGTTGAAAAAACCAAACCAAACCAAACCATATCTGATCTAGCTGCAAAGAAGCAACAAGCTCACCCTGCCAGTCGGCCCACAATCAGCTCCCTTCTTCTGATTTTTTTTATTGTAGTCTTCCTCGGCATCTACACAAAGGTTTGGTCAATGGTGAAATGAATCTCTCATCTTGTAGTACATTAATATTAGCGGAAGCCACAGACTTTGGTCTTGACCCAAAGTTTTGATGTGCACTTGTGTAGGTAGTGTGGCCGAGTGGTCTAAGGGGCTGGATTAAGGCTCCAGTCTCTTCGGAGGCGTGGGTTCGAATCCCATCACTGCCATCACAAGTGCGTGTAACTGGTTGAATTAAAAGGCACCTTCTCCTTAAAGGAGCTTTTGTACAAATATTCATTTGAGGAGAGAAATGAAGGATTTAGTTGTTGGCAGGATTCCACAGTGCATCGGATCCGCCCAATGAACAACCGGAAACAATCAGTCGTATGTTCCCCAAAGGGAAGATTGGTGAACTGACAAAAAACTCCTTTTGCAAAAGGGGTTTTACATCAAAACACAGATTTGACTCCAAGTTAACGCTGGAGTGCAGATCCAAGGTCAATTCATGAGCATGTCGTTGCAACACAAACATCCGAACGTAGAAGAACAACAGCAGCAGAGTGAAATAATGATAACGACAGACAGCAACACCCAGGCTGGGAATCACACACTGGTCACCTGCTTGTAAGGCGGCTATGCTGAACACTACACCACCATCCCATGATTTGTGCCAATACAGTCAGCTCAGTTCCAGCAATTTAGACATGAGCCTGACAGGCAACCCATGGGCTTCTGAACCATGACACAGCCAATGAGAATCAGCTGGGTCCAGAGTTCCCATACCGGGAGTTGAACCCGGGCCACCTGGGTGAAAACCAGGAATCCTAACCGCTAGACCATACGGGATAAAATCTATGAGTTTCTTTTTTTTTCAAAATCAATTTTGCACATCATATGACAGAATGACTAGTACGTGTGGCCTTGTGA
This sequence comes from Gobius niger, assembly GCF_951799975.1. Lineage (NCBI taxonomy): Eukaryota > Metazoa > Chordata > Actinopteri > Gobiiformes > Gobiidae > Gobius > Gobius niger. Next base: position 28,940,688 of record NC_136869.1, on the reverse strand, counting down.
GAGAGGATGAGGAATTAAGATGATCACTCCGGGATAAAACACATTGCGTTGGCTTCTGTGGAGGAGGTAAAGTGGTGTAATGTAGGCCAAATTAAATGCCAGTGTGGAAGTCCCTACTTATTGGGAAGGTTGCTTCTTGCCATCAGACTATGCTCGGCAATTTGAGGAACATTTGAAATGGCAATCATGCTTGTTGGAACTTGGAATTGACAGAAATTAAAAATGACATACGATCACTAGATAATGGGTTGTTGTGGCCGAGAGGTTAAGGCGATGGACTCGAAATCCATTGGGATCTTCCCGCGCAGGTTCGAATCCTGCCAACAACGGCAGGTTTTGGTCAACCCCATGATTTGCATTTCATTTTGGCTTTTACGATTTAATGTGACTTCTGGGTTTGCTGTATTTATTTACAGGGTATCGTTGTAAATCCCCAAAAACAGGGGGATGTAGCTCAGTGGTAGAGCGTGTGCTTCGCATGTACAAGGTCCTGGGATCAATCCCCAGTATCTCCACTGGTTCTTTTTGGGAATGCATATTTTGCTTCACTGGTTGCACACTAACCCGTTTCCTATGCTTAGGGCTGTAATACCACTGTAATAAGGAATTCTTTGTTTTGTGGCCTAATGTTGAAGGTGAAAGATTTTAAATCTGTTGGAATGAAAAAGCGCAGGTTAAAATTCTTCCAAAATCTTGAAGTTGCCATGGCAAGATCGCCTTGTTTGCTTCCCCGAGAATGTGTTCTGTTTATTGAGGCATGAAACAATTGTGGTCCTTCAGGACCATGAGACTATTTCATCAGGTTGGATGGTTGCAGAAAGATTTGGCTTTCAATGTGTTTCTCAACACAACGGCGACAAAGTGTCAGTAATTATCAGACCATTAAAATATACCCTGGTATTGGCAGTGGTGGGATTTGAACCCACGCCTCCAGAGAGACTGGAGCCTAAATCCAGCGCCTTAGACCACTCGGCCACACTACCGTCAGCAGGACTTTAACCCTGACCTAAAAAGGGGAGGAGCTCCACTCTTCAGAGGCCTTCATACACGTCTACGTTAAAAACCAGGTCCCAGAGAAGACAGGTGTGAATGAGCATGTATGCGATAACCAACACCAAGCATCTTTGGTGTTTTCTTGGTCATGTGTTGAAAAAACCAAACCAAACCAAACCATATCTGATCTAGCTGCAAAGAAGCAACAAGCTCACCCTGCCAGTCGGCCCACAATCAGCTCCCTTCTTCTGATTTTTTTTATTGTAGTCTTCCTCGGCATCTACACAAAGGTTTGGTCAATGGTGAAATGAATCTCTCATCTTGTCGTACATTAATATTAGCGGAAGCCACAGACTTTGGTCTTGACCCAAAGTTTTGATGTGCACTTGTGTAGGTAGTGTGGCCGAGTGGTCTAAGGCGCTGGATTAAGGCTCCAGTCTCTTCGGAGGCGTGGGTTCGAATCCCATCACTGCCATCACAAGTGCGTGTAACTGGTTGAATTAAAAGGCACCTTCTCCTTAAAGGAGCTTTTGTACAAATATTCATTTGAGGAGAGAAATGAAGGATTTAGTTGTTGGCAGGATTCCACAGTGCATCGGATCCGCCCAATGAACAACCGGAAACAATCAGTCGTATGTTCCCCAAAGGGAAGATTGGTGAACTGACAAAAAACTCCTTTTGCAAAAGGGGTTTTACATCAAAACACAGATTTGACTCCAAGTTAACGCTGGAGTGCAGATCCAAGGTCAATTCATGAGCATGTCGTTGCAACACAAACATCCAAAGGACATAGATGCTTATTATACGAACGTAGAAGAACAACAGCAGCAGAGTGAAATAATGATAACGACAGACAGCAACACCCAGGCTGGGAATCACACACTGGTCACCTGCTTGTAAGGCGGCTATGCTGAACACTACACCACCATCCCATGATTTGTGCCAATACAGTCAGCTCAGTTCCAGCAATTTAGACATGAGCCTGACAGGCAACCCATGGGCTTCTGAACCATGACACAGCCAATGAGAATCAGCTGGGTCCAGAGTTCCCATACCGGGAGTTGAACCCGGGCCACCTGGGTGAAAACCAGGAATCCTAACCGCTAGACCATATGGGATCAAATCTATGAGTTTCTTTTTTTTTCAAAATCAATTTTGCACATCATATGACAGAATGACTAGTACGTGTGGCCTTGTGAGAGAGGATGAGGAATTAAGATGATCACTCCGGGATAAAACACATTGCGTTGGCTTCTGTGGAGGAGGTAAAGTGGTGTAATGTAGGCCAAATTAAATGCCAGTGTGGAAGTCCCTACTTATTGGGAAGGTTGCTTCTTGCCATCAGACTATGCTCGGCAATTTGAGGAACATTTGAAATGGCAATCATGCTTGTTGGAACTTGGAATTGACAGAAATTAAAAATGACATACGATCACTAGATAATGGGTTGTTGTGGCCGAGAGGTTAAGGCGATGGACTCGAAATCCATTGGGATCTTCTCGCGCAGGTTCAAATCCTGCCAACAACGGCAGGTTTTGGTCAACCCCATGATTTGCATTTCATTTTGGCTTTTACGATTTAATGTGACTTCTGGGTTTGCTGTATTTATTTACAGGGTATCGTTGTAAATCCCCAAAAACAGGGGGATGTAGCTCAGTGGTAGAGCGTGTGCTTCGCATGTACAAGGTCCTGGGATCAATCCCCAGTATCTCCACTGGTTCTTTTTGGGAATGCATATTTTGCTTCACTGGTTGCACACTAACCCGTTTCCTATGCTTAGGGCTGTAATACCACTGTAATAAGGAATTCTTTGTTTTGTGGCCTAATGTTGAAGGTGAAAGATTTTAAATCTGTTGGAATGAAAAAGCGCAGGTTAAAATTCTTCCAAAATCTTGAAGTTGCCCTGGCAAGATCGCCTTGTTTGCTTCCCCGAGAATGTGTTCTGTTTATTGAGGCATGAAACAATTGTGGTCCTTCAGGACCATGAGACTATTTCATCAGGTTGGATGGTTGCAGAAAGATTTGGCTTTCAATGTGTTTCTCAACACAACGGCGACAAAGTGTCAGTAATTATCAGACCATTAAAATATACCCTGGTATTGGCAGTGGTGGGATTTGAACCCACGCCTCCAGAGAGACTGGAGCCTAAATCCAGCGCCTTAGACCACTCGGCCACACTACCGTCAGCAGGACTTTAACCCTGACCTAAAAAGGGGAGGAGCTCCACTCTTCAGAGGCCTTCATACACGTCTACGTTAAACCAGGTCCCAGAGAAGACAGGTGTGAATGAGCATGTGTGCGATAACCAACACCAAGCATCTTTGGTGTTTTCTTGGTCATGTGTTGAAAAAACCAAACCAAACCAAACCATATCTGATCTAGCTGCAAAGAAGCAACAAGCTCACCCTGCCAGTCGGCCCACAATCAGCTCCCTTCTTCTGATTTTTTTTATTGTAGTCTTCCTCGGCATCTACACAAAGGTTTGGTCAATGGTGAAATGAATCTCTCATCTTGTCGTACATTAATATTAGCGGAAGCCACAGACTTTGGTCTTGACCCAAAGTTTTGATGTGCACTTGTGTAGGTAGTGTGGCCGAGTGGTCTAAGGGGCTGGATTAAGGCTCCAGTCTCTTCGGAGGCGTGGGTTCGAATCCCATCACTGCCATCACAAGTGTGTGTAACTGGTTGAATTAAAAGGCACCTTCTCCTTAAAGGAGCTTTTGTACAAATATTCATTTGAGGAGAGAAATGAAGGATTTAGTTGTTGGCAGGATTCCACAGTGCATCGGATCCGCCCAATGAACAACCGGAAACAATCAGTCGTATGTTCCCCAAAGGGAAGATTGGTGAACTGACAAAAAACTCCTTTTGCAAAAGGGGTTTTACATCAAAACACAGATTTGACTCCAAGTTAACGCTGGAGTGCAGATCCAAGGTCAATTCATGAGCATGTCGTTGCAACACAAACATCCAAAGGACATAGATGCTTATTATACGAACGTAGAAGAACAACAGCAGCAGAGTGAAATAATGATAACGACAGACAGCAACACCCAGGCTGGGAATCACACACTGGTCACCTGCTTGTAAGGCGGCTATGCTGAACACTACACCACCATCCCATGATTTGTGCCAATACAGTCAGCTCAGTTCCAGCAATTTAGACATGAGCCTGACAGGCAACCCATGGGCTTCTGAACCATGACACAGCCAATGAGAATCAGCTGGGTCCAGAGTTCCCATACCGGGAGTTGAACCCGGGCCACCTGGGTGAAAACCAGGAATCCTAACCGCTAGACCATATGGGATCAAATCTATGAGTTTCTTTTTTTTTCAAAATCAATTTTGCACATCATATGACAGAATGACTAGTACGTGTGGCCTTGTGAGAGAGGATGAGGAATTAAGATGATCACTCCGGGATAAAACACATTGCGTTGGCTTCTGTGGAGGAGGTAAAGTGGTGTAATGTAGGCCAAATTAAATGCCAGTGTGGAAGTCCCTACTTATTGGGAAGGTTGCTTCTTGCCATCAGACTATGCTCGGCAATTTGAGGAACATTTGAAATGGCAATCATGCTTGTTGGAACTTGGAATTGACAGAAATTAAAAATGACATACGATCACTAGATAATGGGTTGTTGTGGCCGAGAGGTTAAGGCGATGGACTCGAAATCCATTGGGATCTTCTCGCGCAGGTTCAAATCCTGCCAACAACGGCAGGTTTTGGTCAACCCCATGATTTGCATTTCATTTTGGCTTTTACGATTTAATGTGACTTCTGGGTTTGCTGTATTTATTTACAGGGTATCGTTGTAAATCCCCAAAAACAGGGGGATGTAGCTCAGTGGTAGAGCGTGTGCTTCGCATGTACAAGGTCCTGGGATCAATCCCCAGTATCTCCACTGGTTCTTTTTGGGAATGCATATTTTGCTTCACTGGTTGCACACTAACCCGTTTCCTATGCTTAGGGCTGTAATACCACTGTAATAAGGAATTCTTTGTTTTGTGGCCTAATGTTGAAGGTGAAAGATTTTAAATCTGTTGGAATGAAAAAGCGCAGGTTAAAATTCTTCCAAAATCTTGAAGTTGCCCTGGCAAGATCGCCTTGTTTGCTTCCCCGAGAATGTGTTCTGTTTATTGAGGCATGAAACAATTGTGGTCCTTCAGGACCATGAGACTATTTCATCAGGTTGGATGGTTGCAGAAAGATTTGGCTTTCAATGTGTTTCTCAACACAACGGCGACAAAGTGTCAGTAATTATCAGACCATTAAAATATACCCTGGTATTGGCAGTGGTGGGATTTGAACCCACGCCTCCAGAGAGACTGGAGCCTAAATCCAGCGCCTTAGACCACTCGGCCACACTACCGTCAGCAGGACTTTAACCCTGACCTAAAAAGGGGAGGAGCTCCACTCTTCAGAGGCCTTCATACACGTCTACGTTAAACCAGGTCCCAGAGAAGACAGGTGTGAATGAGCATGTGTGCGATAACCAACACCAAGCATCTTTGGTGTTTTCTTGGTCATGTGTTGAAAAAACCAAACCAAACCAAACCATATCTGATCTAGCTGCAAAGAAGCAACAAGCTCACCCTGCCAGTCGGCCCACAATCAGCTCCCTTCTTCTGATTTTTTTTATTGTAGTCTTCCTCGGCATCTACACAAAGGTTTGGTCAATGGTGAAATGAATCTCTCATCTTGTCGTACATTAATATTAGCGGAAGCCACAGACTTTGGTCTTGACCCAAAGTTTTGATGTGCACTTGTGTAGGTAGTGTGGCCGAGTGGTCTAAGGCGCTGGATTAAGGCTCCAGTCTCTTCGGAGGCGTGGGTTCGAATCCCATCACTGCCATCACAAGTGCGTGTAACTGGTTGAATTAAAAGGCACCTTCTCCTTAAAGGAGCTTTTGTACAAATATTCATTTGAGGAGAGAAATGAAGGATTTAGTTGTTGGCAGGATTCCACAGTGCATCGGATCCGCCCAATGAACAACCGGAAACAATCAGTCGTATGTTCCCCAAAGGGAAGATTGGTGAACTGACAAAAAACTCCTTTTGCAAAAGGGGTTTTACATCAAAACACAGATTTGACTCCAAGTTAACGCTGGAGTGCAGATCCAAGGTCAATTCATGAGCATGTCGTTGCAACACAAACATCCAAAGGACATAGATGCTTATTATACGAACGTAGAAGAACAACAGCAGCAGAGTGAAATAATGATAACGACAGACAGCAACACCCAGGCTGGGAATCACACACTGGTCACCTGCTTGTAAGGCGGCTATGCTGAACACTACACCACCATCCCATGATTTGTGCCAATACAGTCAGCTCAGTTCCAGCAATTTAGACATGAGCCTGACAGGCAACCCATGGGCTTCTGAACCATGACACAGCCAATGAGAATCAGCTGGGTCCAGAGTTCCCATACCGGGAGTTGAACCCGGGCCACCTGGGTGAAAACCAGGAATCCTAACCGCTAGACCATATGGGATCAAATCTATGAGTTTCTTTTTTTTTCAAAATCAATTTTGCACATCATATGACAGAATGACTAGTACGTGTGGCCTTGTGAGAGAGGATGAGGAATTAAGATGATCACTCCGGGATAAAACACATTGCGTTGGCTTCTGTGGAGGAGGTAAAGTGGTGTAATGTAGGCCAAATTAAATGCCAGTGTGGAAGTCCCTACTTATTGGGAAGGTTGCTTCTTGCCATCAGACTATGCTCGGCAATTTGAGGAACATTTGAAATGGCAATCATGCTTGTTGGAACTTGGAATTGACAGAAATTAAAAATGACATATGATCACTAGATAATGGGTTGTTGTGGCCGAGAGGTTAAGGCGATGGACTCGAAATCCATTGGGATCTTCCCGCGCAGGTTCGAATCCTGCCAACAACGGCAGGTTTTGGTCAACCCCATGATTTGCATTTCATTTTGGCTTTTACGATTTAATGTGACTTCTGGGTTTGCTGTATTTATTTACAGGGTATCGTTGTAAATCCCCAAAAACAGGGGGATGTAGCTCAGTGGTAGAGCGTGTGCTTCGCATGTACAAGGTCCTGGGATCAATCCCCAGTATCTCCACTGGTTCTTTTTGGGAATGCATATTTTGCTTCACTGGTTGCACACTAACCCGTTTCCTATGCTTAGGGCTGTAATACCACTGTAATAAGGAATTCTTTGTTTTGTGGCCTAATGTTGAAGGTGAAAGATTTTAAATCTGTTGGAATGAAAAAGCGCAGGTTAAAATTCTTCCAAAATCTTGAAGTTGCCCTGGCAAGATCGCCTTGTTTGCTTCCCCGAGAATGTGTTCTGTTTATTGAGGCATGAAACAATTGTGGTCCTTCAGGACCATGAGACTATTTCATCAGGTTGGATGGTTGCAGAAAGATTTGGCTTTCAATGTGTTTCTCAACACAACGGCGACAAAGTGTCAGTAATTATCAGACCATTAAAATATACCCTGGTATTGGCAGTGGTGGGATTTGAACCCACGCCTCCAGAGAGACTGGAGCCTAAATCCAGCGCCTTAGACCACTCGGCCACACTACCGTCAGCAGGACTTTAACCCTGACCTAAAAAGGGGGGGAGCTCCACTCTTCAGAGGCCTTCATACACGTCTACGTTAAACCAGGTCCCAGAGAAGACAGGTGTGAATGAGCATGTGTGCGATAACCAACACCAAGCATCTTTGGTGTTTTCTTGGTCATGTGTTGTGTTTGACGGTCATGTGTTGAAAAAACCAAACCAAACCAAACCATATCTGATCTAGCTGCAAAGAAGCAACAAGCTCACCCTGCCAGTCGGCCCACAATCAGCTCCCTTCTTCTGATTTTTTTTATTGTAGTCTTCCTCGGCATCTACACAAAGGTTTGGTCAATGGTGAAATGAATCTCTCATCTTGTAGTACATTAATATTAGCGGAAGCCACAGACTTTGGTCTTGACCCAAAGTTTTGATGTGCACTTGTGTAGGTAGTGTGGCCGAGTGGTCTAAGGGGCTGGATTAAGGCTCCAGTCTCTTCGGAGGCGTGGGTTCGAATCCCATCACTGCCATCACAAGTGCGTGTAACTGGTTGAATTAAAAGGCACCTTCTCCTTAAAGAAGCTTTTGTACAAATATTCATTTGAGGAGAGAAATGAAGGATTTAGTTGTTGGCAGGATTCCACAGTGCATCGGATCCGCCCAATGAACAACCGGAAACAATCAGTCGTATGTTCCCCAAAGGGAAGATTGGTGAACTGACAAAAAACTCCTTTTGCAAAAGGGGTTTTACATCAAAACACAGATTTGACTCCAAGTTAACGCTGGAGTGCAGATCCAAGGTCAATTCATGAGCATGTCGTTGCAACACAAACATCCGAACGTAGAAGAACAACAGCAGCAGAGTGAAATAATGATAACGACAGACAGCAACACCCAGGCTGGGAATCACACACTGGTCACCTGCTTGTAAGGCGGCTATGCTGAACACTACACCACCATCCCATGATTTGTGCCAATACAGTCAGCTCAGTTCCAGCAATTTAGACATGTGCCTGACAGGCAACCCATGGGCTTCTGAACCATGACACAGCCAATGAGAATCAGCTGGGTCCAGAGTTCCCATACCGGGAGTTGAACCCGGGCCACCTGGGTGAAAACCAGGAATCCTAACCGCTAGACCATACGGGATAAAATCTATGAGTTTCTTTTTTTTTCAAAATCAATTTTGCACATCATATGACAGAATGACTAGTACGTGTGGCCTTGTGAGAGAGGATGAGGAATTAAGATGATCACTCCGGGATAAAACACATTGCGTTGGCTTCTGTGGAGGAGGTAAAGTGGTGTAATGTAGGCCAAATTAAATGCCAGTGTGGAAGTCCCTACTTATTGGGAAGGTTGCTTCTTGCCATCAGACTATGCTCGGCAATTTGAGGAACATTTGAAATGGCAATCATGCTTGTTGGAACTTGGAATTGACAGAAATTAAAAATGACATACGATCACTAGATAATGGGTTGTTGTGGCCGAGAGGTTAAGGCGATGGACTCGAAATCCATTGGGATCTTCCCGCGCAGGTTCGAATCCTGCCAACAACGGCAGGTTTTGGTCAACCCCATGATTTGCATTTCATTTTGGCTTTTACGATTTAATGTGACTTCTGGGTTTGCTGTATTTATTTACAGGGTATCGTTGTAAATCCCCAAAAACAGGGGGATGTAGCTCAGTGGTAGAGCGTGTGCTTCGCATGTACAAGGTCCTGGGATCAATCCCCAGTATCTCCACTGGTTCTTTTTGGGAATGCATATTTTGCTTCACTGGTTGCACACTAACCCGTTTCCTATGCTTAGGGCTGTAATACCACTGTAATAAGGAATTCTTTGTTTTGTGGCCTAATGTTGAAGGTGAAAGATTTTAAATCTGTTGGAATGAAAAAGCGCAGGTTAAAATTCTTCCAAAATCTTGAAGTTGCCATGGCAAGATCGCCTTGTTTGCTTCCCCGAGAATGTGTTCTGTTTATTGAGGCATGAAACAATTGTGGTCCTTCAGGACCATGAGACTATTTCATCAGGTTGGATGGTTGCAGAAAGATTTGGCTTTCAATGTGTTTCTCAACACAACGGCGACAAAGTGTCAGTAATTATCAGACCATTAAAATATACCCTGGTATTGGCAGTGGTGGGATTTGAACCCACGCCTCCAGAGAGACTGGAGCCTAAATCCAGCGCCTTAGACCACTCGGCCACACTACCGTCAGCAGGACTTTAACCCTGACCTAAAAAGGGGAGGAGCTCCACTCTTCAGAGGCCTTCATACACGTCTACGTTAAAAACCAGGTCCCAGAGAAGACAGGTGTGAATGAGCATGTGTGCGATAACCAACACCAAGCATCTTTGGTGTTTTCTTGGTCATGTGTTGAAAAAACCAAACCAAACCAAACCAAACCATATCTGATCTAGCTGCAAAGAAGCAACAAGCTCACCCTGCCAGTCGGCCCACAATCAGCTCCCTTCTTCTGATTTTTTTTATTGTAGTCTTCCTCGGCATCTACACAAAGGTTTGGTCAATGGTGAAATGAATCTCTCATCTTGTCGTACATTAATATTAGCGGAAGCCACAGACTTTGGTCTTGACCCAAAGTTTTGATGTGCACTTGTGTAGGTAGTGTGGCCGAGTGGTCTAAGGCGCTGGATTAAGGCTCCAGTCTCTTCGGAGGCGTGGGTTCGAATCCCATCACTGCCATCACAAGTGCGTGTAACTGGTTGAATTAAAAGGCACCTTCTCCTTAAAGGAGCTTTTGTACAAATATTCATTTGAGGAGAGAAATGAAGGATTTAGTTGTTGGCAGGATTCCACAGTGCATCGGATCCGCCCAATGAACAACCGGAAACAATCAGTCGTATGTTCCCCAAAGGGAAGATTGGTGAACTGACAAAAAACTCCTTTTGCAAAAGGGGTTTTACATCAAAACACAGATTTGACTCCAAGTTAACGCTGGAGTGCAGATCCAAGGTCAATTCATGAGCATGTCGTTGCAACACAAACATCCAAAGGACATAGATGCTTATTATACGAACGTAGAAGAACAACAGCAGCAGAGTGAAATAATGATAACGACAGACAGCAACACCCAGGCTGGGAATCACACACTGGTCACCTGCTTGTAAGGCGGCTATGCTGAACACTACACCACCATCCCATGATTTGTGCCAATACAGTCAGCTCAGTTCCAGCAATTTAGACATGAGCCTGACAGGCAACCCATGGGCTTCTGAACCATGACACAGCCAATGAGAATCAGCTGGGTCCAGAGTTCCCATACCGGGAGTTGAACCCGGGCCACCTGGGTGAAAACCAGGAATCCTAACCGCTAGACCATATGGGATAAAATCTATGAGTTTCTTTTTTTTTCAAAATCAATTTTGCACATCATATGACAGAATGACTAGTACGTGTGGCCTTGTGAGAGAGGATGAGGAATTAAGATGATCACTCCGGGATAAAACACATTGCGTTGGCTTCTGTGGAGGAGGTAAAGTGGTGTAATGTAGGCCAAATTAAATGCCAGTGTGGAAGTCCCTACTTATTGGGAAGGTTGCTTCTTGCCATCAGACTATGCTCGGCAATTTGAGGAACATTTGAAATGGCAATCATGCTTGTTGGAACTTGGAATTGACAGAAATTAAAAATGACATATGATCACTAGATAATGGGTTGTTGTGGCCGAGAGGTTAAGGCGATGGACTCGAAATCCATTGGGATCTTCCCGCGCAGGTTAGAATCCTGCCAACAACGGCAGGTTTTGGTCAACCCCATGATTTGCATTTCATTTTGGCTTTTACGATTTAATGTGACTTCTGGGTTTGCTGTATTTATTTACAGGGTATCGTTGTAAATCCCCAAAAACAGGGGGATGTAGCTCAGTGGTAGAGCGTGTGCTTCGCATGTACAAGGTCCTGGGATCAATCCCCAGTATCTCCACTGGTTCTTTTTGGGAATGCATATTTTGCTTCACTGGTTGCACACTAACCCGTTTCCTATGCTTAGGGCTGTAATACCACTGTAATAAGGAATTCTTTGTTTTGTGGCCTAATGTTGAAGGTGAAAGATTTTAAATCTGTTGGAATGAAAAAGCGCAGGTTAAAATTCTTCCAAAATCTTGAAGTTGCCCTGGCAAGATCGCCTTGTTTGCTTCCCCGAGAATGTGTTCTGTTTATTGAGGCATGAAACAATTGTGGTCCTTCAGGACCATGAGACTATTTCATCAGGTTGGATGGTTGCAGAAAGATTTGGCTTTCAATGTGTTTCTCAACACAACGGCGACAAAGTGTCAGTAATTATCAGACCATTAAAATATACCCTGGTATTGGCAGTGGTGGGATTTGAACCCACGCCTCCAGAGAGACTGGAGCCTAAATCCAGAGCCTTAGACCACTCGGCCACACTACCGTCAGCAGGACTTTAACCCTGACCTAAAAAGGGGAGGAGCTCCACTCTTCAGAGGCCTTCATACACGTCTACGTTAAAAACCAGGTCCCAGAGAAGACAGGTGTGAATGAGCATGTGTGCGATAACCAACACCAAGCATCTTTGGTGTTTTCTTGGTCATGTGTTGAAAAAACCAAACCAAACCAAACCATATCTGATCTAGCTGCAAAGAAGCAACAAGCTCACCCTGCCAGTCGGCCCACAATCAGCTCCCTTCTTCTGATTTTTTTTATTGTAGTCTTCCTCGGCATCTACACAAAGGTTTGGTCAATGGTGAAATGAATCTCTCATCTTGTCGTACATTAATATTAGCGGAAGCCACAGACTTTGGTCTTGACCCAAAGTTTTGATGTGCACTTGTGTAGGTAGTGTGGCCGAGTGGTCTAAGGCGCTGGATTAAGGCTCCAGTCTCTTCGGAGGCGTGGGTTCGAATCCCATCACTGCCATCACAAGTGCGTGTAACTGGTTGAATTAAAAGGCACCTTCTCCTTAAAGGAGCTTTTGTACAAATATTCATTTGAGGAGAGAAATGAAGGATTTAGTTGTTGGCAGGATTCCACAGTGCATCGGATCCGCCCAATGAACAACCGGAAACAATCAGTCGTATGTTCCCCAAAGGGAAGATTGGTGAACTGACAAAAAACTCCTTTTGCAAAAGGGGTTTTACATCAAAACACAGATTTGACTCCAAGTTAACGCTGGAGTGCAGATCCAAGGTCAATTCATGAGCATGTCGTTGCAACACAAACATCCAAAGGACATAGATGCTTATTATACGAACGTAGAAGAACAACAGCAGCAGAGTGAAATAATGATAACGACAGACAGCAACACCCAGGCTGGGAATCACACACTGGTCACCTGCTTGTAAGGCGGCTATGCTGAACACTACACCACCATCCCATGATTTGTGCCAATACAGTCAGCTCAGTTCCAGCAATTTAGACATGAGCCTGACAGGCAACCCATGGGCTTCTGAACCATGACACAGCCAATGAGAATCAGCTGGGTCCAGAGTTCCCATACCGGGAGTTGAACCCGGGCCACCTGGGTGAAAACCAGGAATCCTAACCGCTAGACCATATGGGATCAAATCTATGAGTTTCTTTTTTTTTCAAAATCAATTTTGCACATCATATGACAGAATGACTAGTACGTGTGGCCTTGTGAGAGAGGATGAGGAATTAAGATGATCACTCCGGGATAAAACACATTGCGTTGGCTTCTGTGGAGGAGGTAAAGTGGTGTAATGTAGGCCAAATTAAATGCCAGTGTGGAAGTCCCCACTTATTGGGAATTTGGGACGGAATGCTTTACAGGTAAGGTAAGGTTGCTTCTTGCCATCAGACTATGCTCGGCAATTTGAGGAACATTTGAAATGGCAATCATGCTTGTTGGAACTTGGAATTGACAGAAATTAAAAATGACATACGATCACTAGATAATGGGTTGTTGTGGCCGAGAGGTTAAGGCGATGGACTCGAAATCCATTGGGATCTTCCCGCGCAGGTTCGAATCCTGCCAACAACGGCAGGTTTTGGTCAACCCCATGATTTGCATTTCATTTTGGCTTTTACGATTTAATGTGACTTCTGGGTTTGCTGTATTTATTTACAGGGTATCGTTGTAAATCCCCAAAAACAGGGGGATGTAGCTCAGTGGTAGAGCGTGTGCTTCGCATGTACAAGGTCCTGGGATCAATCCCCAGTATCTCCACTGGTTCTTTTTGGGAATGCATATTTTGCTTCACTGGTTGCACACTAACCCGTTTCCTATGCTTAGGGCTGTAATACCACTGTAATAAGGAATTCTTTGTTTTGTGGCCTAATGTTGAAGGTGAAAGATTTTAAATCTGTTGGAATGAAAAAGCGCAGGTTAAAATTCTTCCAAAATCTTGAAGTTGCCCTGGCAAGATCGCCTTGTTTGCTTCCCCGAGAATGTGTTCTGTTTATTGAGGCATGAAACAATTGTGGTCCTTCAGGACCATGAGACTATTTCATCAGGTTGGATGGTTGCAGAAAGATTTGGCTTTCAATGTGTTTCTCAACACAACGGCGACAAAGTGTCAGTAATTATCAGACCATTAAAATATACCCTGGTATTGGCAGTGGTGGGATTTGAATCCACGCCTCCAGAGAGACTGGAGCCTGAATCCAGCGCCTTAGACCACTCGGCCACACTACCGTCAGCAGGACTTTAACCCTGACCTAAAAAGGGGGGGAGCTCCACTCTTCAGAGGCCTTCATACACGTCTACGTTAAACCAGGTCCCAGAGAAGACAGGTGTGAATGAGCATGTGTGCGATAACCAACACCAAGCATCTTTGGTGTTTTCTTGGTCATGTGTTGAAAAAACCAAACCAAACCAAACCATATCTGATCTAGCTGCAAAGAAGCAACAAGCTCACCCTGCCAGTCGGCCCACAATCAGCTCCCTTCTTCTGATTTTTTTTATTGTAGTCTTCCTCGGCATCTACACAAAGGTTTGGTCAATGGTGAAATGAATCTCTCATCTTGTAGTACATTAATATTAGCGGAAGCCACAGACTTTGGTCTTGACCCAAAGTTTTGATGTGCACTTGTGTAGGTAGTGTGGCCGAGTGGTCTAAGGCGCTGGATTAAGGCTCCAGTCTCTTCGGAGGCGTGGGTTCGAATCCCATCACTGCCATCACAAGTGCGTGTAACTGGTTGAATTAAAAGGCACCTTCTCCTTAAAGGAGCTTTTGTACAAATATTCATTTGAGGAGAGAAATGAAGGATTTAGTTGTTGGCAGGATTCCACAGTGCATCGGATCCGCCCAATGAACAACCGGAAACAATCAGTCGTATGTTCCCCAAAGGGAAGATTGGTGAACTGACAAAAAACTCCTTTTGCAAAAGGGGTTTTACATCAAAACACAGATTTGACTCCAAGTTAACGCTGGAGTGCAGATCCAAGGTCAATTCATGAGCATGTCGTTGCAACACAAACATCCAAAGGACATAGATGCTTATTATACGAACGTAGAAGAACAACAGCAGCAGAGTGAAATAATGATAACGACAGACAGCAACACCCAGGCTGGGAATCACACACTGGTCACCTGCTTGTAAGGCGGCTATGCTGAACACTACACCACCATCCCATGATTTGTGCCAATACAGTCAGCTCAGTTCCAGCAATTTAGACATGAGCCTGACAGGCAACCCATGGGCTTCTGAACCATGACACAGCCAATGAGAATCAGCTGGGTCCAGAGTTCCCATACCGGGAGTTGAACCCGGGCCACCTGGGTGAAAACCAGGAATCCTAACCGCTAGACCATATGGGATCAAATCTATGAGTTTCTTTTTTTTTCAAAATCAATTTTGCACATCATATGACAGAATGACTAGTACGTGTGGCCTTGTGAGAGAGGATGAGGAATTAAGATGATCACTCCGGGATAAAACACATTGCGTTGGCTTCTGTGGAGGAGGTAAAGTGGTGTAATGTAGGCCAAATTAAATGCCAGTGTGGAAGTCCCTACTTATTGGGAAGGTTGCTTCTTGCCATCAGACTATGCTCGGCAATTTGAGGAACATTTGAAATGGCAATCATGCTTGTTGGAACTTGGAATTGACAGAAATTAAAAATGACATATGATCACTAGATAATGGGTTGTTGTGGCCGAGAGGTTAAGGCGATGGACTCGAAATCCATTGGGATCTTCCCGCGCAGGTTCGAATCCTGCCAACAACGGCAGGTTTTGGTCAACCCCATGATTTGCATTTCATTTTGGCTTTTACGATTTAATGTGACTTCTGGGTTTGCTGTATTTATTTACAGGGTATCGTTGTAAATCCCCCAAAACAGGGGGATGTAGCTCAGTGGTAGAGCGTGTGCTTCGCATGTACAAGGTCCTGGGATCAATCCCCAGTATCTCCACTGGTTCTTTTTGGGAATGCATATTTTGCTTCACTGGTTGCACACTAACCCGTTTCCTATGCTTAGGGCTGTAATACCACTGTAATAAGGAATTCTTTGTTTTGTGGCCTAATGTTGAAGGTGAAAGATTTTAAATCTGTTGGAATGAAAAAGCGCAGGTTAAAATTCTTCCAAAATCTTGAAGTTGCCCTGGCAAGATCGCCTTGTTTGCTTCCCCGAGAATGTGTTCTGTTTATTGAGGCATGAAACAATTGTGGTCCTTCAGGACCATGAGACTATTTCATCAGGTTGGATGGTTGCAGAAAGATTTGGCTTTCAATGTGTTTCTCAACACAACGGCGACAAAGTGTCAGTAATTATCAGACCATTAAAATACACCCTGGTATTGGCAGTGGTGGGATTTGAACCCACGCCTCCAGAGAGACTGGAGCCTAAATCCAGCGCCTTAGACCACTCGGCCACACTACCGTCAGCAGGACTTTAACCCTGACCTAAAAAGGGGGGGAGCTCCACTCTTCAGAGGCCTTCATACACGTCTACGTTAAACCAGGTCCCAGAGAAGACAGGTGTGAATGAGCATGTGTGCGATAACCAACACCAAGCATCTTTGGTGTTTTCTTGGTCATGTGTTGTGTTTGACGGTCATGTGTTGAAAAAAACAAACCAAACCATATCTGATCTAGCTGCAAAGAAGCAACAAGCTCACCCTGCCAGTCGGCCCACAATCAGCTCCCTTCTTCTGATTTTTTTTATGGTAGTCTTCCTCGGCATCTACACAAAGGTTTGGTCAATGGTGAAATGAATCTCTCATCTTGTAGTACATTAATATTAGCGGAAGCCACAGACTTTGGTCTTGACCCAAAGTTTTGATGTGCACTTGTGTAGGTAGTGTGGCCGAGTGGTCTAAGGCGCTGGATTAAGGCTCCAGTCTCTTCGGAGGCGTGGGTTCGAATCCCATCACTGCCATCACAAGTGCGTGTAACTGGTTGAATTAAAAGGCACCTTCTCCTTAAAGGAGCTTTTGTACAAATATTCATTTGAGGAGAGAAATGAAGGATTTAGTTGTTGGCAGGATTCCACAGTGCATCGGATCCGCCCAATGAACAACCGGAAACAATCAGTCGTATGTTCCCCAAAGGGAAGATTGGTGAACTGACAAAAAACTCCTTTTGCAAAAGGGGTTTTACATCAAAACACAGATTTGACTCCAAGTTAACGCTGGAGTGCAGATTCATGAGCATGTCGTTGCAACACAAACATCCAAAGGACATAGATGCTTATTATACGAACGTAGAAGAACAACAGCAGCAGAGTGAAATAATGATAACGACAGACAGCAACACCCAGGCTGGGAATCACACACTGGTCACCTGCTTGTAAGGCGGCTATGCTGAACACTACACCACCATCCCATGATTTGTGCCAATACAGTCAGCTCAGTTCCAGCAATTTAGACATGAGCCTGACAGGCAACCCATGGGCTTCTGAACCATGACACAGCCAATGAGAATCAGCTGGGTCCAGAGTTCCCATACCGGGAGTTGAACCCGGGCCACCTGGGTGAAAACCAGGAATCCTAACCGCTAGACCATATGGGATCAAATCTATGAGTTTCTTTTTTTTTCAAAATCAATTTTGCACATCATATGACAGAATGACTAGTACGTGTGGCCTTGTGAGAGAGGATGAGGAATTAAGATGATCACTCCGGGATAAAACACATTGCGTTGGCTTCTGTGGAGGAGGTAAAGTGGTGTAATGTAGGCCAAATTAAATGCCAGTGTGGAAGTCCCTACTTATTGGGAAGGTTGCTTCTTGCCATCAGACTATGCTCGGCAATTTGAGGAACATTTGAAATGGCAATCATGCTTGTTGGAACTTGGAATTGACAGAAATTAAAAATGACATATGATCACTAGATAATGGGTTGTTGTGGCCGAGAGGTTAAGGCGATGGACTCGAAATCCATTGGGATCTTCCCGCGCAGGTTTGAATCCTGCCAACAACGGCAGGTTTTGGTCAACCCCATGATTTGCATTTCATTTTGGCTTTTACGATTTAATGTGACTTCTGGGTTTGCTGTATTTATTCACAGGGTATCGTTGTAAATCCCCAAAAACAGGGGGATGTAGCTCAGTGGTAGAGCGTGTGCTTCGCATGTACAAGGTCCTGGGATCAATCCCCAGTATCTCCACTGGTTCTTTTTGGGAATGCATATTTTGCTTCACTGGTTGCACACTAACCCGTTTCCTATGCTTAGGGCTGTAATACCACTGTAATAAGGAATTCTTTGTTTTGTGGCCTAATGTTGAAGGTGAAAGATTTTAAATCTGTTGGAATGAAAAAGCGCAGGTTAAAATTCTTCCAAAATCTTGAAGTTGCCCTGGCAAGATCGCCTTGTTTGCTTCCCCGAGAATGTGTTCTGTTTATTGAGGCATGAAACAATTGTGGTCCTTCAGGACCATGAGACTATTTCATCAGGTTGGATGGTTGCAGAAAGATTTGGCTTTCAATGTGTTTCTCAACACAACGGCGACAAAGTGTCAGTAATTATCAGACCATTAAAATATACCCTGGTATTGGCAGTGGTGGGATTTGAACCCACGCCTCCAGAGAGACTGGAGCCTAAATCCAGCGCCTTAGACCACTCGGCCACACTACCGTCAGCAGGACTTTAACCCTGACCTAAAAAGGGGAGGAGCTCCACTCTTCAGAGGCCTTCATACACGTCTACGTTAAACCAGGTCCCAGAGAAGACAGGTGTGAATGAGCATGTGTGCGATAACCAACACCAAGCATCTTTGGTGTTTTCTTGGTCATGTGTTGTGTTTGACGGTCATGTGTTGAAAAAAACAAACCAAACCAAACCATATCTGATCTAGCTGCAAAGAGCCATGAGGAGAACCGTGTGACCGCGGTCAGAGCAGAGATTCAGGTACAACGTGGAGCTCGTTACACCGTCTGTCTTTGACTGGTTTCATACTCGTTAATACATGAAGCGCTTGTGCAGCGTCAGAGATTATGTGCAAATAAAGTTATCGTTGGTGCTTTGGTAAAATGTGTGTTTTTACAGCCACCTACGCCCATAAACTTATGCAAAGCTGATTTTTAACCACTTTTTCATTTTGTGTATTTTGTCATGAGAATCTGTTGAATCTGCAAGAGATGAGAGGAAAAAGCCTGGAGTCACGAGTGAATTTACAGTCAGGAAATTGAATAACCTTTGACGCAGGTTAATATATGCTTTTATGGTATGGCTTGGCCGTGCTATTGCTCTTACATTTTACTCTTAAATTAAACAGAAATATTGTGACCCTCAGGTGAAGAGTGGTGTCAGAGCCAGGGGAGAAGGCGGAGGACAAAGATGAAGATGAGGCGTGAGATTTGGCGCAGAGGGATCTGAGGAGGAAGGAGGTGAAGGAGCTGACCACCGCGGGACACCACGCTCTGAAACAGGGACAAACCCAAGAGGTGATGCAGCGTTTCAAAGGATCAGTGGAGACTGAAGGCAGGCAGCCAGGTTTCCTCCGAGTGCTCCAGTATCCCCTACCTCCAAAAACATGCTGCTCAGGTTGGCCCACAGTGACGGCGCACAGTGGCTGTGGTTCAAGACTAATCCAACATCTGGTACGTGCAGTTTTGTTGTACAATTGTATAATGACAAATAATACTGTGTGAGTATTACTCTATCCATTTAATATTCATTTTTACTGATGTTGATGTGTTGTGTTTGTTGCAGGACCTCAGGAAGGCTCTGAAGGACCATGTGAACGGTGGTTATAGAGGTGAGAGTCCTGTTATGTGGCACACCACGTGTGCCTTTTGTTGATACTTGTCCTAAAATTCTTTGAAGTTTGGGCATTTGTGATACGAGTGGAGGCGAGAGAGTGTTTTTTGTCTTTACGAGACGGCAAGCAGTAACATGAGCGTCTGTAGAAGCGACTAAAAGTGCACATTGCCTAACATCTTTGCCAAGGGTTCTAGTTTTGTCATTGTCCCTTTATTCTTTTAACAGATCAATGTGGACTTTACATTACTGTTCAGTGATGAGGCTGCCCACTGTTCCAAGGCTGCTACAGCACCTGAAGATGGACTGCAAGGACATGTGCTAGGCAGTTGGTAGCACAACTGTACAACCTCAATCTGACACCTGGTGCTGAGCTGGACAAGGGAGAAATGGAGGAGGACTATTCCCTATCTTGGGGTGAGTGCATGGGCTAGCATAATTTAAGGGATATAGGATAGTGTTGTACTGGAATGCTGGTCTACAAGTTGCTCGAGCTAGCCTTTCTGCCTTCACGAGCAGTGTCCACACAAAAGTCGAGGATTAGCTTTAAACCAGGTCCCAGAGAAGACAATTCACCACCTGCTGCAGCCACGCCTATAAAACGCCACGCCTTACAACATTCAGGGCCAGTATGCCATTCTGTGTTGTGTCCCTTCGTGTCAGTGATGACTGTGTGTGTGTGTCCAGGGACCACGCCATTTGTTATGTGATTTGTGACTCTCGTTTGTGTGTTTTTGTGTCACTTGTTTCTGTTAGGCCTATCTGTGACACTCATTTTGGAGACACTTGTTGATTTCATCTTTAGTAACTTGGTTTTAGTTAACCTTTTGTAATTATGTAAATAGCCTTTGTTTGGTTATCTTTGGTTCTAATTTGTAAAAAAAAAAAAAAAAACTTTTACACTCCTTTTATTAAATTACAACTTCATTTAACCTTTATAACATCTTGTTTTTTGTTACTTCCCGTACCCTAGCAGAGCTGGGTTGTACACAGGGTGTCATGGTTCTGTCTATTTGTGTTCTGTCCCCTGGTTTGGTTCTGTGTCTAGTCTTTTATTTTGTCATGTCTGTTCTGTCCTTGTGGTTTTGCTTTGCTTCCCTTGTGTTGATTACCTGTCCCGCCCTAATGTGTTTCACCTGTTCCCTGTTCCTTCTGTATATAGACCCCTGTGTTTTCCCTTGTCCTTGTCGGTTCATTTGTATTCTTATGGTGCGTTGTGTGTGTGTCCTGTTCCGTGTTCCTGTTAAGTGAGTTTTGCATTTTTTGTCTGTTCTTGGCCTTTGCCATTAAATTTCCTTTGAACCTTTTTGGCTGTTTTTGCTTTTGGGTTGAATCCCCGCCGCACTCATAACACAGGGAGAACATGTAAACTCCACAGAAAGGCCCCCTCTGGTCGAGGATCAAACCCGGGACCTTCTTGCTGTGAAGCACGAGTGCTTACCACTGTACCACCGTGCTGCATGCTGATTTCAAATGTAGTCTATCAGAAAAGTGCCTCAGACAGTCCCGAGATGGCTGCAGTGTGTACGGCAGCAGCGGTTGTCATGGTCTGTTCCGTCTCCTGCTGCAGCCCCTCAGGAGGGAAGGATGTGAGTCAGGGCCTTGTTAGAAGCATGAGGTGATAATGGGCCCTAGTTAGCACAAAGAGCTAAGTGCACACACTGATGAACAGGCTGTGAGTACTCAGGAGTGACAGAACCAGGGACAATGCCAGGATCCTCGGCGTCTCGACCACTTTGGACAGTGGTGTCCAATTCATCTGAACCACTCGCCCTCTCGCAGCTCCACTCCTCCGTTTGGCACAGGGTACACCTGTGGATCCTCCACTGCCTCAGAGAGCTGAAATTACCCATGATGCACTGCAACATGATTTTTTTCTTCACTTTTCTCCCAAAACTGTATTTGTTTGTACTCACTATACAAAGTTTTGTTCCACAATTGTGCAAAAAAATTATTGTAATAATGAAATCATTGGTAGAAGTGTTGTGAGCAAGTAAAGATGTAAAAATGAGGTTTATATAAAGTTCATCTAAATGAAAGGCCTAATAAATCCTAATAATTGAGATATTAGGCCTATGCTTGTTAACATAAATCTGCAATTGTAGGCGATGAGCGATAAACTGGACCTGCTAAATATATTAAATAATTGAATTGAATTTCTTGCAAATCCTTGCAGAAATGTTATTATTTTTTCTTTCCACAATGTTCAAACAGTGAGACATCCAACCAAAACAGCTTTTATTCATGAAACAGTAGTTTTTGTAAGCATAGATTAACATTTTATCACATGATTGGACACGTGACCTGACGCAGCCTCTCGCTCTGAGGCCGTTGTAATTGAGCTCAAATCCGGCGGTGAGAGGACAATGGAAGACAGCCGGCTCCGTTTTGGAGGAGAACATCACCGAGGACGTCTACGAAGTGGACTAACGGAGGACGGATCCTCGCAATTGAGAAACAGCCAATGTTGTTAGGACATATTTTTATTCATGATCATTTATTATCGGCCCTCGCCGACCGCCCTGCCCAAAGCAAGGGGGCGCTTCGTGCCTTTTTGTCTCCCTCAATCTAAATTTATGGTATTGCTGCTGCCTTTATGTTAGTTAGTTTTTTTTACTTTTTTCCCTAGGGTCTTAGTTTTAGGATTTTTGGAATGCGCTAATGTGCCCTCTCAGTATCTGACAATGTTTTTGTCAGAAAAAAAAAAAGTGAGAGAGAGAGTAAGAGAACTCTGCTCTTAATTTATACATTATACAGATACAAATGTGAACACCACGTTCCAAATTATGATGCAATGACATTTTTCTCTGATTTCCTAAATTGTCAACTCAAATGAGAGTCAGCATCATTTTCAAGTCTTTAACTGGTAAAGGATCATTTAAATGTGGTTGAAAAAATCTCCCAGTGAAAACAGTATTTATTTCAAAAATAAATATAGTAAAAAAAGCTCAAAATCCACTGTTCCAAATTATTATGCAACTCATCGTTTCAATACATTTTAAAGCTTGTAATTAACTGAAAATGGTCTTTTGTTGAATTTGCAGCATTAGGAGGTCATATTTACTGAAATCAAAAACTATTTCAATCAAAAACATCTCAATAGGTCAAGTTATATTTTGCCATAGGACCTTCTTTGAGCAGCTTCAAAATTCTTAAATCCATTAAACTTGTGAGTTTTTGGACAGTTTCTGCTTGGATTTCTTTGCAGGATGTTAGAATAACCTCCCAGAGCTGCTGTTTGGATGAAAACTGCCTCCCACCCTCATAGATGTTTTTCTTGTTGAGGCTCCAAAGGTTCTCAATAGGGCTGAGGTCAGGGGAGGAGGGGGTCCACATCATGAGTTTCTCTCCTTTTCTTCCCATATCAGCCAGTGATGCAGAGGTTTTCTTTACAGTATGACGTGGTCCGTTGTCATGATGAAGATGGTTTTGTTCGGGAAAACACGGCTCTTCTTTTTGTAGCATAGAAGACAGTGGTCAGTCAGAAAGAGGTCATTTTCACACCTTCAGGGTCAAGGGGCCGACCAGCTCTCTCCTCATGTATCTAGCTGAAAACATGACCCCGTCGCCTCCTTACTGATGTCACAGCCTTGTTGGGACATGGTGGCCATTCAACAACCGTCCACTACTGCTGATTTGACCATCACGGCCTCATCAGTGAACAAGACTGTTTGAAAATGAGTCTTCATGTATTTCTGAGCCACTGCAGCCGTTTCTGCTTCAGCTTCAATGAACAGTTTAGGGGAGGCCGGATAGAAGGTTTATGCACAACTGCAGCCTCTGGAGGGTCCTACACCTTGATGTTCGGGAGACTCCAGAGGCACCAGCAGCTTCAAATACTTGTCTGCTGTTTTGTAGCTGCTGTTCTATTCATCTGATGTATTTGTCTGGCTGAAACCGTCCTCATTGTGCCTTTATCCGCACAAACCCGTGTGTGTCTGAATCATCCACAAATCTCTTATCAGTGCGATGATTCCACTTCATCTTTCATGAAATATTGAAGGTTTTCATACCTAGACCAAGGCATTCAACTATTTCACGCTTTTCATCAGCAGAAAGATCCTTTTTCTTTCCCTTATTGCTTGAAAATGATGGTCTGCTTGATAATGTGGAACTTCCTTTTTCAGTAGTTTTTCCCTTAACTGGGCTTAACCTGAAAACTAATCATCCCAGGTGAGTGAGAGGGCGAGTGAGCGCTGCTGTGGGTTAGGTATCTTAGCCAGTCAGGTGCTCTTCCAGGATCCGCACGCCAAAAAAGCTAGGTCTGAAGACAAAAAAGGAGGTCCGAGGCACAACCGACTTATACGTAAAAATCCTTTATTTTCGAGGGACACCAACGCGTTTCATCAGGGCAGACAGTGTAAAAACTTATCAAGCACAGGTGCTATTAATAGTCACAAGTCACGTGAGAAGTCATGTGTTGCCTGAGATGAACATTAATCCCAGGTCTCTGAGATTAATGTCAGTGATTCAAAGAGCCCGAGACACGACACCATCCATGAGTTTCATTGAAACTTTTTTTTTTTTACCTTTTTGACACTGAAATACAATTTGCATAATAATTTGGAGTGTGGTGTATGAATTTGTATCACACTATATCTGCATATCAAGCATATTTTTAAATTTTACTTAAGGTTGAAAATACTTAGTTTATCCAAGTACTTTGGATAACCTTTGGTTCCTCACTTCTCTAGATCTTCTTCACCAGGTTTTCCTCGGAGGAGAAAGAAAAAGCACATGTTGCTGAATTATGGAGTTTCACATTTTCCCATCAGAATAAAATGGGACGTTCTGGTCATCGCTACGGCAACACCGTGAAAAATATGGCATAGGTGTGATTGACTTTTCTGATCGGAGCGACTAAATCCAATTTTGTGCCAAATTAATTTAATATTCATAAAACAAAAAATTGTATTCACCATGTAATTCCTATAGGGGGCGCTATCGCACAAAAATTGAATTTTGCCTAATGAGAGTGTTTAGGACTCTGACTTTAACACCTGACAAAAAAAAGATCAAAATCAGGCTTCATATGTGTGAATGGGAGCCATTTATTGTTTGCTCATAAAAACCATTAAACTTAGTAAAGTAATTTGGATAACTTTTAAAGTTCTACTTCTCAAGATTATTTTCCACCCAAAATAAGCTTGTTCCGATAAACGGTCTAGGAGGAGATAGATTTTGTACGAAGTGAAAAGTAGAGGCATATTCCCGTTTTGCGGGCTGTCATCCAAAATGGCCGACATCCAATATGGCCGACGGCGTAATAATATTTTCATGATGCACGTCTGCACCGATTTTTAGGATTCTATGACAAACTTCATTTTTGCCCACGTCCTATCTCGCAATGTTGAAATAAAAAATTTGTAAATAGTCAAAAGTTTCGTCGGATCGGGTTTGAATTTTGGGCCAAAATCTGGGACTTTTCGTCGATGTTCACTGGGTGAAAATTGCGACGGCGTGAAAGAAAGAAAGAAAGAAAGAATAATATTCTCACACGAAAACAGTGTTTCCGCTTACGCGGGCGCCATAAACTATATATTTTCGGAAAGTGCTCGCGCATTCTTACCTCATGGTAGAGGTCCTGTCGCCCATTGACTTTTATGGGCTCTGTACAATTACAATGTTGATTTTTGCATTATACATGTATGTGCACGAGACGTGCTCGTCAAGAGTGCATTAGGGGGAGCGCTTCGTGCTCGTTTTGTGGTGTGCGCTCCGCTCCGCACTGTCCAATTACAATGTTTTTTTTTCTGATACATGTGCACGTGCATGGAACGTGCACGATGAGAGGAGTGCGTTAGTGCATGTTTTATAGGAGGCGAGCGCTTTGGGGGAGTCTATACGATATGTAATACGATTACAAGAGGCCCTTCGCCAGCCCTGATGGTGCTCGGGCCTAATAAAAAAGTTTTTGGTTTGGAAAAAGTGACGGATTTCAAAAGAAGGGAATTTTGTAGCTGTTTAAAAAGATGTGTGCTGCTACAGCGGTTAGCGCTGTGCTGCCGTACCTCCTGTAGTCTGCCCTTTTCTTCTACATGGGAGCAGTGGTAATGGTCAAACAAAATGTATGCATTTGTAGGAACAGGGCTAAAGGTATTTCTGTGATTTCTATGAGAAAACCTATACCGAAACCCTAAAATACCTAAACCTGGAGCGTCATAGAGGCCATCAGAATGGAAAGTAAAGGCACCAAACTAGATCCAGCCCTGGCCCTTCTGTTCACAGGTAGTTACACTGTCCACAAACATTAAACATTACAACTGTGTGGACATGTTTTTATTTTTACTGATGGCTGGACCTCAATAGAGTGTAAATGAATGGAATAGATGAGACGTACTCAGCTCTATTCCTGCCATTCCCCTGTGCGTCCAGCAGGGGTCGCCCTCCTCCCACTCTCCGCTGTGTGATCTAATTATTACTCCTGCTTTATTCCGTGCACATGACAGTCCACTGCCCGGCCTCAGACTCTCTCCTGGCCCTTTAGTCTCAGGATGGTGTGGACCTGGGCTCTGCTCCTGCTCTTCTCCTCAGACCCGAGCACCGCTGGACCCCTGCACGCCCAGTGCAAAGTGGACTGGTATGGCCGCTGGTCTTATTTGTGTGTCCGTGATGAGTGTTTGGAGGCAGGGAGGGTTATGACCAAGGGACGTAAGTTTGTGAAGTTGTCAGAATGTATCCTGGCTGTATTTGGCTGGGACTGCGAAAGTGTTTGAATAAATGTTTGATTTCTTTAGGCTGACGACGCCTCACATGTTTTAGACTGATCTAAAGGCCCTGTAGCTGATTCTCCACTGGTTTTGTCTTTCAATATATTCTAAAAAAAAGACCTTTGTGAGCTGACCATGCTTCACCAGTGCAGAACTGGTACAGATGCAGTAAGGAGTGCATTTGTAGGTTTCTACCGGGAGCAGCATGTCAAATGTAAAGGCTTTTTCATGTTATTTTAATGCCAAAATACTATCAGTCTAATGCCACAAAAAGGTGCACAATTGCAGCCAACACTGCAGCTGAATGTGTTCTGGAACCTCATTTTAGATTTTTTTTTGTGAACTGGTGCAGTAAAAATACATGACACATATCATTACATCCCAAGAAATATACATTTAATGCCAGTTTGAATCAACCCTGGGACCAAAAGACGTCCTCTTTTGTTTTTCTTTAAAAAGACAAAAACAAGGGATAAAATCATGTTCATGTGCAGGAGGAAGACAGCACAAATATGATATAAGTTTGAATATTGGTCACTCACAATGCAAATTCAGTAACATAAACTGCACACTGTGGAGCAGGCGACATGTAGCAGACTTTGATGACTGTGATGTTTCTTTCTAATTACTGAAGAAAGCTCTGCAGGAAAAGAACAAAGTAGACAAAAAAAATACAAAGTTCCAGAGCTGAGTTGATACTGCCCTGCATTTGGACAGGCTCATTTGAAGCAGCATGTACAAACGTAATGTGATTAACTCTAATGATATTAGCATGAACAAAGAGAGGCGCCAAAACGGCCGACAGCAAAGTCACAGAGAAACCAAAATAAGACCAAAGTCATCAGTCACAGAGGTGATTCAAAGCACAGCTTTTATTGCATTTATTTATTTGACCCATACTCTTCTACCCTGTCCTAATGGAAGGTTCTCAATGTTTTAAAATTCTGTGATGAGCGTGAGCCTTTTAAACAACTTAGAGAAATATTCCGTACATGAATAATTAAAGAAGCCTAAGATCAAGAACTGAAATGGTCCAGATGAACAGAGTCATGTGCTCTGGTGTGTGTGCAGGTTCCTGGGGGTCGGCTGCTCAGAGGCGTACGAGGCGCTGGTGTCACAGATCAAAGCCTGGAGGAGCATGAGCAGCTGCACCACTGGGGGGCAGCGTTGTCTTTATAAGGTTTGTGTCCACCAATCAGGTTAGAGGAGAGTGAGAGGGAGGAGGAGTTCAGGAATGCTCCATCAGAGACAGTCTGAGTGAGCGCCATATGGATTACAAACTAGTCCAATGTTTGGGCTTCTTTTACAGTCCAGTTACAGACTTCAGCTCTTTGACACATAGTGTGTATGGAAAGAGGACTTCATCACTATTGAATCGGTTTGTCTCAAGGTTTGGTTGGAGCGCACTCCACTGGCAGCAGGTGTGGATACAGAAAGGCTCCGCTGATGGTTTATACCAGGGGTCTTGAGCTCATTTGGAGCGGGGGCCAAAACTGCAAACCCAGTGTTGGTCGGGGGCCACAACAGACTAAGCCTTTTTTATTAAGCCAATTATGATTGAGCACATTTTTATAGTTTGCTCTAATTTACCTTAAAATATGAGCGATCGCGATGTCGTCACATCCATTCATATTTGATAAACATTTTATTAAAATCCTATGATTGGCAAAAACAATGTCCATAAACAGGGCATTTAATGTGGCATTGTTTGTTTGTTCTGTTTTTTATATTGTGTCTTTTTACTTGTTTTACATATCGCATTTTGAGCTCTTTGCACATTTTTTTCCAATGTGGTTTTTCAAACTGCAAATGGCCAATAAATGAATCTGAATCTGAATCTGATTGCTTCTCTTGCGCTGTCACAGATCTATCACAAAACCAAGTCAGCTGGATGCATCAGCTGTTGCCTATCATTTACCAAAACATCCGGCCAAAATTGCGGAAGTAAACATTAACAGCGATCGCTCGTACATTAACTATAGGCACATTTTGAAGCTTCCAGAGATTTCCAATCGGCCAAACATTTGCTGAGCTTCTAAATGAGAAATTACAGAATCAGAAAATGAGTGCTTTTGGTTCTGGTAAATTGGTTCAGGACTGTGGTGCTGAAGTTACTTAGTTCTGTTTTAAAAGTTTCTTCTGATGACCTGAGGGTCCCAGAGGCTCGTGAAAAAGCCAGTCAGATAAATAAATAGATAGGACTAAGACCTTGGGGTGACGGTGGTGCAGATGGTAGAGCGGGTCGTTTCGTGATTGGAAGGTCAGGGGTTCGAATCTCACCTCCTGAAAGTGCACACTGTCGTTGTGTCCTTGGGCAAGACACTTCACCCACATAGCCCCAGTGTATGAATGAGAGTTTGAATGGGTGAGTGGATCCTTGCTGTAAAGCGCTTTGAGTGCCTAATGTAGGTGAAAAAGCGCTTGATAAGTTGAGACCATTTACCATTTATAAACCAATAAAGGAATCTTAGAATCTATCCTGAGCCAACACAGAGACCTGAGCCCTGGTGTGATATGCTCTCTCTTTCTGGTCCTCGTCAGTAGACGGGCTGCAGAGTTTTGGAGCAGCTGTCTCAGAACACCAGAAAGGAGAGCCTTACAGTAATCAATATGATTAGTGATAAATGCATGTATCAAAATCTCTGCACTGGTTTAAGAGAGAAATGATCTGATTCTAGCAATATTTTTAAGTGATAAAAACTGTTTTAGTGACCGACTTGATGTGTGGCTCCTTGCTTTTTCAGAGGGATTTAGCGAATATGTTTGGAGCTTAGCCTTGAGCCTCTCTCTGAGCTTCAGGACCAAAAATTAAAACTTCAGTATTGCTCTGGTTGAGCTGGAGCAAAATCAGAGCATTGATACAGTGAGAACCTGATGTTTACATGCACTTCAAAAAGACACATTTGCATTTTTTTTCTCACTGTCTTAAAACCAGAATTAACATTTATTTTTTTAGGTCAATTAGAATAAAAAAAAAAAAAGGAACGGCCATGCCTCCATTGCCATGCCTCTGTAACCCTACCTACATTTTAATACTCTGATGTGCCATTTTTGTGAGTAAACATCAAAACTACATTTTAGCCTCTCCATGTGAATAATAGCTCCTTCCTGCAGGGGGCGCAAACGCGCTGTCATTATGTAAAATGTGAGATTTATGTGTCCATCCCATTAGAATAACATGGGGTGGGGCTACGGTCGTTGACCATATACCCCCATTCATTTTCTTGCAATAATAAGTATAAAGGGCCCACACCAGAGGTGTTTTACACGCTGAGTTTACGTTTGACATGGGGACAGCGCTTCGCGCTGTTTTCGCGCGCTCCGCGCACCTTGGTACAGTGCGCTTTGCGCACTGCGTTGCCATTACAATAGGCCCTTGCGACGGCAGGCCACTTGGGCCTAATAATTTCTATTTGTCAAACGTTTTGGATTTCCTTCCACAACCTTCTTACAATAGTTGGCAGGAATTTTGGTCCATTCTTCCAAAATTTGTAGGCCATCTTTAAAACATTGACTTGGTTTTCCTAAAGCCACTTTGTAACCAGTTTGGCTGTTTGCTTTGGGTCATTGTCCATTTGGAAGATCCATCTGCGCCCAAGCTTTAACTTCCTGGCTGATGTCTAATATTTCCACATAGAGTTCTTCCTTCATGATGTCATCTATTTTGTGAAGTGCATCAGTCCCTCCTACAAAAAACAACCCCCAGCATGATTGGGGTCACCTTTTTCCTCCAAACGTGACGATGGGCATTATGGCCCAAAACATTTTTTTTTCCGTCAGACCACAGGATATTTATATATTTTTTTATTTGCAAACTCCAAACTGTCTTTTTGATGTTTCTTTTGGAGTCAGAGCTTCTTCCTGCAGAGTTTCCTCTCAGTCCATGTCAGTACAGGACTCGCTTCTCTCTGGATAATGACAAACTCTCACCAGGTTCAGCATCTTCACCGGGTCTTTTGCATTTGTTCTGGGGTTGATCTTCACATTTCAGACACAGCACGTTCATCTCTGGGAAACAGAACCCACCTTCTTTCTGATCTGTATGATGACTCGACTTTTCCATCATTGTTTGAACCAATGACCCTGAACCTTCAAGAGTCTTGAAATTTCACCCAAGGATGAACCAGACTTGTGCTTCCAAGGTCATGACATCATCATCTGGGCTTTCTAAATTGTATAAAAAGGTATAGTAATCTTAGTGTATGTAAACTCCTGACTTTGTAAAAAGTAATACAACATGATGTAGAAAATTCTATCTCTCATCCTTCTGGAATTGACAAATTTAAAATTCAAATTGACCTAAAGGGGAGTCCCCCACTAGCACGATGGCACAGCGGTTAGAGCTCAAAGAGCCCAGGTTTGATTCCCACCTGGCCTGTGTGGAGTTTGCATGTTCTCCCCGTGTCTGCGTAGGTTTGTGGTAAAAACATGTGCAATAGGTTAATCCTCCAGCCAGGTGTTCATGACCACCAGCCTGGCTCCACATCATGGAGATGGGTCCGCGAGTGCCAGCCCATGTAAACTACACGCAGAAAGGCCCCGTCCAGGTGGGAATCAAACCCGGGACCTTCTAGCTGTGAAGCACGAGCACTAACCGTGGAATGACACAGTGAGTGTGTTTGTGAGTGGCAGATAGAAATTAAGCTATGGCTACAATCCAGTGTGGCGTGTTTACACGCATGAGCCCCATGTGTGTAAATGATGCCCTATCCTGACCAGTAAACCCTCCTGTCTGATGCTGTCCGGATGTGCTGCTGAATGCTCACACTTCCTCCTCCTTGGACAGGCAACAGTAGACACTGCTCCTGGGACGTCACACACAATTTATCGGCAGAAAGAAATAGCTTTAGTGTTAAGTTCCACTATCAGTCATATGTCATCGTGCCCCTTTATGAAATATTTCTATGGCATTGATTCAATACTAGTGGCATTCCTTAGTATACAGTAGAGCGTTATATCTTCCTTTTTTATGGACATTTTTGGATCATTACATTTCAGTCTGTATCATTCATATCGGTGTTCAGGCTGAATATCTAATGTTGTCCTTGTTGCACGTTCCTTGCAGCTGCAGTCAGCCTCTGTGCACTTCATCGAGGCCAAACACACCACTCCTTTCAAGAAACACGTAGACAACATCCACATACGCCTGATGCCCTTCCACTTCTTCTCCTGCTGCCACATATCGGTAGGTTATTTTTGCATTCATTTATATAGGTCTTCTGTTCCAGGAGATAATGGGAGTATATGCTTCAAAAGACACACATAGTATATTATTATCTTCCATGTGACCATATGTATAACTCCTAACTGACTACTGTTAAGTACAAGTGCTACTACTCTGCCAAAGTTTGTGTACCGTCACAACAACATCACAATACTTCATAATCTAAAATAATATCTATGTATCTAATGTTTTTAGGCGATGTCCATCTCTCAGACGTGGTATGCCATCAAAGACCATGGCATCAACTACTGTAACTTGTACAACCTGATGGAAGGTAAGCTTGTGTCACTTGTATCAAACATTATGCTGTTACTTCTGTGTACCTGTTGTGTTCACTGTTGCAGCGGGGTCTGTAGCACTTGTTTAGGCCAGTAGAGCATCTGGCGTATGCGCATTCTGTACGCCCGTGAGCTCCTGTTACCTCAGTGTCACAGAAATGTGAGGCCATAGACTGCCATTCTGCACTACTGTGAATTTAGCCCCTCATTATGCTCAAATTTAAATAAAAAATACATACATCGTTTGTGCTCCGTTTGTGCTGTTTTGTGCTGTAAAAATCTTCGTTTGTGCTGTCACTGTTTTTGAGATATTAATGATTGTTTTATTGGTCTGATCTGAGGTCACCCTGCTCGTTATAAAGCTCCAAAACGGGTAAAAATGCTGTCACCGTCCACCCTCTAAACTATTACAAACTTTAGAGCATTGAGGCGTTCACCCTCGTCCTCCTCTGAGGCGCGCGCACGTGTCAGAGGCGCACGGCAACACACACTGCATGCAAAAAACTATCATCAATATCTCAAAAACAATAACAGCACAAACGAAGATTTTTCACAGCACAAAACAGCACCAACGTAGCACAAATGATTGACATATTTTTCATTTAAATTTGAGTATGATGGGGGGCCAGGTTCACGCTAATCCATTCTGCTGCTGACCTGACTGTGTTCCTCTATGGCAAAGCCTTTCAGACACTAATGTAACACATCTGCAGTGAAAATAACGAACCCATAGATTATATTCACCCTCTGGTCCAGCTGGTCACAGGAAACATAGGGTTATTAGGAATAGAAATGTGTTCTTCTACCCTGTCAGAACATTGACGTTGCACTGAAGGCTGAAGGAATTGCCCAATTCTAATAATAATTGATTGAATGTTAATGTTTGTGTATGTTTTGAATGAAACAGCCCGTGTCAATAAATAGTATCCATAGTAGAAAAGGTTAAATCATCAACTAGACTTGGTTTTGGTAAAGTTGAGGATGTTTCGCTTCTAGTCACAGAAACTTCTTAGCCTAAGCAGAAAACGCAGTCCAGTTGACGGTTTAGCCCTTTCCTCTATGGATGCTCCCTGGATGAATGAGAGCCTTCACAGACAAATAAAGTATCGTTTCTACTTCGTAAAGTGCCTGTGCAGCAGTCATTGTGGCCACTCACCAATCCAACGCAATGAACGCAGGGTGAAAGCAACAACAGAAGCCCAGGATGTGTGGCCCAGGCCTTAACAGGGAGGGGTTTGCAACATTTGAAGACGAATTGCCTGTAGATCAAACTGTTACAGTAAAGGCAGGTTACAGGCATCTCTCTGCAACAGAAGGGTACATTTATCAAGACAAGAGCTAAATAGTAGTGAGTACAAGCTGGAAAATACCTATTGGCTACTTGTGGGCATGTTGCACCTAATTTAATTGAACATTTAAATTCTTGAAATTGTGGTTGTCACAGTATAAGGGCCACGAGTCTAATATGTGAAGAAAATGCTGCTTTGAGTAAAAAATGCACAGTCTGAAACTCATGCCATCACTGTTACAGGGAGTGGACTGTTACTCATGCCATCACTGTTACAGGGAGTGGACTGTTACTCATGTCATCACTGTTACAGGGAGTGGACTGTTACTCATGTCATCACTGTTACAGGGAGTGGACTGTTACTCATGTCATCACTGTTACAGGGAGTGGACTGTTACTCATGCCATCACTGTTACAGGGAGTGGACTGTTACTCATGCCATCACTGTTACAGGGAGTGGACTGTTACTCATGTCATCACTGTTACAGGTAGTGGACTGTTACTCATGTCATCACTGTTACAGGGAGTGGACTGTTACTCATGTCATCACTGTTACAGGGAGTGGACTGTTACTCATGTCATCACTGTTACAGGGAGTGGACTGTTACTCATGCCATCACTGTTACAGGGAGTGGACTGTTACTCATGCCATCACTGTTACAGGGAGTGGACTGTTACTCATGTCATCACTGTTACAGGTAGTGGACTGTTACTCATGTCATCACTGTTACAGGGAGTGGACTGTTACTCATGTCATCACTGTTACAGGGAGTGGACTGTTACTCATGTCATCACTGTTACAGGGAGTGGACTGTTACTCATGCCATCACTGTTACAGGGAGTGGACTGTTACTCATGTCATCACTGCTACAGGGAGTGGACTGTTACTCATGTCATCACTGTTACAGGGAGTGGACTGTTACTCATGTCATCACTGTTACAGGGAGTGGACTGTTACTCATGTCATCACTGTTACAGGGAGTGGACTGTTACTCATGCCATCACTGTTACAGGGAGTGGACTGTTACTCATGTCATCACTGTTACAGGTAGTGGACTGTTACTCATGTCATCACTGTTACAGGGAGTGGACTGTTACTCATGTCATCACTGTTACAGGGAGTGGACTGTTACTCATGTCATCACTGTTACAGGGAGTGGACTGTTACTCATGTCATCACTGTTACAGGGAGTGGACTGTTACTCATGTCATCACTGTTACAGGGAGTGGACTGTTACTCATGTCATCACTGTTACAGGGAGTTGACTGTTACTCATGCCATCACTGTTACAGGGAGTGGACTGTTACTCATGTCATCACTGTTACAGGGAGTGGACTGTTACTCATGTCATCACTGTTACAGGGAGTGGACTGTTACTCATGCCATTACTGTTACAGGTAGTGGGCTATAACTTGTTTCATTGCTTTTTTTAATTTTCATTGACATAAAACAAAGCTTACAAATAGCACATGGACAAAGGAAAGACACATAAGGGTAGGGTACATATTTGATTCTTCGTTCTTGGGTTCTGCATGGTGTGGATGTGTGGTGTGTGTGCTGAGTAGGTGTGACATATGAATAAGAGAGAAAACAAAAATAGATGAAAGCAAATAGTAAATCATGGGAAACAAATCGTGGAACATGAAAAATGATGATAGTAACAAATAATAGTAAAGAAACAATAATTATAGAGGTAAAGGTAAACTGAATGGGGTAATGAACACGATGAAGGGTAAACATTCAAGATTAAAATCATATAAACCATTTAGATTTGGAGGAAGAAAAGGAAGAAAACAAACAGGAAACTACAATATTAAGTTCTGACCTCCCCCACCTGCATCTCTGTCCTTGTGTGGTGCAATTAAAAACCCATAGGGCAGTACATGATGCAGGAGCCTGATTCCAGTGCTCCTTAATGTTTTATTTTATTATTTATTTTTTTCCTTCCTGTCCCACTCTTCCTATCTATGTGTTTATTGTGTGTATTTTGTGGAATCTCCACCAGGCCGTCAGAGTCAAAGATATTGTCAGTGATTTAAAGGGCGGGGTATTTTTTGATTGATTGACTGAGGAACGGAAGATCTGAAATTATAAATGGATTGCATAAAGCTTGCTCGATATCTAACCATACGTTGTCTGAATTTTGAGGGTGAATCCATTGGAGGATGAATTGTAGTTGGTTCGTGTCATCATTGTTACAGAGAGTGGACTGTCAACATGTCATTGTTGCAGGGAGTGGACTGCAACTCATTCCATTACTGGAACAGGGAGAGGACGGTAACTCTTGTCATTGCTGTTACAGGTAGTGGGCTATAACTCGTGTCATTTCTGTTACAGTGAGTGGACTGTAACACATGTCATCATTGTTACAAGGAGTGGACTGTCACACATGCCATCATTGTTACAGGGAGTGGACAGTATCTCATGTCATTGTTTCAGGGAGTTGACTGTAACTCATGCCTTTACTGTTACAGGGAGAGGACTGTTACTCTTGTCATTACTGTTACAGGCAGTGGGCTATAACTCGTGTCATTGT
Organism: Gobius niger; assembly: GCF_951799975.1. NCBI lineage: Eukaryota > Metazoa > Chordata > Actinopteri > Gobiiformes > Gobiidae > Gobius > Gobius niger. The sequence continues at coordinate 28,904,981 of NC_136869.1, read as the reverse complement.
TGTTACAGGGAGTGGACTGTCACACATGTCATCATTGTTACAGGGAGTGGACTGTAACTCATGCCATTACTGTTACAGGGAGAGGACTGTTACTCTTGTCATTACCGTTACAGGTTGTGAGCTCTAAGTTGTGTCATTGCTGTTACAGTGTGTGGACTGTAACTCATGTCATCATTGTTAAAGGGAGTGGACTGTAAACTCTTGTTATTACCGTGGCAGGCAGTGGGCTATAACTCGTGTCATTACTGTTACAGGGAGTGGACTGTAGCTCATGCCGTGACTGTTACAGGTTGTGAGCTCTAGGTTGGGTCATTGCTGTTTCAGGGAGTGGACTGTAACACATGCCATTGTTATAGGGAGTGGACTGTAACTCATGTCATTACTGTTACAGGGAGAGGACTGTAACACATGTCAGCATTGTTACAGGGACTGGACTGAAACTCGTGCCATTACTGTTACAGCGAGAGGACTGTAACACATGTCATTGTTACAGGGACTGGACTGTAACTCATGCCATTACTGTTACAGCGAGAGGACTGTAACACATGTTATTATTGTTACAGGGAGTGGACTGTAGCTCATGTCATTACTGTTACAGGGAGAGGACTGTAACACATGTCAGCATTGTTACAGGGACTGGACTGAAACTCGTGCCATTACTGTTACAGCGAGAGGACTGTAACACATGTCATTGTTACAGGGAGTGGACTGTAACTCATGCCATTACTGTTTCAGGGAAATGACTGTAGCACATGTTATTATTGTTACAGGGAGTGGACTGTAGCTCATGCCATAACTGTCACAGGTGGAGGACTGTAATTCCTGTCATTACCGTTACACGTAGTGGGCTATAACTCGTGTCATTGCTGTTCCAGGTAGTGGGCTTTAACTCGTGTCATCGCTGTTACAGGGAGTGGACTGTAACCCTTTTTTTTTTTTTTTTTTAAAGGAGGGACAATACATATTAATGAACATTTTTACAAATGTAAATATGCCAGATTATAGCCTTAGGCTAATTTCTATCTGCAGACCCCCTGGCAGGTTGATGTTACACACGAGTTAGTAAAAACATACAGAGATCATTTTAAAACAAATAACAATAACAAGAGTGGACAACAGAGAAGAATATACAAAATAGTGTTGTATTGCACAAACCTCAATAATGCACATGCCCTGACAGACCTGATATTGCACTGACCCATATTGCACCATTCTGTATTGCACTGACCCATATTGCACCATTCTGTATTGCACTGACCCATATTACACCATTCTGTATTACACTGACCCCTATTGACCCCCTACATGTCATCATTGTTCCAGGGAGTGGACTGTATTTCTTGTCATTACTGCTACAGTGAGTGGGCTGTAAAACCTGATTTTGTTGGTGTATTGGCTAACTCCTCCATTGTGTTGCAGGAAGTGGTTTGACCGAGGCACGTGGCTACAGGGAGTTCACCAGTGACTTCATGTGCACTCAGAGGTCATCGGCTAACTGCACAGTTTACTGAACACACTGCTCCATGCCCTCTGCAATTTTATTGTTAATTACAGCTACAGTACATACTCAATGTAAAGCTCTCATGAGCTTAACATTTCGCTAAATGTTTTTCCCTTCTGTTTTTACTGCACTAAATTTGAAGGTAAAATGTAAAATAAAAGAAAGATATGCACTGACTGGTTTCATGTTTGACACGTCTGACTGAATCTATGCACGAGACACTTGTCAGATCAAACCAGGGCTGGCACTTTAAGCCTGGAGAACTGACTAAACAGGGCTTTGCAGAAGAAAGCATGTTAAAGATGAAGATAGTTTTTCGTCAGTTCATTAGGGAAAGGTAAAGTCTTTTACTCTCAGGTGACTTTGCAATAGGAGCTCCTCTGGGACCAGGACTGTGATAAAGGGCAACATCTTTCATGGATAAAAGAAACTGACATGATCTTAGTCAGGCATGGCAGTTTAAGTGAGTTGCCTAAAGTTGCCATAAGTCTCATGGATGTGCCACACGCTGTTCTGCATTTGAAAGCCAAGAATCTCCAGATTTACACAACTGGACTGCACACCTAGTACCAACTCGGACTTGATTGGGAACAGGTGCTGGCATTGTAGAAATAAGCTCACCTCCAAACTGTTTTAGCCAATGAAGGCAAGTTTATTTGTATGGCACATTTCATGTACATGACAACTCAATGTGCCTCACAGTAGCACCAAACATAGTAAAAATAGAATAAAAAGCATTAAAAACACAATGAAAATCAAGAAAACAAATCATTACTTACAATTTCATAAAATAAAATAAATAAATAAAAAAGTTTCAATCTCCATAGGCTGCAGTAAAAAGGTGTCCTTTCAGCCTGGACTTAAAAAATGCTCAGGGTTGAGGCCTGTCTCAGATCCTCATTGAGGCTGTTCCAGACTTTTGCTGCATAAACCTGAAATGCAGCCTGACCATGTTTATTATTTACTCTGGGAACCACCAGGAGGCCCTTCCCTGACGATCTCAGGGCCCGAGGTGGTTCATACAGCTGAAACATGTCAGAGATGGACTTTGAACAATGAAGGGACTTATACACAAGCAGGGCTGTCTTAAACTCTATTCTCTGAGCAACAGGAAGCCAGTGGAGAGACCGGAGCACTGGACTAATGTGGTCGTATTTCCTGCTTTTGGTCAGGACTCGAGCAGCAGCATTTTGGATGTACTGCAGTTGTCTAAAGCTCGTTTAGAGAGGCCAGTGAACAGGCCGTTACAATAGTCTAACCGGCTGGAGACAAAAGCATGAATTAGTCTCTCCAAGTCTGGTTTGGACACTATGTTTTTTATTTTGGCAATGTTTTTTAGGTGGTAATAGGCCGCTGATGTAATGGACTTAATATGACTGTTCAAATTCAGGTCTGAGTCCATGATTACCCCGAGATTTCTAACTTGACTTTTGGGTGCCAGTGAAAGAGCTTCAAGATGACCAATGACAACCTCTCAGTGTTTTTGTGGCCAAAGACGATTATCTCAGTTTTATATGTATTCAGCTGGAGGAAGTTATTTTGCATCCACGCACTAATCTGTTTGATACAATGACACAGTGAATCTACAGGCCCATGTTCACCCACTGTCAATGAAACATAGATCTGCGTATCGTCTGCGTAATTATGATAAGATACATTGTTACCTGATATTAATTGACCTAGCGGGAGCATGTACAAATCGAACAAGAGGGGCCCCAGAATCGACCCCTGGGGAACACCACAGGTCAATGCAACTAGGTCTGAGACACAGTTTCCGATGGCGACATAGTATGTTCGTTCCTCGAGGTAGGATCTGAACCACTTGAGAGCCTTTCCAGAGATTCCCACCCAGGTTTTTAACCTCTCTACTAAGATCCCGTGGTCCACTGTGTCAAACGCAGCGCTCAGGTCCAGCAGAACTAAGACTGTGACCTTGCCTGCGTCTGTATTTAGCCTGATGTCATTTGTCACTTTGATCAAGGCTGTCTCAGTGCTGTGACAGGGTCTAAAGCCCGATTGAAACACGTCAAAAACATTATTTACAATAAGAAAGTCCGTAAGCTGGCTGTAAACCACTTTCTCCAAGACTTTTCCTATAAAGGGCAGATTTGATATAGGCCGATAATTGTTCATTTCTGTTGTCTCAAGACCACTCTTCTTCAGCAGTGGCTTAATGACAGCTGTTTTTAGGGCCTTTGGAAAAACTCCAGTCTGGAGGGAGGTGTTAACTAGACACGTGAGTTGTTGGGATAAACTGCTCAGCACAGACTTCAAAAATCTGGTTGGCAGTTCATCCAGGCAGCAGGTACTTGAGCTCAGACCAGAGATAACATCCTCCACTAAGTCAGGAGTGACCGGTGCAAAATGTGTCAGCTCTAGTTCTACTACTGGTTGAAATGCTACCATTTGTTGTGAGAAGCTAATAGCGTTTTTAATTGCTTGGACCTTGTCGCTAAAAAATATTGCAAACTCATTGCACTTGGATGTACATATTAATTCATGGGGCAATGAAACTGGAGGGTTTGTGAGTCTGCTGACCGTGGAAAACAGAACACGAGAGTTGCCGTGGCAATTTGAAATTATTTCAGAGAAATACTTCTCTCTAGCTCTACGCAGAGTCTGGTTGAACATGTGTAACTTTTCTTTGTAAATTTCATAATGTACCTGAAGCTTTGATTTGCGCCATGTTCGTTCGGCTCTCCGGCACTCCCTTTTATGTGCCCGGACCGAATCTTCATTTATCCAAGGGGCCTTTTGCTTAGTTTTAACCATTTTATCCTTAACAGGGGCTATGGTGTCTAAGACATTTAAAACACCTGACGTATAGGAGCTCAACAAATTATCAACATCGGAACAGGGGGAATCTTCAAATGTAATCATTTCTATAAACTGTTCTCTTGTTTTATCATTTATGAGTCTTTTCTGAATCACTGCGGACCCAACTGCTGGCTTGGGCACGACAGAAAGTTCAAAGAAAACACAGAAATGATCAGATAGTGCAACATCAACAACATTCACATTAGAGATTGAAACACCTTTTGTAATAAGAAGGTCCAATGTGTGACCCCTGTTATGGGTGGGCTCAGACACTGAGTTAAACCAAATGTGTCCAGGACAGCATTGAGTTCTTTTGTGTGCCGAACATTCAGTACATCCACATGCACATTCAGGTCTCCAGTAATTATCAAAAAGTCAAATTATGTTGCCACAATTGAGATTAATCCAATAAAATCATCAATAAAAGAAGAAACATTTTGGGGCGGTTTATAAATAACAATATAGAGTATGGCAGATTGTTGTATCTTCATTTTCAATGACACATACTCAAATGATGAAAACTCCCCAAACGACAGTTTGTGACAAGATAAATTGTCCTTAAATAGGGAACAGACACCCCCACCTCTCTGATTGTGTCTTATTTCAGACATAAAGTTAAAATTTGAGGGGGTACACTCAAGTAGGACAGCATTCATGTCTCAGTTAAAAACATAAAATCAAGGTTATAAAAGGATATAAGATCATTAATTAAAAGCGATTTGTTATTTAGCGATCTAACATTAAGTGCAGCGTGTTTTAATGTGATCGGGCCAGTTGCCACATTCTGACGGGGGATGTGTACTAGATTTGTTTGGTCCGAGCGCCTCGCAGAGCTCTTTCTAACTGAGCTCTTTCTGTTTTGAATAATGGTCCGTATAGGTGTGTCATATCGCGGGAGACAGGGGGCGCTCAATGGAATAGGGTGGCTCCCAGGAGAAGTAAACGGGGCAGGGTGTGACGTCGTTGTTGATGGTTGTCAATCACGTGTGTTTGTTTGTACAGCATGCTGAAAGTTTTTGACAGCATGTGACTGCCCAGTCCACTCGGGTGAAGACCGTCTCTGTTGAAGAGGGCGGGGCGATTTCTGAACAACTCGTAGTTGTTAATGAAAATAAAATCATTAACGATGCACTTCGAATGAAGCCACGTGTTAAGACCCAGTAGTCTACTAAAACGCAGATCACCGCGGGACCACGTTGGAATGGAACCTGATATGAACACTGACAAATTCACGGAGCGGAGGAAAGCAAAGAGGGCCTTGAAATCTCTCCTTGTGATCTCAGATTGTTGGCGGGCGGTGTCATTTGTTCCAACGTGACGTGGACGGACTCTGGGGCTGACTCAAGCAAACTTGGGAGCTTGTGGAGGATGTCAGACACCGTCGCCCCTGGGAAACAGTGTGTTCTTAAAGAAGCGAGTGTGTCTTACTATTGAGTCGCCCACAATCATTGTGCTTGGAGAAAATAATGGCCTCGGTGAAGCTTGTTCGATGCTCCGATCTTGGCTTGATTGTGATGGAGGGTCCTCGATGGAGGCTCTCGGCGCCTCGGACAACGTGCGCTGCTGCACCGGCGGTGGAGGTGGAGGTTGAAGGAGCCCACCAGAACGACGGAGAACCGCATCCTTGAGATGCCTCCGTCTGGCAGATCCAGTTGTAGACCGGCTGGGTTGTTGTCCCATCTGTGCGCCGGATCTTATGCGCTCTGGTGCTGGTGCCAGGTGCGCATCAGCACCAGAGCGCGCCGCTGCTCGGAGGGTCTCCAGTGGACACCTGGGTCGCCTGGCTACGCAGCGGGTCTTCGTGTGGATCTACTGGAGGGCTACGCCGTTGCGCCGGAGGGTCAGTTGCAGACTCCGGTTCAAGGACTTGGGCCTGGGTCTGTGGGGCAGTGTCGTCAAGGGAGTTTTCTTCCAGGACAGCGTAACGATTTGATAAGCAGAGTGGAGGGCCATTCGGGAGTCTGTTTGATATACCCCCACGGACCACCACCTCCTCATCCAAGGAGGTTTGCCATGGAGTAGAGCAACAGGCATGCCGTGGGCTGGCAGCAGGGTCCCATGGGGCAGTGTCCTCGAGGGCAGCGGTGAGGGAGGCTAATCTCACGGATTAGTTTACATGCCACGTTTATAAACTCCTGGAGCCCTCCAGGTGAGTAATTTGTTTAGCTTTTTGTTCCTCCGAAGTGTTAGATGAATGCATAGCAGCAACGGCTAGTTGCGCAGGTAGCACGGGAGGCACGGGTGGCACGGGTGGCATGGTCGGAGGCGTATGGTTGAACCAGTGCCTTGCTTTGTAAAACAATTTGTTAAAACTTGTTTAAAAAGGTTACATACCAAAACACCTGACATACAAAGTCCAAAAATACAGGTAGTTTGTGGAAGTTTTAAAAGAGTGTGCTGCGTCATGTGCACACACACTCACTCCAGAGCACTGGCAACCCTAAGTGGGGGCTCATTCTGCATTTTGATTCAATAAAATTTCAACAATATTTTAGTATCATGTAAAATATTTTTACATCAGCATAATCCCTATGTGAGCATGTTATCGGGGGATAATACTCACAGTTTTGTTCACATTCTGTTTCTTTACAATTACAACCATTATTCATTCACTCACATTATGGTAAGCAACATTTGTAGCCACAGTTGCCCTGGGGTAGACTGAACTGCTTCAGTCTCCACTCGGATAATATTAAATATTATGCGTAGAGCTTTAACCTTTGTTAGTCACATTAGTTGAGTTGGTGCCTACATAGGGGAATAAATTTTGAGACGAAAAAGAGTATACTGTATTTTTACTTTTTCTCCATCCATCGTGTTAGGTGAAAGAGATAAAGACCAAACCAGGGTGAGATGTAAATATAGCTATGAGTGTGTCTCTGGTGTGCGGCAGGTCCGACGAGGGGCATCATTCTTATTGACACATAAACTAGTTTCGATCTTAAAAATGATGGTGCAGCGAGGAGGGAGGGAGCCACTTTTATTAAGGCAGCAATATGCTCAGGTGGACTTCACCATCCATCAACACTGCACCGTAAAACAAAGACCTGTCTCCCAGTGTGTCCTTTTACAGGCTCCGGGGAGGCGGCGCTTTTAGTGTGAAAAAAACCTTTTTTAATCCAATGGAACAGTAAAATTGTATTGTTTTATCATATGTCATATCATCAATGAATAGAATTTGAATGACTGAGGTAAAAGGTTAAAAGGTAAAAAAAAAGTTAAATATATATAATAATCACACTCACAAAAAGTGACAACTGGTGATGCTTAGATATTCTAGCATCAGTTCATTAAATAAACATAAACTCAGACTCACACACAGACTGGGCCAGCACGGTCGAGTCATTGAAATTTGCTTTTTGTTTTGTGTAGAGATGAGAGGCACCGATAGTCGAGCGGGTCGCCTTGTGACCAGAGGGTCGATGGGTTGAATATCACAGGTGCACACTTGTCGTTGTGTCCTTGGGCAAGACACTTCACCCACCTTGCCTCCAGTGTCTCCGTGCATTGGTGTATGAATAGGTGAGTGGTTCCTTGATGCAAAGTGCTTTGAGTGCCTAAAGCAGGGACAAAGGCGCTATATAAATGTGACCATTTCCAGATGTGCCCAGATCTGTTGGATGTGTCCGATCTGTCGGATGTTTCAGATCTGTAGGATGTGCCCAGATCTGTAGGATGTGCCTAGATCTGTTAAATGTGCCCAGATCTGTAGGATATTTCAGACCTGTTGGATATGCCAGATCTGTAGGATGTGCCAGATCTGTTGAATGTGCAAGACCTGTAGGATATTTTAGATCCGTTGGATAAGCCAGATCTGTAGGATGTGCCTAGATCTGTTAAATGTGCCCAGATCTGTTGGATGTGCCCAGATCTGTAGGATGTGCCCCGATCTGTTGGATGTTCCCAGATCTGTTAGAGCCCCGGTGTCTCAGTTGAAGTTGAGCGTGTCCGTCCCGGCCTCTCGTCAGAGCTGGGGCAGGGCGGCTTCAGGGATCATTTTTAATTGACACTGGCTGTCTGGCTGACAGATTTTAGCTGCCCTCATGTGAATGCATTTGACTCAGATCGGGCCAATTTGAGCGATACTTTACATGCAGCGTGCATTACTGCGCATGTCAACGCTGCACACATGAGCGCTTCAGTGTGTGCTGCATCGCGGTGGCTCACCAACATTTCTGCTAAAACTCTGTCGTCCCCACAGCTGTTATTCCTTTTTTCTTCATCTCTCCATCCCTCTCCCTCTGTCTCGCAGTTCAAAGCATGCCAAATCCTTCCCAAACCAATTAGAGGGTGTGCACGAGCCTCCTGGGGCACGGTCAGTGACAGTGTGGCTATAGAGTGGTAAAGGTCTGAACAGGCCATCAGTATACTCTATTAGAAATATAGGAGTTAAATGTACTGATAGAAGGGAAGAGATTTCAGTGTTTCTAACCATTTTGGAAAACTGGAAATAATATAAAAGTACAGTGAGAACCAGATGTTACATTTCATAAAAAGACACATTTGCACTTTTTCCTCACTGTCAGACATGAAACAAGAATTAGCTTTTACTGTTTTTAGGTCAATTAGAATTAAAAAAATATATATATTTCTATTGGTAAAATGCCAGAAGAATGAGAGATAGAATTTTCTACACATTTTTTCATTACTTTTTTCAAAACAGAACTGGTGTACCTGAGAGACATTTGGAGGCCACCTTGTGTGCACATGCCTTTTCAGCTCTGCCCATACATTTTCAACTGGACTGAGATCAGGCCTTTATGATGATCAATTCAAAAAATTGACTTTGTTATCCTTAAGCCACCTAAACAGTTTGGCAGTTTGCTTTGGGTCATTGTCCATTTGGAAGACCCATCTGCGCTGATGTCTTGATGATGTTATCTATTTTGTGAAGTGCCCTAGTCCATCCTGCAGCAAAACAGCCCCACAGCATGATGCTGCCACCCCAGTATTTCACAGTCAGGATGGTGTTCTCAGGCTTGTAATATTCACCCTTTTACAGGACAATGGTAATTATGGCCCACAAATTATTGTATTTTTTCATTACATTATAATGCAGTGAAACTTAATGCACTTTGTAAAAAAGGATTTACCATAGTTTATAGGTAAGTCATGATTCTTGTTGCTGTTTATTATTAAATATGTGAACTTTTGAACTGCAAATGTGCTGTTATGGGATTTACGTGTATTCCATGATTATAAGCTACGCTAAAAATGTTATTTTATTCATGTTATAGTGTTGTTTTCCTAATAGACTTGCATTAATTGTGATATGGCCATATAAGACTGTGCCATATAGAATGTGAACTGAATTGTAATTAGACCTGTTCTTTGTGAAGGCTAGGTTTTTATTTATACTGAACCTTTGCAACTGTAATTCTTCCTAATGAGGGAGATGGCGAGCCTGTCCACTTGAACTGAATCGAACCGGTCGTTCTCCCACCATGAACTGTTGCAACTGTGCGGTAGGATGGTACCGCACCACCACCAAAGACCACTTTGACTTTAAAAACTCTGACTACAAAGCCGGCCGGACTAAAACATACATCTGAGCTTTTAAAGGGTACTTCATTTTTGTAATATTGAATGTGAATGTGTGTTAACCTTGCAAACTTTGTTTTTGTTTTTGTTTTTTTGTTTTTTAGCACCCAGTGAGGAGGATACAGTGACAAGGGGGGGAGCGAAGAACAAAAAATTACCATAAATGTTGAATTTGTGTGCAAGTGTATGTGTGTATGGGTGCTGTATGAGAGTGAAAGGTATGTGTGTCCATTGTTAGGGATTGTTCGTATTGCAGACAATTAAAAAAAAGTTTAAAAAATCTCTTCATTCTTTTTCTTTCTTTATTCATTCATTTCTATCCCTTTTTTCTTCTTTCTCCCGTACTTCCTCTCATCTTTTTCCATCTTTCTTTTCTTTGCACTTTTCTCTTTTCTTTGCTATCTTCCTTTTTTTTTTCCTTGTTTGCTTCCACCCTCTGATTAAGAGGGGGAAGAGCTCATGGCCAGAATCATGAATAGCAGCCTCAATACCGTTGTAAATGTATTTATTTTTATTGTCCATTTTCTCCCTCCCTCTTCCCCTTCCTCTCTTTTTTGCATAATATTGGCTATAGTTTGATATAGATTTATGGTTTTATTTTTGATTTGGAGATTCTTTGCTGGGTGTGTGTGCATTAAAAAGGGCATGTGAGTCTGTTGCGGGTCGAGAGAACCCCACTATACAGGCCCTCGCCCTGCTTGTTCTGTCATATTGTGTTTGTCCTATATTGCGTGGTGCATTAAAAAGACATTACTGTAGTGGACCTGACGTGGTGGGTGATGCTCACCATGCACCAGGCCCCCTTCTTGTCTGCCCTGTTACTTCTTGATTGAGTGTACTTGTTTATTCCCTTGTGTCTTATTCTCTTCTTCACTCACGTACAACAGGATTTATGTACTGCCATCAATACCTGGCCATAACCCCAAAGATTACTAATATGATAATAATTTGTACAAATATAATTTATGTGGAGAAAAAAATAATTAATTAGTTAAAAAAGAAGAGAAAAAAAGAAAGAAAAGAACATTAACTGAGAATTAACTTTCATAAATACAAAAATAATATTAATTTATAAAAGACATGGGTGTGTGCGTGTGTGTCTATGTATTTTTATGTATGTATGAGGAAGGAGGTAGTGCAGTGTGCAGGAGTGTGCGTTGTATTTGAGATTAATTATCGTTGCTGTTTATGTAAATTGAATTAACCCAGATGTTGAAATAAGTAATGAAGGGATTCCAGGTTTCTATGAGGGTCGGCATGTCATCGTTGTGGGAGGCTGCTATTAACATGAAATGATACAGTTTGTCCATTGGTTGATGTTTATTGATGGTTTCGATTTCCAGTTTATGAGGATAATTTTCTTGACGATGGCTAGTGTACTGTTTTGGTATTTGGGTGGATAAATGTTCCATTGACTATGACCTAATAGACAGACTGACGGGCAGAGGGGACTGCGCAGTCCAGGATATCAGAGAGTTTTTGTGTGATTGTTTGCCTAAAAAGCTGTAGAGGTGAACATTCCCATAATGCCTGTACAGTGCCTCTCGTAAGTATTCCTACACCTTGAGCTTTTGCACATTTTGTCATGTTTACAGCCCTAAACATCAAGATTTTATTTTGATTTCTTTACTGAACGTTCACACACAAGTAACAGACAACTGTGAAGTGAAAGCGAAATGATACATGATTCTGTTATTTTTCCAAAAATAGAAAAGTGAAAAGTGGGGCTTGCATAAGTATTCATACAGCATTTTCTGAGTGCATTAAATTGCCTTTAAAACATTCCTAATGACTCCAGAATGTTCACACCTTGGCCTAACGGTTAAATAGAGGCCACCTGTGTGTAATCTACTCTCAGTATAATTTCAGCTGTTCTTTTAGGCCCTCAGAGCTGTGGTCGGAGTGTGTTGGTCACTAAACAACATCATGAAGGTCAAGGAGCACCAGAGAGGTCAGGGATAAAGCTGTGGAGAAGTTTAAAGCAGCATTAAGTTATACAAAGATTTCCCAAGATTTAAACATCTCCCGGAGCAACTGTTCAATCCATCATTCGGAAATGGAAAGAGTAAAGCACCACTGCCAACTTACCAAGACACGGCTGTTCACCTAAACTAACAAACTGAACAAGGAGACACTGGTAAGAAATACAACCAAGTGCCCCAAGATAACTCTGGAGGAGCTGTGAAGTCCTGCCGCTGAGCTGGGAGAATCTGTACATGGGACAACTATAAGTCGTATTCTTCACAAATCTGGCCTTCATGGACGAGTGGAAGAAGAAAGCCATTATTGAAAGGAGGCCATAAGAAATCCCGTTTGAAGTTTGCTAGAAGTCATATGGAGGACACAGCTCCATGTGGAAGAAGGAGCTTTGGTCAGATGAGACAAAAATTGAACTTTTTGGCCTAAATGCAAAACATTATGTATGGAGCAAACCTGACACTGCTCATCGTCCTGAGTGCACCATCCCCAGTGTCAAATATACGGGGGGGAGCATCATGCTGTGGGGCTGCTTTTCCTCAGTGGGGACTGGGGAGATTGTAAGAATAGTTGGGAAGATGGATGGAGCCAAATACAGGGACATTTTGGAGGAAAACCTGCTGGAGTCAGCAAGAGAACTGAGGCTGGGGCGGAGATTCACCTTCAGCAGGACAATGAATACTTATGCACGCCCCACTTTTCACTTTTCTATTTTTTGAAAATTAACAGAATCATGTATCATTTCACTTTCACTTCACAGTTGTCTGTTACTTGTGTGTGAACGTTCAGTAAAAAAATCAAAATAAAATCTTTATGTTTAGGGTTGTAAACATGACAATTGTGCAAAGGCTCAAGGTGTATGAATACTTTCGAGAGGCACTGTATATACTGTACGTGTCTCTGACTCCCATAGTGCATTGTGAACATATATCAGTGTCTGTGAAACCCATGTTGTGTTTTTTGTATTGAGTGATGCGTGTCTGGTGGATGATTTTGTATTGTGTGAGTTGTAGGTTGGTATGTCGATTCATTGCAAAAGGACAAACTTCATGTATATCTATGTGCTCTCAGGGATTGTTTTTCTAAATATCAAAATACTGTTAAGACTGCCAAAGCACAGTATATGTCTAACTTTGTGTCTAGAAATAGCCATAGACCTCATGTCCTTTTTAATGTGCTAAATCGCCTCATTAACCCTGTGTCTTCTCCTGGTGTTGTGTTGTCCGACGCACTGTGTAATAATTTCTTGTCTTTTTTTGTCTACAAAATGACACAGATTAGGGTCTCTACCTCATCACACTTTGACTCCATCACTAACTCTGTGTGCTCGGCTGCTTTTGAACAGTTTGAATCCGTTTCTCTCTCTGAGCTGTCTGAAGGTGTTAAACGGTTAAGACCCTCCGATTGCCCAACAGATGCTGTACCCTCATCGCTTCTAAAAATTGTATTTTGTGACATTGGGCCTTGCATCTTGAATATTATGAATGCTTCTATTTCCTCTGGCTGTGTTCCTGAGACTTTCAAATGTGCTGTAGTCCAACCACTCTTAAAAAAGCCCTCTCTTGATCCCAATGTTCTCGCCCATCTCTAAGTTGCCTCTTTTGTCTAAGGTTCTTGAGAAATTGGTTTATGTCCAATTGCAGGCTCATTTGCACTCTAATGGTATTTTAGCAAAAAATTCAATCAGGTTTTAAATCTTTGCATAGCACGGAGACTGCACTTCTGAGAGTTTTTAATGATTTACTTTTAACTGTTGATTCCGTCGATTGTTCTTCTGCAGTTCTAGTGCTTTTAGATTTGACGGCGGCCTTTGATACGGTCGATCACCGTATTCTGCTGTCTCGCCTCGAAAATGATGCAGGCCTCAAAGGGACAGCACTTAATTGGTTTAAATCATACCTCAAGGATAGGAGCTTTTCTGTTCACCTCGGCTCTCACAAGTTAAATGTAGCTCCTCTAAACTGTGGAGTTCCTCAAGGTTCAGTTCTGGGCCCTGCCCTCTTCTCCTTGTATCTGCTGCCACTTGGAGAAATATTTGAAAGATACAACATCGCTTTTCATTGTTTTGCTGATGATGTTCAGATATACATTCCAGCAAAACCAAATACTTTTGAATCCCTCTTAAAGTGTCTGCAAGAAGTAAAAACTTGGTTGGCCCAGAACTTCCTAAGTCTTAACGAGAAAAAGACAGAAGTTATTGTTTTTAACAACAGCAAATCTGCAAATGACCCGCATGACGCTCTTGGCTCTCTGGCTCCTCATCTTCGAGCCTCTGCCAGAAACCTTGGGGTAATTTTTGACAACACCTTCAAATTTGACAAACAAATTAATTCTGTGATAAAAGCCAGCTTCTTCCAGCTTAGAATTCTAAGTAAAGTGAAAGTCTATCTTCCGCACAGCGATTTTGAGCGAGTTATTCCTATGTTTATATCGTTGCGTCTTGACTATTGTAACTCGCTCTATTGTGGGCTGGACAAATCCTCACTCAACCGCCTACAACAAGTCCAGAACGCTGCTGCACGCTTACTGACAGGGACGAGGAGGCGGGAGCATATCACCCCTGTGCTGGTCTCCCATTGGCTGCCCGTCAGCTATAGAATTGACTTTAAGATCTTGATGCTTGTGTTTAAATGTCTTCATGGATCTGCTCCTGAGTATCTCTGTGAGCTTTTGTCCGTTTATGCCCCAGTCAGATCAGTAAGGTCTGCGAGTCAGCTGTCTTTGAACGTGCCCAGATCCCGTTTAAAGACGTGAGGAGATCGAGCGTTTAGTGTGGCTGCTCCAAAACTCTGGAACAGCCTCCCCCTAAATGTCAGAGCTGCTCCGACCATAGAAACCTTTAAGACTGCCCTTAAAACACATCTGTTTGCGTTGGCGTTCAATTCAAGTTGAGCTGTATTATAACTCTATTGTGTGTGCTTCTCTTGTTGTTTTGTGCTGTTATTTTATATTGTGGACCTGTATGTGAAGCACTTTGGGCACCTAGTGTTGTTGTAAACGTGCTATACAAATAAAGTTGACACATTGACATTGACATTGCAAATGTGTTTCTGCATATTTCTAACCATTGTTGTGGGCTGAGCATTAATCCTGTGTCTGCTTGCCATTTTGTCGTTGGAACACATGGCGATTGGTCCAAGTTGATTAGTTTGTAAAGTTTTGACACCAGTTTTTTGTGGTTTGTAAAATTCACAATGTCTATTAGTAACTCAGGGGCATTTAATGTATTGTTAATAAGCTTGATTTTAGTGTAAAGGATGGATTTGATTTGAAGGTATTGGAAAGTATGTTAAGTGTTTAAGTTGTATTGGTCTGAAAGTACTTGGAATGTCATGAAATTATTATTGTAAAAGAGATGCTGGAGTTGTGTAATTCCTTTTGATTCCCATGTGGAATAGTGAATGGGTGCTCTATTAGAAAGAAAATCGGGATTGTGCCAGATAGGAGTGTATTTGCAGGGGGTAGTGGAGGAGTTTGAAAGTTTGAGGGCTTTCCACCAGGCTGTCAGAGTTGTAGAAATGGCTAGGTTTTTGAAACAGTTATGCTTTTTAATGTTGATATTTAATGAGGGTATGTCAGCCAGTAGGACATTATTGCAATATGATTGTTCCAAGTTGATCCATGAATTATTTTGCCGTGGTTTAATCCATTCTGCCAAATATTGTAGCTGGTTTGCTCTAAAGTATTTATTAAAGTTAGGTGCTTCTAAACCGCCGTTGGATTTAGAAATGTGTTATTAAAGAGTCAAGTGTTTGATTAGAAAATAGGTAATTCCCTTTTGGTAGGATTTTCATTTGGATCGAAGCAATGCGTCCTATTAGAGACAATGGTAGATTGAGCCATCCAGTGAGGTTGTCCTCTATTGTTTGCAGAAGGGGTGTGGTTGAGTGAGAACAACTCTGATAGCCTGGGGGAAATATTTATACCCAGATATCGTATATTACCAACATGCAGTGAAGGAAGGAATTCCTGAGCTGTAGAGTCCCAGGAATTATTGTTGAGTGGGAGAATTGTAGACTTTGTCCAATTGATTCTTGTAGAGATTGCAGTGGATTTTGTAAATAGAGAAGGATGTCATCAGCGTATAGACTGATTTTGTGATGTATGTCTGCGTTGTGTATTCCGTGTATGAGGTCATTTTGGCGTATAGCTATAGCAAGGGGTTCAATAAATAGTGCGAATAAGGAAGGAAAGAGTGGACATCCTTGTCTTGTGCCCCTGTGTAGTGTGAAGGAAGTTGATGTGATACCATTAGTCGTGACCAACGCTTTAGGAGAGGTATTAAGTATTTTTATCCAGTGAATGAATGATTCCCCAAAGCCGAATTGGTGTAGTGTATGGAGTAAGAAAGACCAGTTAACTTTATCAAAGGCTTTTTCTGCATCTAGTGACGTGATAATGGAGGTGATATTTGATTGTTGACTGTAGTTAATGAGATTAAACAATCGTCGGAGATTGTGGGATGTGTTTCTATATTTTATGAATCCGGTCTGATCTGAGTGAACTAGGAGGGGAGTTACTTAGTCTAGGTGAGTACTTAAAAGTGAAAGTGGTCTGTAGCTGGTGGGTAGAGTTGGGTCCTTGTCTGATTTGAGAATTACTGTTATGGCAGCTGTGTGGGGTGGGATTTTTTATGAACTTTTTATTTCATTAACTGCGCAGAAAAAAAAACAGTGATGAAATGGGCCAAAAATGTTAAATTCAGCAGGGTATCCATCGGGTCCGGGTGATTTATTGTTAGGCATTTGTTTAAGGGCTTTATAGAAATCGTGTAATGTTAGTGAGGCATCTAGACTGTTGATCATATAGTAGGGTAGTTGTGGTAGTGTAATATTTTCAAAAAAAGGAGTTCATGTGTGACATATTTAAACTTTTTAAATATATTTCAAGTGAACTTTTACCAGTGGCTCCACTCATTCTTATACACTACAACTTTACTAATATTTCTCACCCTCCTGTACGAACTTAGTCAATCGGCCCAACTATTTTTTATAATCATAAGTAATCCTGTTATTACGTCATCCCAGGGTTACATACCCGTTACACATAGAACTGGCCAATAAATCTAATTCATGTGATTATTTGTTTCTTGAATCGGAAATCACATGAAATGTCTCCCATTCACATGTCCATCTTACAATTTTGTAGACCGCTCCTTTACTTATAAAGTTTTCAGATAGAATGTTGTTTTTCTCTCATCTAAGCTGATAAGTATTGTAATGGTATCGTCTTTGGGCTTTAATTGCATGAAAGAAGAAAAGACACATACAAATTGATCATGAGATCAATCAATCAATGGTATTGTTTAGCCCAACATCACAACAGGAGTTGCCTCACATGGCTGCACCAAACATTAAGGCAATAAAACAGAACAGTGAATAAGGTAAATTAAGTTAAGTATCCAGGCCAACATAAAGTCCAAATAAGTGTCAGCAGCAGGTGGTGATGAGCCGCTGGAGAGATCCACTCCCATGGACGGCCAGGCTATCGAGACCCACGGCCGATGGGAGTCCCTGAGCAGACGGGCCATGATCACAGAACGTCCAGTCCTTGTTGGAGATATAGACAAACAAAGAAAAATCGTATTACACATGAAGCCAAATTGTGCTACCCAAACCTAAAAGCCTGAAAAATGATCTAACCTATTTTTCTTGCTTTGTCGCCGTGTTTTTGTCACGTTTTTGTGAGATTTTTGACACATTTCTATCACTTTATTGTTGCATTTTTCTCGTGTTTTTAACGCTTTTTTGCCGTGTTTTCTTTGCTTTTAGTAGCTATTTTGTCACGTTTTTGTTCACATCCTAAAGGCCGGTATAATGCTTCATTTGAAAGCTAAGGTTTCTAAAAATATGTTTAAGATCTGCATGTGTAAAACACAACTTGCAGGTGGTGGATTGCAGGGAACTGGTTCATTTTCAAAATATGTTGCAAAAGCATAGAACCGTTTTAAAATATTTTTAAACTGCTTTAATTCGAATTTGCTGTAATTCCTTTCAAACATAGTACAGTCATAATCCAGGTTGTCCGTTGACGATATTAAAGTCATTAGAATAAGTTCCTCTGTCTGACCCCCATCACGGTTCTCATTTCATCAGACGCTGGTGATTACGGTCTATTCTTCATTTATGTAGCGCTGACAGACCCATACATCAATACCAACCCCCCAACCCACCCCGGGACGGTCTCTGCGCCCCCACACCCCATCATACGAGCAGATGAGCGTCCTTTTGGAGGATGGGAGTAGAATGACCTACCACTGCTGCTGTTGTCGGTGAAATCAGGTAATCAAACATCCCACTATTACTCATTACAAACATTCAACTCAAACTCATTTGCGATAACGTTAGCAGTAAATCACACGCTATGAATAAGCACTGCAGGTCATTGTGGCTTGGCGATTTGGCAGATTTTCACTCCAGATGCCCCTCCTGACAATGCCAACAGTGACTGGCGGCGAGTGCAATGTAACTAGAGATGCACCACCAGCTTTTGACCAACCTGGTGAAGAAGATCTAGAGAAGTGAGGAACCAAAGGTTATCCAAAGTACTTGGATAAACTAAGTATTTTAAACCCTAAGTAAAATTTAAAAATATGCTTCAGTTTGCAGATATAGTGTGATACAAATTCATACACCACACTCTAAATTGATTGATTGATTGATTTGATTTATTTGAGTCATTATATTTACATTATTTACATTATTTACATTACTTTACAGAACAGAAAAACTCAAAGGGAGTAGGCCGAAGCAAGAAAGCTTATAGGTGCCTACCCCGAATTCAAGATTAGTTTTACTTTCCAGCTGCAGTCCCCAATGGGGTGATAATAATAGTGTTACAACACACATTACAACACATTATTAATAAATTATTATGCAAATTGTATTTCAGTATCAAAAAAGTAAAAAAAAAAAAGTTTCAATGAAACTCATGGATGGTTTTGTGTCTCGGGGCTTTATGAATCACTGACATTAATCTCAGAGACCTGGGATGATTAGTTTTCAGGTTAAGCCCAGTTAAGGTAAAAAACTATTGAAAAAGGGTGTTCCACTTTATTAAGCAGATCATCATTTTCAAGCAAAATGGGAAAGAAAAAGGATCTCTCTGCTGATGAAAAGCGTGAAATAGTTGAATGTATTGGTCTAGGTATGAAAACCTTCGATATTTCATGAAAGATGAAGCATAATCATCATACTGATAAGAGATTTGTGGATGATTCAGACACACAGGGGTTTGTGCAGATAAAGGCACAATGAGGACGGTTTCAGCCAGACAAATACATCAGATGAATAGAACAGCAGCTACAAAGCAGCAGACAGGTATTTGAAGCTGCTGGTGCCTCTGGAGGAACATCAAGGTGTCGGACCCTCCAGAGGCTGCAGTTGTGCATAAACCTTCTATCCGGCCTCCCCTAAACTGTTCATTGAAGCTGAAGCAGAAACGGCTGCAGTGGCTCAGAAATACATGAACATCAGTAAGGAGGGGGCGGAGTCATGTTTTGGGCCAGAATCATGGGGAGAGAGCTGGTCAGTCCCTTTAAGATCCCTGAAGGTGTGAAAATGACCACTTTCTTCTATGGTATGGCCTTCGATACATAGCCACCGACTCGACTGCTGTTTTTATGTGTTTTTGTATTTATTGTTGTCTACTATGATTCTTGTTTTTATCTTGGAAAGCGCTCTGGGCACCTTCTGGTTGTTGTTGGGCGCTATACAAATAAAATTTGATTGATTGATTGATATGCTACAAAAAGAAGAGCCGTGTTTCCCGAACAAGATCATCTTAGTCATGACAACGCACCGTGTCCTGCTGTAAAGAAAACCTCTGCATCACTGGCTGATATGGGCATAAAAGGAGAGAAACTCATGATGTGGACCCCCTCCTCCCCTGACCTCAGCCCTATTGAGAACCTTTGGAGCCTCAACAAGAAACTCTTTTATGAGGGTGGGAGGCAGTTTTCATCTAAACAGCAGCTCTGGGAGGCTATTCTGACATCTGACAAGAAATCCAAGCAGAAACTGTCCAAAAACTCACAAGTTTAATGGATTTAAGAATTTTGAAGCTGCTCAAAGAAGGTCCTATGGTAAAATATAACTTGACCTATTGAGATGTTTTTAATTGAAATAGCTTTTGATTTCAGTAAATGTGACCTCCTAATGCTGCAAATTCAACAAATGACCATTTTCAGTTAATTACAAGCTTTAAAATGTATTGAAACGATGAGTTGCATAATAATTTGGAACAGTGGATTTTGAGTTTTTTTACTATATTTATTTTTGAAATAAATACTGTTATCACTGGGAGATTTTTTCAACCACATTTAAATGATCCTTTACCAGTTAAAGACTTGTAATTGTTAAATTGTTGAAACTGCAACTTCAATTCTGTTGAGATAATTGTTGCTGCCCTAAACACCTGAAGCTTTTAATCGTCAACTGGACTGTTTGTTGAATAGAGGATTTTTCGTTCTCTTCGCAGAAGCTTCTTAGCTCTTGTGGTCAGAAAATGTAACAAGTACATCCAAACTTGACATGGCTCCAATAACACTCAGACCCCTCCTAAAACATCCTCAAATCAATCAACTCAGGCCTGTCAACGATTAAGAGCTTCACTAAATGAATACTTACTGGGCGACTGAGAGCCCCTGCAAACATACTGCCATAATACTTACTAAAGCATTGTTACATTTTTGTATTGTGTAATCATAAATGAATAAAAAAAGTTGATTTAAGCTCTCTTCTGTGTGTTTTTGCTTTCCTAAAACAGGTTCTGTATCTTTTAAGTTAACAAAGCTGCAACTCTTCATTTTAAGCGGCACATTCTTAGTGAACTCATGATGAACTAACCATGAGATCATTTTAGTCGTAAGCTTGTGGTTGGTTTTTTCGCAAACAAAAAAATCATCATGATCATGATGAATTAATCATTATCACTGAGTTCATTGCCTGAATTAATGGTGTGAATTTGTGAGTATTTCATCATGAATCATCATGACCTCTAATGAATTCATGCATGAATCTATGTACCCTTATTATAAAGCGTTATCAATTATTTGAGGTGATTTCAACATTAACTGGCTTCATCACTCTTCTTCCAATGACAGACATTTAGTCGGTAGTGTTCATCTCACGCAATTAATAACAGAACCTACCCGTGTAGATCACCGTTCATCCTCACTATTAGACTGGATATTAGTAGCCCATCCAGAAAGAATATCCTTGTCAAGAGTTATGTCTGATTGTTTTAGCGATCATTCTATTGTGTTTTGTGTCTGGAAAATTAAATGACCAAAAACTCCACCAAAATGTATTAAACTGAGACAAAGCAAACATATTAATCCTGTACAATTTATAGATGATCTTCCACAAGTCATCTCCAACTGTTCAATACATTTATATGCCGATAACACTATTCTTTACACCCCCCACCCTGATCTCTCTCAGCTTCGAAGTCGGCTGCAATCTGATTTTAATATGGCTCAAAATTGGCTCTATAATAACAAATTTATACTTAATATGAACAAATCCTGCTCTATGCTTTTTGGTACATACGATAGGTTACGATCTACTTCCCTCTCAGATTTTAGAATTCAATTTAAAGACGGTTCAAGCATCCTTAATGTAGGAGCTGTAAAATATCTAGGACTGTGGCTTGACCCAGAATTAACCTTTAAACATCACATTGATCATATTATACGACAAACCTATTCCACTATGAACCCTATTTTTCAATCTGTCAATTGCTTTACTCAAGCAGTCAGAAAAAGAATAATTACACAGTTAATTTTACCAATCATTGATTATGCAGATATAATTTACCAAAATACATTTGGCGGCACGGTAGCACAGCGGTTAGTGCTTGTGCTTCACAGCTAGAAGGTCCGGGTTCGATTCCCACCAAGGACGGGGCCTTTCTGTGTGGAGTTTGCATGTTCTCCCCGTGTCTGCGTAGGTTTCCTCCGGGTACTCCGGTTTCCCCTACCACTAAAAACATGTACAATAGGCCAGGATGTATGAGAGTGTGTTTGAGAGTGCGCATGGGGGACGACGGATGAAAATTAGCCTAAGGCTACAATCCGGTGTGGCTTGTTCATTAACTTGCACTGTCCCTACCAAATAAACCATAAATAAATAAATAAATACATTTGAGCAATACCTAAAACCATTAAACACGCTGTTCAACTCTCTTTGCAGATTTATACTTAAAAGTCCATATCGAACACATCATTGTCAATTATTTGGAAAACTAACATTTAAACCATGCAATAGACGTCAGCACCATTGGATTTTGCTTATATTTAAATGCACTTATTTTGATTTTCCCCAATATTTAAAACAATTGCTAACTCCTGCAACATTTTCATACTCTTTGAGAAGAACTCAGTGCATTTCATCTGTTGTGCCCTTAATCAACAAAGAGGTTTGACGTAGAGCCTTTTGCTATAAGGCTCCATCAGAGTGGAATAGGCTGCCCGTCTCAATGAGATCCTTAACATCTTTCTCTAGGTTTAGAGCATCTTTTTTGTCTATCTTAAGACTCCTTGTCTCTGTTTTAAATAGATTATTTTTATTTTTACCTATTTTTGTTATTTTATTTTGTTTTTATTATTTGTTGTTATTGTTATTTTTTCTTATTCTTCTTGTAATTGTTATCTTCATTTTTATTTTATAATATTTATACCGTGTGCAAGCCCTAGAAAATGGTCCGCATTTGTAAGGACTACCTGCTACAATGTGATCATCTGGATTTGAGGGAGGAGGGTGGTTGATGGAGCATTTCTGTTTGTCTTGTCTTCTCTGTGTCATGTTAGTTTGAACTGTGTTGAGTAACTGTCTTGTTGTTGTTGTTATTCCTATGTTTGTTTTGTTTGTTTTGTTGCCTGCCAATTGTGCAAGCTGCTGTTTGTGCCATTTCTATGTTTTGTCTGATTGTTTTGTGGACCCCCTCGAAAATGAGAAGCTGCATCTCAAGGGGCTTTCCATTAATAAACATTATACCATGGTCTGGGTGAATACTGGATTCTGATTGGCTGGTGGGTGCTAACAAGCGTGCATTATTTTGGTATAACCGCACACGTAGTCCGGTAGTTAAATCACTGGGATATCACTCCGCTGTGGGCATCGCCATAGCAACGCATGACACAGCTGAACCAGATAAACACGTAATTAGTGACTGACAGGAACGTATGAGATGGATTTTGTTTAATTTCAACGTTTTTGGCCAAAACAAAATGTTTGCTAAATGTTTGTAGAGGAGAGTGAGCAGCTAGGTTAGCTACTGTTAATAACATATGAGCTTTACATTTCTATTGAAAACGGTTAAGGCACTATTCATGATTTTCAGGCGTACATAAAATGATCCTGCATTTAAACATATTTGGCTGGATTAGTAAAGTCAATCATAAAAGTTTCAGTTGGGGGGGCCCAGGTGTGAGCGACTCCACCGCAGCTGTTTCCATAAACAGTTGAGCTCAGGTTAAACAGCGTAAAAGTGAAATAACTCCTGCCCACGAGTGCCGCATATCGGTGTTTACTTCCAGGGAAAAGTGTTTCCGGGTTAGTCCTGTTGTGTTGTGATTCTGTGCTGATGTTGTGTCGTTGAGCCTGACTGAGATCCTCGTAATAGCTGCGGAGAATGACTCGCTCTGAGACCAGCCTTCAGTGACCGGCTAATAACCCACACAAAATAGTCCCGTAGTCTGGCAGATTTAGTGAGTTTAGTAAATGAAACAAATACTTATTATAAATGTTACGTTTGTGGGACCCTGGTATAAGCGGATTAAACATTCGGAGGGGGTTCAGACCTATGCAGAACAGCAGTGGGGACAGGGCGTCTCCTTGGAATATGCCACATTTGATGGAGACTTGTGCAAGTGGCTTACCATTGGCTTCAAGGGTGGTTTTCCACAACCTCATGGAGTTTGCAATGAAGGCTCTTAGAGTCCTGTTGATGTTGTAGAGCTCCAGGCATTCAATGATCCAAGTATGTGGCATTGAGTCGTAGGCTTTCTTGTAATCAATCCAGGCAGTGCTCAGGTTAGTGTGTCGGGTTCTGCAGTCTCGAGTGACTGTTCTGTCTACCAGGAGCTGGTGTTTGGCACCTCTGGTATCTTTACCGATTCCCTTCTGAGCTGTGCTCATGTATTGATCCATGTGCCCACTTATCTTAGCCGCTATGGTGTCGGACATGAGCTTCCACGTTGTGGAGAGGCAGGCGATAGTTGGATGGGACTGTACCCTTTGAGGGATCCTTCAGGATCAGGATTGTGCGCCCTGCGGTCAACCATTCAGGGTGATTCCCATCCCTCAGCAGCTGGTTCATTTGTGCTGCCAAGCGCTCTGGAGTGCCGTGAGTTTCTTAAGCCAGTAGGCGTGTATCGTGTCAGGGCCTGGTGCTGTCCAGTTTTTCAGACCTGAAGCTCTTTCTTGGACGTCTGCCACTGTGATGGTAACTGGATTCTGTTCAGGGAGGTTGCTGTGGTCCTCTCTCTGAGCCACCTGCCACTGTGCATCACTGGTGTGTGCTGCCTCCTTCTCCCATATGCCTTTCCAGTACTGTTCAGTTTCCAGCCTTGGTGGGTCTGCTCTGTTATTGTTTCGCTGGTTGAGTTACGAACAGACGATTTACTCGTCTGGCTTCCTTGTCTCTCGTGTATCTCTTTAGGCGGCTGGCCAAGGCTTGGAGCCTTTGTTTGGCAGTTTCCAATGCTTCAGGTATGGGCATCTGGCTGTACCTTTTGGGTACTTGCTTTTTCATTACTCCATTATGTGAAAAAATATACGGAAAAGGAAGCGGAGCTGATCGACCAATCAGATAAGTGTGTTTCTTGTTCACTGTTTTCATCTGTGGAAGGTTTTCATACAGCGTCCCCAAGGCTGCAGAGGATTTCTGCATTTAAAAGGATGATCTGATTGACAAAAAAGAGGTGCGAACGTGAACAGTGCCACTTGGAAAGCTGAAACAATGTTGGAATTTTGGTCCCCAATCAAACCGAGTCTTAGGTGTGATTGTGACCTTAAATCTAGTGACTTCCTCCTTCATTGTTTGTCATTACAAAAAAGTCAGGTATTGGACAGTGTGGCTTGCCAGCGGCATGTGCACCATACAAAGGTTTCATGAATAGAGCAGACCGAGTTCCTATAGTATACTGAACCTATTGTATCTGCAGTGATTGGAGCTAACAGAGTCTAAACCAGGAGTCTGCAACCTTCAACACCGAAAGAGCCTCTTTGGTCAGTTTTAAACCAAAAGAAAGTTTAAAGTTTCAAAAAGCCAAAATAGTATTTTTATTTTTTTAATTTTTTTTTATGTCCAAACAACAGGGCACACACATTTTTAATTGATAGTTTGATGATGAATAAATGAATTCAAAGTAATATTATGTAAAATCTTTCAATTGTTGTGACTGTAGGAAATATATTTTGGGTTTATTAAAGAGTACAGACGATGACTCAAGAACCTTCCTCTATGATTTTTTTCAGCAAAGCTCAAAAGAGCTGCTCCACAGGGTTTAACTTCATGTGGTTCTAAACCCTCAGCCCTATGTACACTCCGCCTCTTAGGCCTATTCTCGGACACAGGTCTTACTTTTTAAATATTAAACATAAATCAAACGTGCACAGAACACGACTTATAGTATAACTTCTAGCTGTATGTTATGTTAGTAAAGTTGTATCCACAGCCTGAATAGTGTATTGGTGAGGTCTAAGCTGTAAATCTTCTTACTATTTACCCTCCGCCCACCCTCCCCAGCACTTTGTCCTGTTCCCTGCGCCCGGTTGTCTTCATAGCAGTGACAGCGGCGTGACGGACAGATGGCCTTAAAGCCTGACCTCAGGACATGCTCTCGCTCACACGTCTGACGATCCGCCCGCAGCAGCTAATGGACCAGGTTCATTTACATATCCTAGACTTTCAGGTTTGAGCCTGGATGAGCTCATTTAGTTGAGACTGTCTGTTACAACAAGAGTTCACATCAAAATCACTTTCAAAATTCTACTGTGGATTACTGCCATGAATATGAGAAATCTAATGTTCTTCAAGTCTGCTTTCATTCTTCTAGACACATGGAATAAAAGGGAGAAATATTCTGATTTGTACAGCACTGCCACAAGATTCAGTGGGGTGCAAAAGTTTTGTCCCCCTGGATTGAAATTTGTAATGTGAATAATATAACAAAATTATTATTATGTACTTACCCTACCCAGAACACGCTTCTGTTTCCAAAAGGCTGGCGGCTCCCCCACAGAGTAACACGCTGTACAGATGGTCATTAAAGTTGTGTAAGCCGCAATGAGAACAAATGTGGACAAATGTGTGCCCTCTGGTGGGGGTACCTAGGCAAATAAAACAGAAATGCAACAGCTAAAACATGAACTATGAAGGCAAACAACATGCAAATGTTATGCTAAGACCAGCTAAAGTAGCGCTAACAGCGGCTAAATGCTAATGTCGGCAAAATCCCCTTTTAGAACAGCCGTTTGATGTTGTGAAATATTAAATCCGTATGAGCTGCCTGTTTTAGTAAGGGCGGTTCACTTTCCCATTTGCCTAGCAACAGCCAGCAGTCTGTTCACATCACATTAGTACAATTCAGGGCACTTCAGCCACAGCCAGAGGTCGGCTCCGAGACCTATACCTTGTGGAAAAGCTCGCCAAACTGGGTTGAACGGGCGTTTGGCTGAGTCGCGCCTGCATGTGGAAAGGCAGTTTCTGTCTGAGCTGCGAGCTGAGTTGAGCCTTAGTGAGCCGACAAAGCCTTTTGGATGAGAGGCGAAACATTCCACTCTTCAACGACAGTAGACGAGTACAGAAGAGGACTCAAAAACCGGCATTGAAAGTGGTTTTCCTTCAAAATGTGTTGGAAATTTTATCCATTCATTATTTTACAGGGGAAAAAAATCCTGTGCTACTGGCTGCAATACAACCCCAAAGGATAATGGTTTAACAGCTGGACAGATGTTCTTTTCATGAAATTCTGTGCCTCTTCTTCTCCAAACTGTCCTTTATTCATTTCGGCCAAAAACTTATTTTATAATCTCATCTATCTTTAAGTTTTTGTCTCCTAAGTGTACTAACTATAAAAGGTTTTGTTCCACGATTGTACAAAACCAAATATTGTAATAATAAAATCATTGGTAGAAGTTTTGTAAGCCAGAAAAAATGTAAAAATGAGATTTGGTATCACTTTGTTTTACACTACCTTAATACATTGTACCTAACTACATTTTAGTACAATGTAATGTGCTCTGTAACAATCTGTGATAACTTGTACCTATGGGTTAGATACAAAATGGAATAACTGTATTAGTACTTTGTAAGTACATAATGTAATAGGATACGAGGCCCTTAGGTTTAGGCTCAAGGTTAGGGTTAGAGTTAGAATTATGTCTTATTACATGATGTACCTACAAACTACAAACTACAAATACATGTTATTCATTTGTGTATCAAACCCATAGGTACAAGTTAATACATTGTAGTTAGGTACAATGTATCAAGGGTACACAGTAAATTTCCCAGAGTAAAAATCCCATAGTAAAAGTATATTCACTCGTTAAGAGTTTAAATTACAAAAGTGTGAGTAAAACTCCCTCTAGCGTCCTTGTGAAAACACAGAGCAAATGCATTGGAGTGAAAGGCAGGTGGCTGGTTACTCTGAGAAGCCCCGCCCATGACTCCACCTCTTCAAACTGTTCGAAAACATTTTCAGTCCGCCATTTTTCTCCTCGCTTCACAAGTTTCTTCGTTCGGTAAGTGTTTAACACGTCTTGCGCACGTACCAGTTTTACACATTTTATCAACATTTCAAATGCAACTGTGTCAAAAATATCGGGACTGGTATGTTTTTGTGTTTTCCAAGCATTATTTAAGACGAACGATTTGCTTTAGTCTACACTGCCAAGGGGAAGATTTTTTACCATGCTAGCTTAACCAGCCCACCAAGTATACTATATCGCCGACTTTTATATAGTCTAAGAAAAGGAAGGTTTTCAAACTTGGGTTTTTAGCGTGTGGGGAAACGGTGAAACGTTAGCTTCTACACGTTGTTTGTCTGCATGGTACATCAGCCCGCGCAGAGAGGGGACAGTGAACGGTAGCGCTTATATCCCTTCACTTTTTTATTTTCTTCCCCTGTTCCCATTTTATCATAGACCGCGCACGTAGATATTTAAACATTATTAAGGGGAAAGGTAATGCGGTAGATTAGATTGGCCCGTGGTTCTCAGTTCTACATTTCCTCGTTGTGTCCGTGGGCCGGGGGGGTTCATGTTCAGGGGCTGCGGTGCTCCCGCACTGGTAGCTCCATGAGGAAATGTGCACAAGAGTCGCATGTACATGTACCCTTTGCGATCCGAAAAAGACTTTGGAGCGGGGTTATTGGGATATCCGTTTTCTCTCAGGGTTATTAACTGGCGGTGGTTTAGTGAAGTAGTTTGATATGTGATGTGCAGCTTAAAACAATTCTATAGACACTGGAGCACGGTGCGTCGGGGAGAAAGAGAGGCGGGAGAAATAGGCGCTCAGGAGAAAGCTACAGGATGCTAACTTGGCCCCGTGTTTGCTGTGGGAACACTCCTGATCAAACGTAAAAAAGTGCGCGCAGTCATTTAGGTTTGAGCCCAAGCATGCTTCCAGTATGGGACTGGGACTAAAATCTGATCAAAATCATTGATGTGTATGTGACAGGGATTGGAGTAGGACGTAGCTGATGACTGCCTGAGTTTTCACATATGCTGTAAATATGAATCAATTAAAATATAAATGGCATTTGTTGAATTGTCACCTGTTATTCCACTGTATTTTAACAGGCAAGATGCGACTGAAAGTTAAAATGGGCAATGCCCAAAAATTTGTCGTAGTAGCTGAACTGAACCTGAAAGATTTTCTGAGTGCTGGTAAGTATGGTATTTCAGTAAAATGACACACACAATGGAAATCCCCCAAATGTATTGTCATCACTAATCACTAATTGTAGTGTATTTTACATATTGTTTGTTATGCTTTTCTGTGTTTTTTTTATTAAGCATTTATTAAGTTTGGCATTCCAGCTGTGACCGAAGGCGTGCGCGTCCTTGACAGTTCTGGGACTGAGCTGGATGATGAGGTGTTCGAGGATGTCGTGAAGGATCCTACTACTGGTGTTCTGACCATCACATTTGATACTGGTTTGTTTTGAACTGTAATAATAAATTAGCTCAAAACACACATATCTATCCATCCATTCACAACCATCCAAACACACATATCATAAAAGTAAATACGCGTGCTTGATCTAAAGTGAATTAACTGAGAATGTAAAAATACCTCAAAAATTACTTGTTGCTTAGCGTCATAGCTAAACGTCACTTTTGGTGATGCAAAGCAATACATTTTCCACTTTCCATTTTCCATTTACAGTTCAAACTTATAACTAACTTCTTAAAGCTATGGTATTCAATTAAGCATCTTTGTGTGTCCATATAAAGCTCTATACACATTAATTTGGTTTCTTGCCACCATAAATCTACATTGTAGATGCAACATATCTGACGGAAAAACAGACCATGTGCACTGTTGTGAGTCTAAATATTGCTCATTTTCCTCCAAAGCGAACTAGGAAGTCGGTTATAAATTACAAAATACCCACACATAATGTTGTAAATAAAATATACAAAATACTTATTTTTTTTTTCTTTTTTGCAAAGTGGATGTTGGGACTGCAGCCTCTCCAGGACTGTCCACCTCATCACCCAGCAGTGGTGGTTCTCCGGACACAATCAGTCCCTCTAGGAAGCGCCAGAGATTGGAAGATGAAGCTAAGCAGGTATGATTTAAAAACATCCTTTTTGGATACTGGTATGTGTGTACAAATATGCTGTTAATTTTAAAATCTTGATAGTTTTTCCCAAGTTGGTGGAAAAGATTCTTTCCCAGAAGCCCGGAGGCGACAGGATAATAATGGAGTACAAGCGTACCAAGTCTTTGGCTGATGACTCCAGAAAGAAACTGGTGAACATCCTAGCAGCTGACTTGACAGAAAAAAATGGGTAAATTTGTTCTCATCATCAAGCTTTTTTGTTGTTGTTTTTTTCCTCTCTTTTTCTCAAGTCAAATATTTCCTCTCCTTTTGTAGAACATCTCCACCCAGACTAATGAAAGAAAAATATGCCAACGGGATTGTGACCTTGTTTCCATATCTCAGGGACCCCTTTAAAGAGAAGGGCTATGTTGCACATTTGACAGACAGACCTATAAAAAGCTACTTAATTTGTTTAACATCCCATATTAACGTCCAGGAGCATTATTATGATGGTAAATCTGACACTGGCTACCTGGCTTGGAGGATTAAATACATACAAAGAAACATTGCCCAAGAACGGAGATCACTTGAAGGTAACTCCATGTACAGGTGAAAGTCAGAACATTAGAATATAAAGTAAATTTCTTTCTGTAATTAAACTTAAACTGTGAAACTAATATATCATAGACTCATTACATGCAACGTGACATATGTATAGCCTTTATTTGTCATTTTGATTTTTCTGACTCAGCTTGAAAAAAAAAAAAAAATCTCATAAAATTAGAATATTGTGAAAATGGACTGTAAGCCATAATAATCAAAATTATAACAAATAAAGGCTTGGCATATGTCACTTTGTATATAATGAGTCTATAACTTATATTAGTTTCACATTTTAAGTTGTATTACAGAAATGAATGAACATTTGAACGGTACTCTAATTTTCCGAGTTTCACCTGAAGTAGGATTAAAATATTGTGAGATTGACATTTTTGATTGTTGCCACTGTGGTCTTGACCACATCTTTTATTGGTATGTGATAGCCTCCACAGAAGAGAAGTCGGGAGATGATCTGTCTGGAGGACCAACAGCCAGACGTGAGCTCCAGTGTCCTCCAGAAGTGCACCTGAGTGAAGAAGAATGCCTAGAGGCCATGTCCCTGATGAGACACTCAGCTGACGAAAACACTGTAAAGAAGAAAATGAAACAGACCTTTGCTCATCGTCGCAGCATGGTACTGGACCCCCAGGAGTCAAGCAACATATTGTCACATTATCCACGATTCAAAGACATCAAAGGCTTGGTAGATATTTCAACTACATACTGATTTCAAATGTTGATTAGAAAATGGATTGAAATTTGGAGCATGAATGATTTCACACCTATATAATATGCAGTGTTTTTTTGTTTAATCGCTTTAATCTTCTCTTTGTCAATGCAGATTGAACAAGATTTTGTTCTCATGT
This sequence comes from Gobius niger, assembly GCF_951799975.1. NCBI lineage: Eukaryota > Metazoa > Chordata > Actinopteri > Gobiiformes > Gobiidae > Gobius > Gobius niger. The sequence continues at coordinate 28,873,897 of NC_136869.1, read as the reverse complement.
TTGGGGAGGACACAACAGGCAGGCTTCTGGAAAAATGGCCAACAACACTCAAGAGGAAGATAATAAAGCAGCGCGGAAAGCTTCCATCCACCAAAGAGCTTGAAGACCTCTTATTGGCAGCAGATCCTCAAGAGGGGGGTGATGGTGGTGCTGAATTTGGTAAGTGGTTAAATGGGCTACATGGACACAAGCGACTAGTGAGTGAATCCTCAGGAGACGCTGCTCTTTCTGTCTTGTTATTTACCTATGAGTTGGTCACGTCATCCATCCATCCATCCATTTTCTTCCGCTTTATCCGGGGCCGGGTCGCGGGGGCAGCAGTCTCAGCAGAGATGCCCAAACTTCCCGATCCACACACACCTCCTCCAGCTGTTCTGGGGGGACCCCGAGGCGACACCAGGCCAGCTCGGAGACATAGTCCCACCACCGTGTCCTGGGCCTTCCACGAGGCCTTGTCCCACTAGGACATGCCTGGAACACCTCCCGCGGGAGGCGACCAGGAGGCATCCGAAACAGATGCCCGAGCCACCTCAGCTGGCTCCTTTCGACGTGAAGGAGCAGCGACTCTACTCCGAGCTCCTCCCGGGTAACTGAGCTCCTCACCCGATCTCGGAGGGTGCGCCCAGCCACCCTGCGAAGGAAACTCATTTCGGCCGCTTGTATTCGCGATCTTGTCCTTTCGGTCATGACCCAAATCTCATGACCATAGGTGAGGGTGGGAACGTAGATCGATCGGTAAATCGAGAGCTTTGCCCCGACTCAGCTCCTTCTTCACCACGACAGACCGATACAGCGACCGCATCACTGCTGACGCCGCACCGATCCGTCTATCGATCTCACGCTCCATCCGTCCCCCACTCGTGAACAAGACCCCGAGATACTTGAACTCCTCCACTTGAGGTAAGGACTCCCCACCGACCTGAAGAGGGGAAGCCACCTTTTTCCGGTGGAGAACCATGGCCTCGGATTTGGAGGTGCTGATCCTCATCCCGGCCGCTACACACTCGGCTGCAAACCGCCCCAGAGCAGCTGAAGGTCCTGGTTCGTTGAAGCCATCAGAACAACATCGTCCGCAAACAGCAGAGATGAGACTCTGAGGCTCCCAAACCGGACGCCCTCCGGCCCCTGGCTGCGCCTAGAAATTCTGTCCATAAAAGTAATGAACAGAACTGGTGACAAAGGGCAGCCCTGGCGGAGACCAACACGCACCGGGAACAGGTCTGACTTACTGCCGGCAATGCAAACCAAGCTCCTGCTGCGGTCATACAGGGAACGGACAGCCCTTAGCAGAGGGCCCCGGACCCCATACTCCCGGAGCACCCCCCACAGGGCACCACGAGGGACGCGGTCGAACGCTTTCTCCAGATCCACAAAACACATGTGGACTGGTTGGGCGAACTCCCACGAACCCTCGAGTACCCGATGAAGGGTATAGAGCTGGTCCAGTGTGCCACGACCAGGACGAAAACCGCATTGTTCCTCCTGGATCCGAGGTTCAACTATCGGCCGGATCCTCCTCTCCAGCACCCCGGAATAGACCTTACCGGGGAGGCTAAGGAGGGTGATTCCTCTGTAATTGGAACACACCCTCCGATCCCCCTTCTTAAAGAGAGGGACCACCACCCCGGTCTGCCAATCCAGGGGCACTGTCCCCGACCGCCACGCGATGTTGCAGAGACGTGTCAGCCAAGACAGTCCTACAACATCCAGAGACTTAAGGTACTCAGGGCGAATCTCATCCACCCCCGGAGCCTTGCCACCAAGGAGCTTTCTCACCACCTTGGTGACTTCAGCCCCGGTGATGGGCGAGCCCACCTCCGAGTCCTCAGCCTCTGCTTCCTCATTGGAAGACGTGACGACGGGATTGAGGAGGTCCTCGAAGTACTCCTTCCACCGCCCGACGACATCCCCAGTCGAGGTCAGCAGCCCCCCACCCGCACTGTAAACAGTGTTGGTGAAGCACTGCTTCCCCCTCCTGAGGCGCCGGATGGTTTGCCAGAATCTCTTCGAGGCCGACCGATAGTCTTCCTCCATGGCCTCCCCGAACTCCTCCCAGACCCGAGTTTTAGCCTCCGCGACCGCCCGAGCCGCAGCACGCTTGGCCTGCCGGTACCTCTCAGCTGCCTCAGGAGTCCCACAAGCCAACAAGGCCAGGTAGGACTCCTTCTTCAGCTTGACGGCATCCCTTACTTCCGGGCGCCACCACCGGGTTCGGGGATTGCCGCCGCGACAGGCACCAGAGACCTTACGGCCACAACTACGAGCAGCCGCATCGACAATGGAGGAGGAGAACAGAGTCCACTCTGACTCCATGTCCCCCGCCTCCCCCGGAATCTGGGTGAAGCTCTTCCGGAGGTGGGAGTTGAAGACCCCACTGACAGAGGGATCCGCCAGACGTTCCCAGCAGACCCTCACAACACGCTTGGGCCTGCCAGGTCTGACCGGCTTCCTCCCCTGCCAGCGGATCCAGCTCACCACCAGGTGGTGGTCAGTTGACAGCTCCGCCCCTCTCTTCACCCGAGTGTCCGAGACACGCGGCCGGAGGTCAGACGACACAACTACAAAGTCGATCATCGACCTCCTGCCTAGGGTGTCCTGGTGCCACGTGCACTTATGGACACCCTTGTGCTCGAACATGGTGTTCGTTATGGACAAACTGTGACTAGCACAGAAGTCCAATAACAGAACACCACTCGGGTTCAGATCGGGGAGGCCGTTCTTCCCAATCACCCCCTCCCAGGTCTCACTGTCGTTACCCACGTGGGCGTTGAAGTCCCCCAGCAGAACAATGGAGTCCCCAGTCGGAGCACTATCTAGTACCCCTCCCAGGGACTCCAAGAAGGCCGGGTACTCTGCACCGATGTTGGGCCCGTAGGCCGAAACAACGGTGAGAGACCTGTCCCCGACCCGAAGGCGTAGGGACGCGACCCTCTCGTCCACCGGGGTGAACTCCAACACGTGGCGGCTGAGCTGGGGGGATATGAGCAAACCCACCCCAGCCCGCCGCCTCTCCCCGCGGGCAACTCCAGAAAAATGGAGAGTCCAGCCTCTCTCCAGGAGTTGGGATCCGGAACCCAAGCTGTGCGTGGAGGTGAGCCCGACTATATCTAGTCGGTATCTCTCAACCTCCCGCACAAGCTCAGGCTCCTTCCCCCCCAGCGAGGTGACGTTCCATGTCCCGAACGCCAGAAGCTGTGCATGCGGACCAGGTCGTCGAGGCACCTGCCTCTGACTGCCACCCAGTCCTCTCCGCACCCGACCCCTACGGATCCCTCTGCGGGTGGTGGGTCCACAGGAGGGCGTGCCCACGTCGTCCCTTCGGGCTGGGCCCGGCCGGGCCCCGTGGGCAGAGACCCGGCCACCAGACGCTCGCGTTCGGGCCCCAACCCCAGGTCTGGCTCCAGGGTGGGGCCCCGGCTGCGCCATGCCGGGCGACGTCACGGTCCTTGAATATTGTACGTCCATAGAGATCATGTCCAAATTAATAGCTCAAGATTACATGGCAGGCATTTAGTTACTGGTGGACAGTCACTAGCAACATGTTCAAAACATTGCGTCAGGAGCGAAGACTTAACTTCAGTGTGGCGTATTTAACACACTTTTAATTAACAGTCAAATCTGGAATGTTATGTTTTTTTTAAGTTATTCTACAGCTGCCAGCAGGAGGAACACCTGTCAAGATCATGACCAGCTCTTTCATCTGTGTTTTACTGTTACCATTTAATGCTTACAGAGACCTAATTTCATATTATAAAAAGTCAAAAAATAATTTCTGAGATTCCAACACATGTAACACCACCTATGCATGGTATGTCCTCTTTTGACACATAGCCAATGACTGTCTATCAATGCCTCTAGGGGAAATAGTGAAAGAGAAAGGACAGCAGCCTCTGGAGATTTCACTCACAAGTCACATGTCCCTCGTGTGCATAGAGCCTATTGGAGGAAAATTGGTTTAGAGTAAAATGCAATGCACAAAGATTAAAAGGAATGTCATTTGGCAATAACTTGCATATTTTTCAATCTTGTTTACAGGTTGGGATAGTGACTTTGCCTCCATTTTGCTACTCCTGCATCTTATTCCACCCACTTCTCAAGGCCGTAGGAGACCTGGAAGAATGTCAGCGTCCCAAGCAGAAAAACACCTTGTGGTCTTTTGTTTTGTCTTTTTAGCTGATTAATGCACATTAATTTAATGTTACTTTTGTTTCATTATGTTAGTACTCAATTAGATAAACTTGAGTGCATTGGCATGTCATTTAACAATTATTAATGTAAAGATCTACTTTATAAATTATCTTTATGTTCTCTGTAGAGTGGAACAAGCATTGAAGAGCATCTTGACTCCATCACCACAAGCACAGCCTTACCTCCTGGCGGTTGGCACACAGAAGAACCGAATCAGTCAGTACTTCATCATCCTGGACAAGACTGCCATCCCCTGTATGTCCAACTCATCCTTAAGTGCTTTTGATGAGCTGTTCAAGGCTCATTTTGTTTTTGGTGCAGCCTATCACATCATGTTGTACAATGTGTACACGTTCATCCAGACTACCATTTACAATATTGATGTTGGCAAAGTGAGGGAGAGGCCTCGTATTGCAGAAATAAGAGCAAGGTTACTTCATTAGTGATAGCATGAAGTGCTATGTGTGCCAAGCTGTGTTCATGAGTTCAAACATTCTTGTTAAGCATATCAAAATGTTCTATGGGTTTCTTCCAGGAAGAACCCTCCGTCTTCGATGTGCTCGTGTTTTTGGTTCCTTTTCTGGGTTCAGGAAACACTTGAACAGCAAGCACACTGAGCATACTGCCACAGCTACAGAATCAGCTGATGCCAGGGTTGTGTCAGATGTGTGTGTAGACGAGGCACACATGGTTAATGTACAAGACATGCCCTCAACTTCCGATCAGTTTCGGCCATCCAATAAGAGCACTTTGGATATGTGTGCATCTGCAGTCGCACAGCTCAAGGCAGCTGGTTTAGGTCAGTCCACTCTGAATAGCTTTGTCTCCTGCATGGAAGAAGCTTTTTCAGAGATTCATGCTCAGGCTAAAGATGCAGCTTTACAGTGCTTATCTTCAGATAATGATAATGAAAATAGAAACAAGATTGAGCAGTCCTTTCAGATAATTGAGAATCATTCACCAAAGAAAGATTGACTTTAGGTCCAGGAAAGATCAGTGCACTCTTTGAAATCAGTGAAGGTCCAGTCATTGCTTCTAAATTGGAATGTGAATTGTCATCAGATGTTCTCTCTACAAAGTGGGTTAAATGCCACGGGACAGAATATCGTCTTAACTCTGTTGTTTGTACTGAGGTAGCTTCAGAATTGCCTGTGTTTTGTAAGATCAAGACTATTGCTGTGATAAATGACACTGTTGTTTTTTGTGGCAAACTAATGGAAACTGTCTATTTTGATGAGCATTTCTTTGCCTTTAAGATAAGACTACATCCAGACAAAGTTTTAAAAGTGTTTACAGTTAATGAGTTATGCTACTACAAACCATTTGATGTTCAAATGAAGTATGGAACGTTTGTTCCATCGCAGTATATTGTCGCATGCTGCCATTTTGTATTTTAAATGTTTACATAAACATTTTATGTAAAATAAAAAAAGAAATGTGTATTTCTAATTTGATTTGTATTTATTTTTAGTAATCGTAATTCACACTGCTAAATAACTCTTACGAGAGTAAAGGTTTACTCTGCATTATATTAAAAATAGACTCTAATTAGAGTAATAATGAAAACAAGAATTTGCACTGAACAGAGTTTTTTTTACTCTATATAGTGTTGTACACATCCCTGAAATCACACTGATAGAGTAAATATTAGCACTGAAGCAGAGTAAATAACTTAACACTAATTAAAGTAATTATTACCCTGTATAGAGTAAATATTCATCCAGAGTAACATCCTACTTACTCTGCACAGTGTAAATATTTTACTCTATTAGTGTGAAATTTACACTTAATTTTTAAACACTGAAGAAAGAGTAAATTTTACTCTGTACAGATTGGGACCATATACAATGGGAAATAGTGTCAAATTTTACTCTTTAAGTGTCAAATTAACACTGTAAAATTTACTGTGTACTGTAAAAAAAAAAGTGTTACCAGTTAGCAATAAACTGGACCTGCTAAATATGTTTCATATTTTTATTTAATACTTTGCAAATCTTTGCAGCATCCAACCAAAACCAGTTTATAAACAGCTTTTATTCATGAAACAGTAGTTTTTGTAAGCATAATTTCATGTTTTATCACATGATTTGACACGTGACCTGACGCCCGTTCCACTTGAGCTTAAATGTGGCAGTGAGAGGACAATGGAGGACACTCGGCTCCGTTTTGGCGGAGAACACCATCGAGGACGTCTACGAAGTGGACAAATGGAGGACGGATCCTCACATTTGAGAAACAGCCACTGACAAGAGGGCGAGGCAACAAGTCATACAGAAGGAAGAAGGCACTGATCTCCAAACAATGATTGGATGATTCATGAGGAGCAGCCGGGGATGAGGCAATGAATGAGTGATGCAGGAGAAACACTGCTGTGGGAAGTACGGTCCACTGAGCGCTGTCCTCTTCTTCTGACTGCAGACTTTGTCTTATCATGATACAATATTTAATTTATCTGTAGTCTGTTCATCACTATTCACATGGTGTCTCCTGCCCCCCCCTCGGGAGTGCCTGTCTAGATCGAACGGAGGAACCTGGGTGAACGGAGGAACCTGCACTCTGGAATCTGAGGCCTGGACGGTCTGTGATCTTGGCCCGTCTGCTGAGGGATCCTTCGGCCCTGGGTCTCTATAGCCTGTCCGTCCATGGGAGTGGATCTCTCCTTCTGTGGTTCTCCCCAAGGTTTCTCTTTTCTCCTGCCGGGTTTTTGAGTTTTTCCTTGCCGTGCTGGAGAGTCTAAGGATAGGGGACGCCCACGCCGCTCGTCGCTGCCTCCTATTGGACATTATATTTGCCATTATATTTACCTGAACTTTTAAATGTCATATTTATTGCTCTGTTTTATTGCCTTGATGTTTGTTGCAGCTGTGAGGCCACTTCTGTTGTGATATTGGGCGATACAAAACCATTCAACTTGAAACTTGAAACTTCCAGGTTATAGTAAGTATAGTATTGTAAGATGAGACGCACACAAGTATCTTAGAGCCTAAACGAGTGGTTTATGTCCTTTCAGCACTACTCAGATCTGGACCACAGACTTAACATTAGAAAGCAGTGCCTCCCTGTTGTGTTATTTTGTCTTTTAAACTTCACAAACTCATAGCAGCTTTCCACTCATTCTTGTGTCACCAGCTTTATACCCCGTTCGAAACCATAGTCTAACCTGGTTGAGACAAATCCATGGATAAGTCTCTCCAAGTCTGGTTCTGACACTATACCTTTGATCTTAGCAGAGGTGGGAGACTCGAGTCACATGATTTGACTCGAGTCGCAGTTTTCGGGACTTGAGACTTACTTGACCAAAGCTGCAAAAAGACTTGACTTGACTTGGGACTTGCTGTTTGTGACCCCAGACTTAACTTGGACTTGAGGCCAATGACTCTCAATGACTCGCTGTGACTTTATAGTTATTAATTATTTGAGTGAAACTGTCGAAAGATCAGGATTCATTGCGTAAAAGCGGTGCATCTATGTTTACATTATGGTAATTATCCACATGCATTTTTGGTTACCCGACACAGCGCTTCTAATCAATACAGCGGGAAAAGGCAGGAGGAAAATACGACGTCGAAATACGTGCATTAAAAGTTTTCTAAAGACAGTGAAGGGAGGAGGAGATTTACAGACAGGAAAACGTTTGAAACAATGGGCTGGACCTACAGCTCAGACGGAGCCTCCAGAACCACCATGTAAGAGCTGATTCATCAACAGGAATCTTGTTTTTTTTCCCGATGTTTTAAGGCGTTCACACGAAAGTTACAGCATTTAGAAGTTATTTTACGCATCCGCCACAGCCCAGTGACAGCGGGACTGAAGGCTACGCGGAATCTACTTTGAGCAGGGGCGAATCCGAGTATACAGGGGCTGGGGCATTACAGGGGAACCACTGACTGTCAGAAACCAACAAAAATTAAAATATTATTTTATATTTATGTTTCAGACTGCAGGAAAAAGCAGCTCATATTTAAAATACTATATTTCATTTTTTTTTAAGTCGCCCCCCCGGGCCCCCTTCCTTAAAATGCTGTCCCAGCAATTTTGTACATAGACTGTTTATTTATAATACATATATGTTGAATGTTGTGGCGTTTAAATATTAATTAGACTTTAAATCCAAATCCATGAGATTGATTGATGAGTTTGATTTTAGCCTAAATTTTCAAAATCGCTTTATCTTGAGAAAGCACTTGTTATTTTAAAGATTAAACACATGAAAAGTCGACACGCTGGCGTTTGTGACTTGAGGTGACTTGCCGGCTAAAGCAAGACTTGACTTGACTTGACTTGACAAAAGCTATGACTTGACTTGACTTGACTTGAGCCCATGACCGATTGACTTGGACTTACTTGAGACTTGCATTCAGTGACTTACTCCCACCTCTGGATCTTAGAGGTGTTTTTCAGATGGGAAAAAGCTGATATTGCTTTGATGTGGCTGTTCAAGTTCAGGTCTGAATCCAAGATTACTCTAAGCTGTTTTTTTGTGTGTTTTAGAGAGAGACTCCAGGTGACTGACAACACTTTGTCTTTGTGTCTGTGGGCCAAAAACAATGATCTCAGTTTTGTCTGGATTTAGTTGGAAACAGTTGTTTTGCAGAAACTGATCTGTTAGATGCAGTGACAGAGAGTATCTACAGACTCACCTGTATCAGTGACAGAGAGTATCTACAGACTCTCCTGTATCAGTGACAGAGAGTATCTACAGACTCTCCTGTATCAGTGACAGAGAGTATCTACAGACTCTCCTGTATCAGTGACAGAGAGTATCTACAGACTCATGTTCACCTGTATCAGTGACAGAGAGTATCTACAGACTCATGTTCACCTGTATCAGTGACAGAGAGTATCTACAGACCCATGTTCACCTGTATCAGTGACAGAGAGTATCTACAGACTCTCCTGTATCAGTGACAGAGAGTATCTACAGACTCTCCTGTATCAGTGACAGAGAGTATCTACAGACTCACCTGTATCAGTGACAGAGAGTATCTACAGACTCTCCTGTATCAGTGACAGAGAGTATCTACAGACTCACCTGTATCAGTGACAGAGAGTATCTACAGACTCACCTGTATCAGTGACAGAGAGTATCTACAGACTCTCCTGTATCAGTGACAGAGAGTATCTACAGACTCATGTTCTCCTGTATCAGTGACAGAGAGTATCTACAGACTCACCTGTATCAGTGACAGAGAGTATCTACAGACCCATGTTCACCTGTATCAGTGACAGAGAGTATCTACAGACTCTCCTGTATCAGTGACAGAGAGTATCGACAGACTCACCTGTATCAGTGACAGAGAGTATCTACAGACTCTCCTGTATCAGTGACAGAGAGTATCTACAGACTCACCTGTATCAGTGACAGAGAGTATCTACAGACTCTCCTGTATCAGTGACAGAGAGTATCTACAGACTCACCTGTATCAGTGACAGAGAGTATCTACAGACTCTCCTGTATCAGTGACAGAGAGTATCTACAGACTCACCTGTATCAGTGACAGAGAGTATCTACAGACTCTCCTGTATCAGTGACAGAGAGTATCTACAGACTCTACTGTATCAGTGACAGAGAGCATCTACAGACTCACCTGCATCAGTGACAGAGAGTATCTACAGACTCACCTGTATCAGTGACAGAGAGTATCTACAGACCCATGTTCCCCTGTATCAGTGACAGAGAGTATCTACAGACTCACCTGTATCAGTGACAGAGAGTATCTACAGACTCACCTGCATCAGTGACAGAGAGTATCTACAGACTCTACTGTATCAGTGACAGAGAGCATCTACAGACTCACCTGTATCAGTGACAGAGAGTATCTACAGACTCACCTGTATCAGTGACAGAGAGTATCTACAGACTCTACTGTATCAGTGACAGAGAGTATCTACAGACCCATGTTCACCTGTATCAGTGACAGAGAGTATCTACAGACTCACCTGTATCAGTGACAGAGAGCATCTACAGACTCACCTGCATCAGTGACAGAGAGTATCTACAGACTCACCTGTATCAGTGACAGAGAGTATCTACAGACTCACCTGTATCAGTGACAGAGAGTATCTACAGACTCTACTGTATCAGTGACAGAGAGTATCTACAGACTCACCTGTATCAGTGACAGAGAGTATCTACAGACTCTCCTGTATCAGTGACAGAGAGTATCTACAGACTCTCCTGCATCAGTGACAGAGAGTATCACATTATTGCTGTGTATGAGCTACTCCAATGACTGTCATCCCCGTGTGTCTTTGGGCTTGTTGACCTGGTCGTCACATGACTCCTCAGCTCCTGCCACAGAAGAAGAGCTGCTGTTGTAATGGCCTCTGTGGATCAGGTACCAGGATGTGGAACCAAAGTCTTAGTTTTGGATGATTTGATCCGCGGAGACGCACGACCCCTCACGCCTCCTCTCCCTCTGAACAAACATCACTATGGTGCACATCATCACTGTGTTGGTTTGACCCCTGACCTCCTGTATTATTTAATGTGGCGCTGGCAGGGCAAAGTGAGGGACATCTGGGCAGATTGGGAAGACTATGTGCAGAGGGTGATCCCATTCTTATAAACCTAAAGCAGTGAGGGGTCTCCTCCAGAGGAGATGTGGAGATCCCACACAGAAGAACCATGCTGTCCGTCAGAGGAGATCAGTCTTGGAACAGCCTCCTTCCTACAGACATAAGAGAATGTCCCACTTACAGCTCTTTTAAAAAACAACTGAAACAGTATCCCAAAAGTTATTCGTATAATGTGTGTTGTCCCGATCAAATAAAAATGTAAAGTCCCGCCCACTTCCGCTCATTTAGCAGGTGCTGGAAGTAAAAGTCCCATTGGTTTTAGGAATTCACTTTTATTACCAGCCTGATTTATTCAGCTTTGAACCCAATATTTTACTTATTTTATAAGTCAATAAAATAAAACCATACATTGAAATCTGGGTCTATCCCTTATTTACATTTCATCACTAAAAATATCGTAAATTTTGATCAAATTTCATGCACAAAATGCCTTTTTATAAGACAACATAATAGGACAGAAAGTTGCAATACATTTCATTTTCAAATTGATGTCTCTTAAAGGGACTACACGGAGTTTAACAATGTTAAAATGATGTTAAAATGATGTATTTTCCGCCCCCTACATGTTCCAGCCATGTCCTCATGTGTAGAATGAGCTCAGACCTGTTCACCACAACGGCCTCTAAAATCCTGCACTGTCACTCAGAAAGCTGTTACTTCGGGTCTGAAGTGCCGTCCTGCACGAGCTTAAAGGAATAGGCCATACAGAGATACACACAGAGATATGTTCTTACCTGAGCTGTGACGAGTTCTTTAGGACCTGTCCGGTCTTCACGCGTGCCTTCAGTCACGTAAACACAGCACAGACGGCCAGGAACACCAGGAGTAGTTTGGCATCCGCACAGTAAAGTGAAGATTACTGCGCGGATTTCCAACTACTCCTGGTATTATTACGCCTTACAATATAGTTCCCCCTTTTATCCGCTTAGAAAATCCACATTGTTTAATTTTGTGTAAATATACTTTGTAGTGGAACACTTCACGTAACCATATTTAAATAGGGAAAACGTGGAAGAGCTTGGTAGCTTCTATCTTGACCTGTTTTGGAGCTATAGAGGAGAGAGGGAGAGGCTAAATGCTAACGCCGTCTGTGCTGTGTTTACGTGACTGAAGATCAGACAGGTCCTAAAGAACTCGTCACAGCTCAGGTAAGAACATATCTCAGTGTGGAAAAACGGTGGCCTGTTCCTTTAATATAGAAGCTGCAGTTATGCATAAGGCCTGAGGTGGCAGTAGTGAGTATAAAATCACAAACTTGCGTCTAGCCCCTTTAACTTATTTGTTTTCCCTATTTGTCTGCAGTATTTTGCCTTAAAGGAACTAGATACAAGTTGGTCATTACTATGCTCACTACTGCCACCTCAGGTCTTACGTGTAACTGCAATCTCTATATCGGCACTTCGGACCTGAAGTAACACCGTTTTGAGTGACAGTGCAGGACTTTAGAGGCTGCTCCTCTCCTGGCTCCAACGTCAGTGTTTCCTGCCGCACCAGTTACTCCTGCTCTCACTGCCCCAGTGTCTGTGTCCCGCTTCACACAGAGAAACAGAAGAGGAGCCCACAAAAGAAAATATGTCCGTGAAGCGGCACATAACAAGTGCTCCAAGCGTGGCCAGCCCAAAAAGAGTTTGGCCACAGCCGCTTTGGCAGTGCTACCTTTTGCCCCAGTGTCTCTGGTGGCTGGTAGAACAACGCCAGCCACCACCATGATAATAATAATCCTGTAAATACTAGACTGTGAATATGTAAACATGTAAATACATCTTGATACTTACCTCAGCTGCAACTATTTGAATGTTGTTAAAATGTAAATACTCTTACTATATTACCTACCTGATCCTGTCCAGCCATTAGTGTAAATTAACCTTTATACTCCCTTTCATCTCTGAAGTTACTGTTACCAAACTGTACAAATGTAAATACTCTTACTTGTTTAAAGACCGTTTGTAAATACTTGTAAATACATATCTAGTATGTGTAAATACAGTTAATGTTCATTTGTTCCATCTCTGTGTTATGTCTTGTTTCATTTATATTACAGAATGTTCTATTTTATTTCTACATTGTTAGTGGTTTATTGTTGTTTATCAATGTCTTGTACTTAGTTTGAGTAAATTCTTTTTTGTTCACCCTCCTACTCATTGTGCTGCTTAATTGCCTTGAGACAGGAATGTGCAATGTTTACTTTACTTACTTTACATGTTAACTGAGGTCAAGTGTCCTGGGAGTCAGTGGGGGGTCAGGGCAGGTGCAATGACCCCAGTACTTTTATGACTCCTGATTGCTACCGTTGTTACAAAAATAATATATTTATACTTTTATTTGACCAAACTGTACAAATACATCATTTAAAATAAGCATTATACACACAACAGGGTGTACAGTTACTTCACAATGCCTGTAGCACATTATGCAGAATATGTACTGACTTAAAAGATATATTATTTATTTATAATGTTAATATACAGTTATTAATTCCCAAATAAATAAAGGTCTGGGCACAAGACATGACATAAACAGTGTAGTAGTATCCAAGAACTAAATATATCTAAGGTAACTAATGGAATGGATGAAAGAACTCTCCTGTGGGACTCTAGAGCAGGTAGGATGTGGTGGAAGGAAGACTCCAGGGCTGTGAGATCGCGGCAGCCCAGGCCTGCCACTGATATTTACAGAGTTTTTAATCTCAAAACCACGACATGCCAAAATGTTCTTCGAGGGTCCTCCTTTCATCACTCCGCACAAACTCTCCCCCTTCTGCGTCTTTGGCACCGCCTTCGCGTGTGCGGGGGGGGGGGGGGGGGGCTCAGCTTGTGCTAACCCAGCGCTCTACCAATGGAGCTACTCACACTGAGTGGAAAACACAACAGATTCTACATTGATGTTATGAAAGACCCCGCACTTGTGTATGGAATGACAGTTTAGGAAATAATATATTGAATCATTTTGTAAATAGGGTAAATTCCCTTGGCCGCCCAAAGATTTGTTGAGAGTGTGCTTCAGCCCCGCAGCACTCTCGATATTGAAGCAATATTTTGGTGAGACCCATGCAGTACGAGGAACACACAGAGAGACGGACAGGAAACAGCCAGTCTGAATGTCCTGTGATGGTATAGTCCAAAAAAGCTGAATTTTGAGAGAGAGGAGTTGTATAAAGTGATGAATGTGTAAAAGTGTGTTTTTTGTGAATAAATGGGGAGGGAGCGAGACATGCTGAGCGGCCAAGGGGTAAACATAATTAAAGCCGCAAGCGGCGATTTATTTATTTATTTATTTATTTATCAGGGACGATACAATCAACATAGTTACAATTAGTATTTGCAGCTGATGCGATGCATGAAGAGCTTGTAGCTAGTGCTAATTCGCAGCTCATGGCCCTGGTTGAGCCTGGTTGGATTGTTTTTGACATTTTCCCCAGTGTTGCCTCAATTGTTTCCCTACTGTCCCCCCATTTCTTTTTCTTTAGTGACGCATATTTAGAAAGCGTTTTTCATGAGGGTGGGAGGGAATCATGTATCATTTCACTTTCACTTCACAGTTGTCTGTTACTTGTGTGTGAACGTTCAGTAAAAAAATCCAAATAAAATCTTTATGTTTAGGGTTGTAATCATGACAAAATGTGCAAAAGTTCAAGGTGTATGAATACTAACGAGAGGCACTGTAAAAGGTGAAAGTAATAGAAAAGTGTCAAGGCTGTGTTTGGACTAGCAACCCCCTTCACTTGAGACGACCGTGCCATCACTGAGCTATAATTCCATGCAAACATGGGCCTAATGATGGCTTGGCTTCTCTAAATTCCCAGGCCGAAATTTGGTCCGAGCAACACACTGGAGGAGAGGGGTCATGTCCCCGTTTTTACTAGGGGACCATAGGCGCCGATTCATGTTCTTTGTCCCAGTTCCTCTGAGTCATGCACTGTAATAAATAATGTAGCAGTTCAACTTAAAATTCTATGTTAAATTTCTGCCATAAAGATTTGAGTTCATTGAAGGTACCGATATTGTTTCAATCAAGTAAAACCAGTAAGTTATAAATGGTCCATAAAGCATTGCTATAAATTGTTTCAACTGAACAGTTTCAGTTTTAACAAACCAACATGTTTTGTTGTGCCAACCAAAAACCTGTGTTGCTTCTTCATATTAACGCAAGTGTGTGAGTTTTTTAAACTCACGAGGCTGAGTTAAAAACATCTTTGACTTATAATTGAATGTCAAAAGAAAACAATGTTTTGAGCTCAATGAACATATCAGGTTAAGTTATGAACAGATTTCAACTCATTCACTGCAGTTGAATGAAACCAAATATATTTGCTACTATAACACACAATACTACTTTTTTAAATAATGGTACCACTTACAGTCTAATGTTAAAAGAACTCAAATGTTTATGGCAGAAATTGCACAAACACTAGTAAGTTAACAGAACATCTACTTGTAATTCCTGTTAACACAGATACAAGTGACAAGAGACAATTATGGTCAAGGCCTTTTAATTTTCCAGTAAAAAATATATACAAGTGCTTATAAAGTTACAAATGTTGAAATCTGATGAAACTTACAAATTTTGTTTACACATTTAAGCAAATACATGTATATTTTTTGTATGCTCTTGTGTAGGCCTGTCACAAAAGTTCATATATATATCAAGTTATTGTTTAGAATAATTTTGCACTTTTACCTAAGTAAATGTTAATTGCAACTCGTGTTGTTGAAGATCTTAACACGTACTTTTAGAACAACTGCTTTCTGAGATTTTGTTTTAGTGGCATCAAGTGGTCCACAATATCATTCATGGCAATATTTGTTTTCAATATAATGAATTTAATTGCATGATTGTGACAGGCCTACACTTGTGTTGTAGACAAACTTGGAGGCATTCACATACACACATGCAAAAAACACTGGATGGATCTTCTCGGAGGCAGTGGTGATCCCACCACCAGAGCAGCAGTCCTGTTCCTCCTGTTCCTCCTGTTCCTCTTGTGTTCTGCAAAAAGTGACAAATGTTGTTTATGAGCAACTTTCCTTCATTATGTGGAGAAGAGATGAGACACTGAGGAATACAATGGCATCTACTGTATTTAGAAGTTCCAGAGTAATTTAATTATTGATAAGATTATTTTTATTTTATTTTAAAATGTATAATTGATGAGTCATTTATTATGCAGTTGGTAGAGCGGGTCGTCTTGTGATCGGTAGGTTGGAGGTTTGAATCCCTGAGAACAAAATACAAATAATGTATATTAGCAAGCGCGCAAAAAAACAAAACAAAAAACAGTAAACCGTTACACCACCTCATCACCGACGAGCTCTCTCTTCCACTGGGCCCACCATCGGTTTTCATGAATGGGGCTGTTTTTACAAATTTCTCTCCATATTCTTCAAGTTTTCCTCCATTTCTTCTTCACAGTCACCTTCTTGAGGCTCCTTTTGAAATAAGATTAGACCTACTTAATCTCAAACATACTGCATAAATAAGCACACAATCGAAACACGTTTGCTACATATCCAGGTTGACCCAAGTTGTGGAATTTTATAATCCAAGTTTATATGCTAACACATTTAAAGTAATTACTTTGTGTCATGTGCCAATAAATAAAACCAAGGGTTACTCCCTCAATTTAATTCCCATACTTTATTAGGCATTTTGAAGCACACCAGATAGATAGTATAGATAGTAGTATAGACAGATAGTATTTAAAAGAAGTAAGAATGTATGCAATGTATTAGTATAAAAAGTACATATGAAAACACATTTCATCTTTCTGCCTTTACTGCACTAGTGCAGCTGGTGGAGCGGGTCGTCTCACGATCCCACCTCCTGAAAGTGCACACTGTCGTTGTGTCCTTGGGCAGGACACATTGCCCCCAGTGTCTGCGTACATCGGTGTATGAATGAGAGTATGATCATTGCTGTAAAGCGCTTTGAGTGCCTAATGTAAGTGGAAAAGCGCTTTATAAGTTGAGACCATTTACAATTTTCAGTTTTAGCCACGTTGGTGTAATGTACCATGACCTTTGACCTGGGAAAGTGGAATCTACCTTGTAACCTAGCAACAGGTCACATTCTAAAATGTGTCATGACACATTCCTTCCTGCTCCATATGGAATGCTGTGTCTGTTGCTATGGTGAGTCCGGGTCATTTCTGCCAAACTGTTGGTTTAGTTCACATTGTGACGCCGTCTTAGCAAACGCTCAGCACTTTCTCACAGTTTTGATCGACTTTTACAAACATTTGTGACATTAGCAAAATGGAAAACGCCCAAGACACTTCCAACAGTGTTACAGAAGGAGCTGAAGCGTTTTCTGAAAAAGACAAACTCAAACAAAAGATCCAGGAGCTCCATGACAGAGAGCGTCAGTGGAGAGAGGAGAGATCAGGTCTCCTTCAGAGAGAAAGATGGAGGCCAGAGCGTGACCGGCTCTGGCTGTCGTTCTTTCATGCCAGAGAACGACAGTGGTCAGAGACGCAATTTGAGGATGAAAGACGTTGGTGTGAAAGTCACAGTTACAAGACTTTGAAAGCGCCGCACGAGAGTCTGCAGTACGTGAGGAGCTTCTCTTAAACGTGTTAAAAGAGGATGAAAGGCATCTCATCATCGAAATTAATCAACATTAATCCCTCAGACGACGAACACACAGGGTTCAGGAGCAGAAAACGTCCAGCAAACATTTGAGCCAGCGAACAGCACCAACATGAGCGAAGGCCACAATAACCACGCTTTGCTCACGAACAAGAACAATTTCTGAACGATCCTTCAGTGACAGTTGTAGAAATGGTGCCACTAAGACCAAAGCATCAACAAATTCATATGTAAATAGGTCAAAATTACTTAAACTCAAAACTTTACTATAACTTTTACTATTAAGTCAAATGAAAACTGTGTCTTCTAAAATATGAATATATTCTTCTCAGGGATAAACACACATCTCAGCTCCCGTTGGTTTCCTCCACAGGCCGGAGCACTGAGGCACCAGGCGGCCGTCCCAGGAGGAGAGCGCCCCCTACAGGAGACCAGGGCCCAGACAACGTTGAGCTGAGGAAACAACTTAATGCAGGTGCAAGGACGATGCTGCTCGAACGACAGCGGGCCACAGAGCGAGGACCTGCATCTGCGTCTGGAAGCCTCTGACCCCGGGGTCCCGCACGGTGGGGTGGGAGGGGCCTCTGCGGCGAGCGGACCCTACGAAAAGCTGATTAGTCGTCAGGGAGGTAAATTTGCTGCCATTGGTGTGACAGGGCCGGTGTTAGGACAGGGCGGTGGTTGTAGGACTTGAGGGCGGGGGGAGGATTAGGACAGGATGGTGGTTACAGGAGTAGGGGGGAGGGAAGGTTTAGGACAGGATGGTGGTTACAGGAGTGGGGGGGGGGTTTAGGACAGGACGGTGGTTACAGGAGTGGGGGGGGGGTTTAGGACAGGACGGTGGTTACAGGAGTGGGGGGGGGGGATTAGGACAGGACGATGGTTACAGGAGTAGGAGGGGGCGGTTCTCTCACATCAATGGCATCAAATGTGCTTTTACTGAGCTCAGTTTGGTAGAGATTTGATAGTCCAGGGTGGGACGGCATGGGGTAAATTAGCGAGGGGTAGGACATAGCGCGAGGGCTAGGACATTGCGCGGCGTTTAGCGAGGGCTAGGACATCGCGCGGCCTTTAGCGAGGGCTAGGACATTGCGCGGCCTTTAGCGAGGGCTAGGACATCGCGCGGCCTTTAGCGAGGGCTAGGACATTGCGCGGCCTTTAGCGAGGGCTAGGACATCGCGCGGCCTTTAGCGAGGGCTAGGACATCGCGCGGCCTTTAGCGAGGGCTAGGACATCGCGCGGCCTTTAGCGAGGGCTAGGACATTGCGCGGCCTTTAGCGAGGGCTAGGACATCGCGCGGCCTTTAGCGAGGGCAAGGACATTGCGCGGCCTTTAGCGAGGGCTAGGACATCGCGCGGCCTTTAGCGAGGGCTAGGACATCGCGCGGCCTTTAGCGAGGGCAAGGACATTGCGCGGCCTTTAGCGAGGGCTAGGACATCGTGCGGCCTTTAGCGAGGGCTAGGACATCGCGCGGGGCACTACAGAGGGCTAGGACATCGCGCGACCTTTAGCGAGGGCTAGGACATCGCGAGAGAGGATAGGGCGTGACAGTATGGGCCGTGAGGGTACTGCGTGTAACTGGACTGGGCAGCGACAAGATAGCTTTTCTGAGTTCAGCTCTGGGACAGATGAGTCACCAAACCCCCCCATGTGCAGGACCCGGGGCAGGGCTCCACGCAGCTGCAGTGGACCTCGTTCTGTGGCTGCTGTCGCGGGCAGCATCGCTTTGTACCTGCATTTAGGTTGTTTCTTCAGCTCAACGTTGTCTGGGCCCTGGTCTCCTGTAGGGGGCGCTCTCCTCCTGGGACGGCCACTTGTTGCCTCAGAGCTCAGGCCTGCAGAGGGAAATAAGGGGAACAGCTGGTGTGAGCTTAATCACTCCTTCCCTCTTAAACTCTGTACAGTTTGGGAAAGAGAGTAAGAATGTATGACAAATGTTTAGAGTTGATCAGGAACTGTCTTTTTTTTAAGTGACAAAGATGCTTTTACTCAAGTAAAGTGCTTGAACTTATTTTAATAGTAAAAGTTGTTCAGTCAAATGAAAACTGTGTCTTCTAAAATATGAAGATATTCTTCTCAGGGATAAACACACATCTCTGCTCCCGTTGGTTTCCTCCGCAGGCCGGAGCACTGAGGCACCAGGCGGCCGTCCCAGGAGGAGAGCGCCCCCTACAGGAGACCAGGGCCCAGACAACGTTGAGCTGAGGAAACAGCTTAATGCAGGTGCAAGGACGATGCTGCTCGAACGACAGCGGGCCATAGAGCGAGGACCTGCAGCTGCGTCTGGAAGCCTCTGACCCCGGGGTCCCGCACGGTGGGGTGGGAGGGGCCTCTGCGGCGAGCGGACCCTACGAAAAGCTGATTAGTCGTCAGAGAAGTAAATTTGCTGCCATTGGTGTGACAGGGCCGGTGTTAGACAGAATGGTGGTCACAGGAGTAGGGGGAGGTGTAGGACAGGACGGTGGTTACAGGTTTAGGGGGGAGGGGGGAGGTTTAGGACAGGACGGTGGTTGCAGGAGTGTGGGGGGGGATTGGGGGGCGGTTCTCTCACATCAATGGCATAAAATTTGCTTTTACTGAGCTCAGTTTGGTAGAGATTTCATAGTCCAGGATGGGACGGCATGGGGTAAATTAGCGAGGGGTAGGACATCGCGCGGGGCATTAGTGAGGGGTAGGACCGAGGGGTAGGACATCGCGCGGCCAATTGCGAGGGCTAGGACATTGCGAGGGCTAGGACATCGCGCGGCCTTTAGCGAGGGCTAGGACATCGCGCGGCCTTTAGCGAGGGCTAGGACATCGCGCGGCCTTTAGCGAGGGCTAGGACATTGCGCGGCCTTTAGCGAGGGCTAGGACATTGCGCGGCCTATTGCGAGGGCTAGGACATTGCGCGGCCTATTGCGAGGGCTAGGACATTGCGCGGCCTTTAGCGAGGGCTAGGACATTGCGAGGGCTAGGACATCGCGCGGCCTTTAGCGAGGGCTAGGACATTACGCGGCCTTTAGCGAGGGCTAGGACATTGCGCGGCCTTTAGCGAGGGCTAGGACATCGCGCGGCCTTTAGCGAGGGCTAGGACATCGCGCGGCCTTTAGCGAGGGCTAGGACATCGCGCGGCCTTTAGCGAGGGCTAGGACATTGCGCGGCCTTTAGCGAGGGCTAGGACATCGCGCGGCCTTTAGCGAGGGCTAGGACATTGCGAGGGCTAGGACATTGCGCGGCCTTTAGCGAGGGCTAGGACATTGCGAGGGCTAGGACATCGCGCGGCCTTTAGCGAGGGCTAGGACATTGCGAGGGCTAGGACATTGCGCGGCCTTTAGCGAGGGCTAGGACATCGCGCGGCCTTTAGCGAGGGCTAGGACATTGCGAGGGCTAGTACATTGCGAGGGCTAGGACATTGCGCGGCCTTTAGCGAGGGCTAGGACATTGCGCGGCCTTTAGCGAGGGCTAGGACATCGTGAGAGAGGATAGCGCGTGACATTTTGGGGCGTGAGGGTACTGTGTGTAACCGGACTGGGCAGCGACAAGATAGCTTTTCTGAGTTCAGCTCTGGGACAGATGAGTCACCAAACCCCCCCATGTGCAGGACCCGGGGCAGGGCTCCACGCAGCTGCAGTGGACCTCGTTCTGTGGCGGCTGTCGCGGGCAGCATTGCTTTGTACCTGCATTTAGGTTGTTTCTTCAGCTCAACGTTGTCTGGGCCCTGGTCTCCTGTGTTGGGACACTCTTCTCCTGGGACGGCCACGTGTTGCCTCAGATCTCAGGCCTGCAGAGGGAAATAAGGGGAACAGCTGGTGTGAGTTTAATCACTCCTTCCCTCTTACCCAAAGTGTACAGAGTTAAAGAACGTATGACAAATGTTTAGAGGTGATCAGGAACTGGGTCGTCTTCAGAAGTTTACCGTCATATTTTTGAAGTTACAAAGATGCTTTTACTCAAGTCATGACATAGCATAATGAATTCTTTGGGACTGAACTTAGAATTAAACTCCTAGGATCTAATCAACAAGATGGATGACTTCCATCCTCTCCAGACTGGCACTCCTTTGTTTCTCCTTTTGCCAGAAGCAAGACTCCCACTGGGATGGCAAGGAACCCGCTAAAAGTAAAAACAGGAACTGACACTAATGTTAAAACTCATTCACAAAGATGAAACTTCCTTTTAACATCCTGCTGAAAGCCACACTCCTCTGGATTCAGGATTGAAACCAACATCTTGGCTTTGTGTTTGAGGTCAGACAAAGTTCCCCCACAGACAGTGGATTTCCATGCAAAGACTGTCCAATCACAAAGAAAGAAACAGATTTCAACTATTTGTTTCTTTTATGACACTCATGAAACAGGTCTGAAGCTGCTGCTGGCCTTGGACCCTCTGGACGAGACCAAAGACTCTTTACTGACAATGTGACTAATGTACATATTAACTGCCTCACTATGTGTGTCACACAAATGTTTGACTCTTTGTTGAATATTTATCAGTAATTGATGGAGTATTAATATTGCCTTCAAAATTAGAGATACCTGATCTCGCTCTCTTATAAACTTCTCTTTGTTGTGGTGACCATCCTCGTGGTCACACTCGCCCTCCATTTCAAACCTTGTGTTTCTCATTTATTTTTCTTTAAAAATATATACATTTTTGAGCTCAGTATAATCGTATACGCTCCTTTTAAGTCAACAATTTACCATTTGGAGCAAATCCTGGAAAAAAAAAAAGCTTTACAAATTTAATTTTGTCTTTAATTTTGTAATTAATTAATTTATTGTTTTATTTGGTCGGGACAGTGCGTGTTAATTAACATACATGGGTCTCGTGCATATAAACATGCCACACTGGATTGCAGCCTTGGGCTAATTCCATCCGTTTTAGTGGGAGGGGAAACTGTTTTTTGATCACAATTGTTAAAAGCACTTTTTGCAACATAATGAAGCCCTGGACGGGCTCGACCAAGCGCCGGCCGCAGTAGCTCTAAAGAGCAGCTCAGCGCGGCTCCACGAGAGTACCCGCGCTGGGCCTGAGCGAGTATACTGGAGAGCCTCTGGGGACCCACACAAGGAGAGAAGTGGTCAAACCAGGCGCACCTGGCTCCTCTCGGGCGCCACCAGGCTGACCACCACGGTGCCAAACCCGTCCTCCAAAACAAGTGCTGTCCACCTCCATGGCCTCCAGGTCAAAGATCGCCTCCATGCTGCGGTGTCTGTCGGCTTGGTGTTGAGCGCAGGCTACTCCAGTTCTGCCCAAAATGTCCCCTTTGACCTCGCCATCGCCATCCGTAACTCCGGCCAATGATTATCTCCCTACATGTTTCATGTGGTTCTGATCTCAGTTGCCGCGTTACATCGGTTGAACCTACCAATCAGCGAGCAGGGGAGGCGGGGCTTGTAGAAGTAGCATTTGATCGCTCTCTTCACTCACTCGGGCGCATTACATCGCCTACGTGAAATCAGATCCAATCGTCTCAAACTATAAAAAGAGTTCACCCCTACCACCTGAAAATGGAGCTCAATTGTGAAGATCCAGACCCTCTGTATGAAATGAGTATGAGGTAAGACCAGGCTACCTTTGACCATTTTTATTACATTACTTTTGAAAACCCTTTGTAAATGGATCAGGCCAAACCGTATTAAAGATAATTAGACCAATGTAACAAAGATACTCCATCCACTACTGTAATTGTCATTCACCCCATTTAAGACCTGTTATACATTAATAATGTTGATGCTTAAGTGTATGTGTGACCTCAAATTTTGAATAAATATTCACATTTGCATTTAAAGTTTGGGTTTCTACGTGTTATTGTGCTTTGATTTCGTCAGTATAGTTAAAAGATTCAAGATTTCATTCCTTCAGATGTGTTAATAGATTTATATAAGACTTTCTTCCTGAATGTCCATATTACTCTGTCAAAGAACAGAGTTTGAGCGATAGTGTTCTAGGGTTTGTTAGGATCTGGTTCTTTTGTATCACGCGAGAACAGTTATTTGGATATGGCCAAAGCAAACACTGGAGATATAAGTTTAAGTCTCGAAGAAAAGGCTTTTACTGCCATTGTTCCAGTTACAAAGAAGTAAAACCAGCTGGTGACTTCAGAGAAAGAGAAGAAGTCTAGACCTTTTATCTCCTTTTATCCCAGTCTTGCTCCTCTGTGCTGAGGGTGACTGTCTATCTGTGAGTCAGTTGTTTGTGTCTATGTGTTTGCAGATTATCTGTACTTTACGTTATGTTCAGAATGGTCACGTTCAAACCTCCGTACGGAGCACGGGCTTTACCAGCCCAGTGACCGAGACGGGTCTGCGGCCAGATACACTTGCAGTGACCTGTTCTTGGGCTTGAACTGCACTAGCTTAGCTTAGCACTGCCGCTCCACTAAGCAGAGAAAAGTGGCGCGCAGCGTTGTACAACACAAATAATAACGTAATGCGGAAATTATCGGCAGCAAAGTCATTGCTTGAGTGGTCAAAGTACTTGCTAAACAGTTACATGACAGCCTTAGTACTAGTTTAACTTTGCACAGACACGAACTCAGATGAAACCTGTGGCATGGCTAGCCCAGTAGCTCCCCTCTTCCTTGTCTCTCTCCTTTGACTGGCCTGGACTTCGCCTGCTGTGTTACACAAGAAAATATTACCACGATGAAGCTTTTAGAGCAAATTATAAACCCCACTCTAAGACAACTTTCTTCAAATAGCCCACCCCTTTTGAAGCTAGCTTTAGCACCGCATGGCTTACTTTACAAAAATATATATCCATATGTATATATATATGGGCAAGACATGGCTTAGGGTGATATTGAACATATATTTTATTTGGCTAAAACACAAGTGAAAGATTGTTTCCTTACTTTAGAGCGATCCTCAGTGAAGAAACGTCCACTCCATTTGAAAACAAAGCTGTTGAAATGTACCGCAGGACGGACTGATGTGGATCGTTTTCTTCCGCCAGTTTTGTCTAGATTGATTTTTACCAACAACATTTCTTAAGCTGTTACAGTAAGAGTTATTATTAAAAATAAGTATTCACTCTCAAAAAAGCTGAATATTATTTTATATTATTTTCTAGCACTATATGTGTGGCGCAGTAATATGGTTGTGGGTTTACAAGATCCGGTCTCTTTCTAAAACTTACCAAACTAAGTCAAGTTCATGTTAAATGTTACCCCAACACACCTCAAAGAGTTTTTCACCTTTGAACTTACTGACATACGTTAAACATTTAAAACGATCATTGTCATGTGAAGACAAACTACACTCTTACGTTACAATAACAAAATGGGCATACGACTTTTAACAGTGTGGTGGGTCCTGGTGGACCATGACAGATGTGGACAGGACTGTGGGAGATCTACTTTTACTTACTAAAATAGTTACTATAGAAACTGTTGAAGAAATGAACCTCACAAGCTTCTTCTGTAACATCTGTCCACATCAGTCCTGCTGCACCACGACTCAGAGGAACTGGGACACACATGACCTACAGCAGATACACATGACCTGGGCTTGTTTTTTTTTTGTTTTTTCAGAATGAGAGTAAATACATTTTTTGATTAGACACAGGATTTTCAAATATTTTTATTTTTGTAATTGTAATAATAATTTTCCATATATTATGTTTGTACTACATATTTCAGTTTCAGAATATGATATGACTCTTACCTGCAGCAGAAGTCTGAAGTTCTGTGTAAAGCAGAATCTCCATGACTTCCTTCTTACTTATTTACTTAAAAATAGACTTAAAAATGCATATAACTGAAAGTATTTTATCTACACTCTTGTGTCTTACTTTAATTGATTAATTTTATGTTGATGTTTTTATTGATTGCATTTGTTTTCCTATATTTATGCAACTGTGAAGCACTTTGAATTGCCTTGTGTATGACTTGTGCTCTACAAATAAACTTGCCTTGCCTTGCCTTGTTGGAAGGGCGCCCCCTTGTGTCACCTTGCATCCAAATGCCCGGAACATAACAGCGGGTCAAAATGACCCGCGAAGGCAACACAAGGGACTATACAGAGTTTAACCCTTGTGTCCTGTTGGGGCATTTCATGCCACTTTTTGCAATTTTTTGCTATTTATTTGGCCAAAACGTTTTCCATATTTAACATATTTGACTATTTTTTTGTTACAAAACACATTTTGACCAATATTATCAAAATATAATTTTAAAATGTTTCATTGGTCATTGATGCAGTCTGAACAAATTTACTGCCCTAATCTCATGTAAGTGGCTTTTTGTGCCACTATTTTTTTGCACAAAAATGTTTTTTTTATCACTTTTTTCACATATATAATATTAATTTAATATTATTACTACAGCATACATTTAGCTACGTTAGGTGCTTCAGACGCGCTAAAAACACATATTCAATAGGTAAAACATGGATGTACACCTCAGATAATGTCAGTATTATGTACTGTCTTTGTGATGAACACAATATTTTAATAAAAAAGCTAGTTAGGAAGCATTTATGTGACGCCACACATCGTCAAAATAGTTGTTTTTCTCCGCAAAAACAATGTCATGCTGTTAACAACAATTAATGTCCTGCTAACAACAAGATACCCTTTGCTGTTAAAAAAGTAAGTATGTTTAAACTTACCGATCGCTAAAGGTGTCCAGACAGATGACAGACATCTCCGCACTTTCCTCCGTGAGTTTATGAAGGAACCGGGAGGTGCAGCGTGATTGGTCGAAAGTAAGCCCACCAGCTCGCGACGTGATTGGCCCGAGGGGAGACTGGTTGCCGTGTAGGCTTACTTGGGCTTACTTTGCTCTAAGATCAGAATGCAGGAGGCGCAACCACAAGGTTGCTGGATCGAATCCCACCCTTTACTCATTTTTTTTCTTTTTCTTTTGGACTCTGCACCTACTGGGAAGAACATGAATCGGCGCCTATGGTCCCACACTCACTAAAAAGGGGGAAAGGACCCCTCTCCTCCATTGTGTTGCTCGGACCAAATTTCGGCCTGGGAATTTAGAGAAGCCAAGCCGTCATCAGGTCCATGTTTGCATGGAATTATAGCTCAGTGATTGCACGGTCGTCTCAAGTGAAGGAGGCCTTGACACTTTTCTTTTACTTTCACCTTTTACATGGGCCACTGCACACATTGTCACAGCCTAAAACACATGAGCGCGGGGCGTTTCGTAAGACTTGTTGTGCCTGTGTAGCAGTGGTTTCGTTCGGGATAATTTCTCTCCTTCATTTTGAAGGACAGGGTTGAAAAAAATCCGTCATGAGCAATTTTTATCCTTCATGAATTAATCTCTCATAAGTGATTTTATTTTTAATAAATGTATATATAGGCTGATTTATGTTAGTGAAAATGTGAGATTGCAGGATAAATGGAGCTAAACTAAACCTGAGCTGAACAGTGGTACATTTTGCAACAGAAATGTGCATAAACTCGTGCATGAAAGTCTCAGAGGAGGACGACTTTCAGAGCGTCACCTGCTCATCAATATCAAGGCTCAGATTACGCTCATACAAATGTAAAGTGGAGCTTGTTATTTGCAATTCAATTCAATTTTAACACAATGTAAGAAACGGTGGGTGAACGGGACAATGTTTACCAGTTCACATCACTGCACTACGCGCCGCCCGCTACGCACACGGGGAGGGAAAGAGAGAGGGGGGGGGCCATAGATGAGCTCGTCCTGAGATTTACGTGAGAAGAGCGCTCCAGATGGGAAGGATATTATTAGCCTTTAACCGTGTTTGCATCGTGATTTTCTTCCCTGTGTTGTTGTTAGGAAAGTTAGCTATCAAGGCAGTGATACAACTTGTAAGAGCTCATCCAAAATAAGACGTGGTGTGAAACTAGAGAGAGAGAGAGAGAGAGAGAGAGAGAGAGAGAGAGAGAGAGAGTGTGAGAGAGAGAGAGAGAGAGAGAGAGAGAGAGAGAGAGTGAGAGAGAGAGAGAGAGAGAGAGAGAGAGAGAGAGAGTGAGAGAGAGAGAGAGAGAGAGAGAGAGCCCCGGGCGTTATGAAAAACAGCAGAGGTGACGGCTTCTGTCTGTTGGTGTGATTGGACCGATGTGGGTAAAACAATGGCCGCTGGCTGCCCTGCTTTTTGACCACGAACGTGGGGGCCGCCATTGCTCCGCCATTGCTGTAGTACCTACATATCGCCACTAGGCCCCCATTGAAAAGCATTGGAGTTTAGACACCTTAAAAACTACTTTAACGCCTGGTTTCAATGTTTTCAAACCTAGACTAGGCTGATCTTCCTCCTGAGATAAAGCTGGGTTAATCACAATATATGAAACCAGGCTGGTTTTCGTAATATGAATTTTTGAAATCTCGTTCTTAATGAGGCTCGGACTGTTAGCATTGGAGCAGCGCGAGCTACACGTCACGCAAGGGCTGAGTCTACGGTGAAAATCCCATCCGTATGTCCTTTTTAGGAACATGCTTCGTCAGACCTGGGGAGGGGCAGTCTGTAAATCCGCCATGACTTCCCCCACGACCGTGGTCATTATCGTAAACGGAGAGGAGTGAGCATAAGACGTCCATTTCTTTTACAGTCTATGGGGTAAAATCATGAAATGATGGGCTGTGAGCAGCCGCCCAGACGGTTCTTCTTTTGAACAGAAAGGAGGAGTGTCTGGCAGGCGAGGCAAGACCGGTTTGGCACTGGCCATTGTTATGAAAGCGGGCGAAACGGCCAATCGGCTGACACGAGCCTGCATGTGGAAAGACACCTAAAGGCTAATTTCTGAACAACTGAGAGTGGTGAGTGAAAAAAAAAAATCATTTCCATGTTAAACTCGCGCTAAGTATTTTCGTTTTTTTTTCATTCAAAGCAGCCGTCATCCAGTTCAGTGACTCTACGATCATACCTAGATCAGTGTATTTGGCTGTTAGAAGGGTGTTTCTCTTCAGGATTTTCAGGCTAAACCAAGAAGGAGCCTAACTTAGCCTACTTATTTAGCTAAACAGCTAACGTTGCTAAAACAGCTAACTTAAAATTAGCTTTGACGTGGCTGATCAGGATCAAATATAGATCATTTAAACTCGTTTTAGTGATCACCTAAGAATTATGGCGAGATACTTGAAGACTTTTCAATGACTGTAGGACACAAACACTTACCGGATATGAAGTGAGCGCTACAGACGCTCACCCCAGTGTTAGGACCACCCGAACCACAATCCGCCCTTTCAATTACCTGAATCCACAAACTTCTCTTATTTTTGGCAAATGGATGACGTCCTCTTAACCTGGCTAACTCCATGCTGCTGTGTGCGCTTGAATCATTTGGAACTGCACAACAACCTGGGGACCATGGCCCAAATTTTCGCATGGATTTGAGAACCAATCACAGAACGAGGAGGGACCAAGATGATGACGAGATATTCGATATACGGAAGCTTGTAGTTTATTTACGGATTAAAAAATAATAATAATTTACGGATCAAACATGACAGCAGCAGACATGATGGTATTTTTCGATCAAGCTTTAGGCCGTGTTCTAAATAGTTTATCTCAAAAGTTTACAGTGGGTACGTCATACGTCATCTCATACGATGATGCGATTGGCTGTGGCCTCGTGCAGACGCATGATAGACATTCGTAGCGCCCAATAAACGGCTATGGACGATTGTAAATCACCCCTCTCCTACGAGAAAATGAGTGATTTTAGTCTGGCGTTAGCCAGGCTAACGTCCTCTTGGGATGTTGAACAATAAGAGCACAACAACTCCTCCTTTTGCTCCTCGGCTGCACGTGCAGCTTGTCTGTGACGTCACCCAGAAATCCATCTATGTTCCCTGGTACCTACGTCTCCCGTCAATAGAAGTGGTGGAACATAGATGTATTAAGATTAGGCACCAGCCCACTATCCTTAAGGTTAATGGCTATAGGGCAGGGATATATAATGGATATATGTATGATGTTTTACTCTCATGACTTGTGATTGGTTCATGTACCAACTCATCAAAAAACCACACTATGGGTGCGTCGAAGGAAAAAGATTTTATTGGACCCGTAAAATCTGTCAACCTCATGTAGCGTCACTGCCAAGTTACATTCCAGGCGCAACCAGGCGACCGGAACGCAACCACGCCACGCTGTAGCAGTCATGTGCCGGTTACCCGTTTGCGTGTCAATAGCTGTCACATG
The DNA here is from genome assembly GCF_951799975.1 of Gobius niger. NCBI lineage: Eukaryota > Metazoa > Chordata > Actinopteri > Gobiiformes > Gobiidae > Gobius > Gobius niger. The sequence continues at coordinate 28,844,436 of NC_136869.1, read as the reverse complement.
ACTGAGTATCCTAATGCCGACCCCCAGACTGACATAGGAAGAAGAGGATGGGAGGGCATCTGACACAGGACTAAAGGCTGCATGTCATCTGTTAAACAGGCGTGACTGTTTAACAGAACTGCCACGTCTCTTGTGATAAATCGGCGTGTGACTGTTCCTTGGACGTTTACCCGCCCCAGTCCCTGAGCTCCTCTCAGCCTGTCCTCATCTCAAACACTGTGAGGGGCCCCTGGGAGCTGCAGTCTGTCTGCCGGCCCCTCAGCCCCAAGTATCAAATCTAACAAAAGCAGCAGAGTCCGGGAATCAGCTCTAGCGCTGCCTTTCAGCACTCCGATGACTCTATTTGTCCTGACCCCCCCCCCCTTTTCCAAAAGCATCAGTTCATATTGCCTGGCGTGAACTTTTCCGCCGCCGCTCCCCTCAAACCGGATTAAGAGGCAGGTCCGCGCGCCCACAATAAAGTCTAATTTGATCAGGGCTGTCCGCTCTCACCCGAGCTCTTTCTCTTAAAGCACTTTCTCCTGGACGCTCCATCCGTCGCGCGCTGGCAGCCCATCGCACCTGTCAAATCTGTCTTCGGGCCCCGCGCAATATCGCCGTCTCCTCCGCTGCAAAGTGGTCTCCACGCAGTCCACCGCATAGCCCCGGGAGCGGCTTAAACGCCGGGACAAGGGAAGGCATGGTCTTTGCTTTCTCGGTTGGTCAGCCCGTAAAGACATTGTTTGCATAATCCCAATTTGTGAAGAAAAGCGAGGCGCAGGTACAGGGTGAGGCGCCAAATGACAAACGAGGCACAGCACGTTTTCATTAGGCGCTTTCATTTAGAAGGGAACGGGGGCAGATTGGAGGACACTGGGGCCTGATGGGCTTTAAAGACGGCAAAGTGCCTCAATAGAAGATGTGAGAGCAGGGAAGTCTCAGTCTGGGTGTGACAAGAATATTTAAGATGCATAAAGTATTCATGTGTTATTGTCATTATTTCTGCTTAAAGGAATATTGCCTCTGGTATTAATTTTCAACATCACTTATGCGTATATGCATTTCATATGTTCCTTTGTATCACACACACATAAACATTTCTCTGATCAGAACAGAATTTTCCAAACTGATCATTTAACCTGCTAATGTTGCATCATAAACATAAAGGACTTTTTTGTTTTGTATTTTCCAAAAGCCAATGCTCAGGTGAATCATTTCAGATGATTTTGAATTTTCTACTGCTTTTACACTTGCTCTCCGTTACAGTGTCGGAGTCTGATGAAACATTCAGGTGTTGCTTCATTGCACTGAGCTCCTTCCATCTCGATGGTTAAACCAACATCAGTATGATATTTTCCACATGGATTTAAGAGTACATATACAGGCCGAATGTACATTGACACAACCATACCAACAGAGCAATATACAATCATTGAAAAGACATTATATAGAAGAGGAGAAGGTTCTGAGGTCTCCCTCTGCTTGGAAAGACCCTATTGCCACTTTACTGTAACCTCAACTCAATAGAATAAGTGAAGATTTTATTTTTGGGCTTATATAAGTGTAACCAGAGCGTTAACTACAACATAACTATATCTTTTTTGCTCCATCAGGAGATTGACAGTGAGGGTGTTTGGGCATTTTGCAGTTACATTTGCTTCAACATGAGCTCAAATAAAATAATAGTGCTAAAAAAAAATCCATACAGTAATATATTGTTGGGGGCTTCATGACACTACACGTATCGATATGGTGGCTGTAGTATCAGTACTTAATCCGGTTGTTTTAATACATTGTTATTTGCAGAAACAGGCGCTAGGAAAGCTTTGCCTGGCAGCACAGTACACATTTCTGCCAGTGGCGGCAGTAAGCTGCACACGCTGCCAGGAGAAGAAGAGAAGCCACACCATTAGTGCTGCGCTGTGCCATCAGCCAAATTCAAGGAGAAATACGGGAGCAGTATGGATTTGAATAGGTTTGGGGAGTCAGGAGTTAAAGATGACACATCCATGCACGCTTCACGTGACAAGATCGAGCGGCTCCAAACACAGACCGAGTGTAGAAGAGTGACCTGCAGAACATGTGCCTCCCTGTGACTCAGCAGATCACATTCGGACAAAAACACCATTTATGTTTCTAATTAATCAAACTGAATGAAATAAGGGCTTGTACAGAGGCATTTCAGGTATCTTAATGCTTTGAGCTCACAGAAACAAAAAAATGTGAATGTGTATCGGGATACGTATTGTCTTGAGGGCTCTGTATTGGAATACACATGTATCGCGATATGTATCGTATTGGGAGGTTGTTGGCAATACCTATGCTCTAAATAATCCCATGTTGTACTCCTGTATATGCGTTGCCTATTGTGCTGTTTGAAGTGCATAAAGTTAGACTGTGTTTGGGGCAGGTGTGTCCTCAGTCACTCCCACACTCTCCCACATGAACCTGCTGTGGTCAGGAGCAGCAAACCTGTGCTGCTGCTGCTGTGGACGCGGCTCAAACTAACAGTCTGCTCTCTTTGTTGGACAGAATCTGCTCTGGACACTCTGGTCCAAAGGACAGGGGTATTCAGGGACAGCGACCTTTAGACACGTGTCACCCATACACAATCCTTCAGAAGGGCCTTATCACACGTACATCAGGGCCCCGGGCCCCTGGGAGCCCCCTTTGTGCACAGACAATAGATCCTTTTTACAGTCAGCACCATGGCCTGGTCAGCACTGAGTCAGACAGAGGTGTCAGTTACAAAGTACACCGGCTAAAGTACTGTCTATAAGTAGTGTTATTGAGGATCTGTGCAGGATTACTTTTACTCCACTCCTTTTCAAAGATAAAGATAAAACTTTCATCTCCACTGTCGGCAGGGTTGACTTTTACTGGGCATAGGCAACCCAGGTGTCTTTGAACCCCATGAGGTCCATCCTCCCGCCATCTACAACATTGTGGATTTTCGGACATAACTTTGGAACAGAAAGTGACGGAGACGTCACTGTGGTCTTTTGGTAACTGGACATTACAGCTTTCAAACACCTCTGGGCAGCCGTGGAACATCTCGCTGGAAATTCATACATTCAAACCAGAAGTACCGGTTCCTCCTACAATGTAAGTGTTGTGCGTGTTTCATGATTCATGTTCAGATTTTTTTTGAATGAATAGATAATCACAATATCCCCTCCTGTAACCGCCACCTTAACGTGGTGGAGGGGTTTGAGCACCCGAATGATCCTGGGGGCTCTGTTGTCGGGGGCTTCGTGCCCCTGGTAGGGTCTCCCAGGGCAAACAGGTCCTAGATGACGGGTCAGACAAAGAGCGGTTCAGAAGCCCCTGATGAGAGACCAACATGCCCGGTTAGAACCATGAGGCCGTCCTTCTGTGGACCCCCCACCTGTAAGAGGAGCCATGGGGCTGGTGCAATGTGATCCACGACTCGGCAACGGACAAGTGGAAGAAGATGGATGGATGGATAATCATAATATAATATCAGAATCAGAACACGGCAGAGTGTACTTAAGAGGCAGCCCATTTGGCGCAGTGTGCGCCAATGTGAGGTTCAAAATGTTTTCAAAAGATTTGGCTCATTTGCAAAGATCAAATAACTGTTGCTTGGCCTGTGAAAGAGACAGACTCATATGCTCATAAATACATAAATAAAACATCCGGGCTATGGCCACGGTAAATCAATATGTAGTGTATTTATTATTTACATAATTCACATGAGTGTACAGGAACATAAATAACAAGCAAAAGATCAATAGCATTTGATAAGAATAAAGCAAAATTACAGCATTATTGTAAAATAACATGTAACAAAACTACATTAGATGCTACTGGCACAAAGTCCATTAGAATGTCCACTTAGATCTCTCCTTTGATTGGCCGGTCACTCATGGAACCTCTCCTCTGATTGGCCGGTCACTCGTGGAACCTCTCCTCTGATTGGCCGGTCACTCGTGGAGCCTCTCCTCTGATTGGCCGGTCACTCGTGGAGCCTCTCCTCTGATTGGCCGGTCACTCGTGGAACCTCTCCTCTGATTGGCCGGTCACTCGTGGAGCCTCTCCTCTGATTGGCCGGTCACTCGTGGAGCCTCTCCTCTGATTGGCCGGTCACTCGTGGAGCCTCTCCTTCAGGGCTCTCCTCACAGTCTTCAGGTAGTCCTCGTCGGGGTAACCGTTCCTAAAACAACACCACAATGTTTTCATTTGGTTCAAACACTTATGTAGCACATATGGTTCTTTGTGTTTATATTTATGTTTGCAATGTTACGTGGAGAACCAAAATGCCTGTTTTTGTCCAGTCCTGTATGTTCATCACTGGTACAGTATGTCTCACTTGTTCAAAGGCAAAGAACTTGTTGCAGCTGCTAAAAGCAGATGGAGCAACAGAAGGCCATGATCTACATGATCTATATTATACTGTATTAGTATGTAGTATATTCTATTTTTAGTTGACCATTATTTTACCAGGAAAGTCCCACTCATTAAGAATCTCATTTTCAGGGGAGCACTGGCTCCAGAGAGAACCTCGTGTACTTTTCCCCCCACATGTATCTGAAACAGGCAAAGTTGATGCAGGTACTGAATCAAATGCCTGGCCTTTTCAGGCAAAGTAGGAAACATTATTCTGTGATCTACATATGTTTTCTATAGAGTGTCCTTTAGGAAAACTGTGACAATATACCAATACTCAGTTTGACATTAGATTTCTTTAGCTTTTTGAGGAATATGATTGTGTTGCCAAAAGTTGAAATTGTGTGCCTACAAAGACCAATTTGCAAGTCCCGCTTTACTACTTTGCTTCACTGTTCGAGAGAAACAAATGCCTCAAATTGGAGTGTAAAAATCAGACAATGATTGGAAACAAGCATGATCAAAGTGATAGTGCTGCTCACATCACAGTGCCCCCTTCTGGCTGGGTCTTGAAGGGCACAGACTCGGGACACACCATGTCCTGTCCATGAAGGTCTGTGGACACTGTGAACAGGAGCTGCTGTTGGAAGGCTTTCTCCATCTGGGCCAGGATCCTACGGCCCTCGCGGCTATCAGGTAAATAGGCGCACAGGCGCAAGCTGGGGTAGGGCTGTCCGGGCCGGGGGTGGCCCTCCTGTGGACACAGAGGAGCGATAGATCTATGATTCAAGAGTCCAGACACAGAATTGGGCTCATAAATTCAAGAGATTATGGAAAAGTATCTTCTTGAGGAGAAACGCACCACAGTAAGTAGACCTAAACAAGTAGTATTTTGTACATCCAGATTTTACACAATGGGTTTCTTTAGTTTTCAGCCTCACCCATTTATCTCACTCCTCTGCTGAACTAGTGCAACATCAAATGGTCCCAAACACACTGCACGCATTACAGGAAATCATGTCTGAATAAAGAATTCTGTATCGAACTGTTGTGGTGAAGAGGGAGCCAAGTCTGGAGCAAAGCTCTCAGTTTACTGGCGGAGCTACATTCCTACCCTGACCTACGGGCATGAGATCTGGGTCATGACCCAAAGATCGCGGATACAGGCTGGGCTTAGAGATAGAGTGAGGAGTTCAGTGTAGAGCCACTGCCTCTTGTTTCGGTTGCCACCAGGTCGCCTCCCTCGGAAGGTGTTCTGGACATGTCCCATTGGGAGGAGGCCCCCGGGAAGACCCAGGACACGCTGGAGCTGACCTGGTGTCACCTTGGGATCCCCCTGAACAGCTGGTGGAGGTGTGTGTGGATCGGGAAGTCTGGGCATCGCTGCTCAGACTGCTGAGAAAAAAATGGATGTGAAATAAAGTTGTAGTGGTGAGTTACCAGCACCCGCCTACATGAGGGCCAGTATTTCACCCGTGCCGTCTCCTCACCGGTCTTCACCCCTGACTTCATGCACCGAGGAGCCGAGTCATGGACGCTAGACTGAGGACCGCTCCAGCTGAGCTAAGGCGATCAGGTGCCTCACTGTGGCCGTTTGATTGGTTACCTAGAGTGTTGCAGGCCGTTTGTTGGGGTTAAGCCAGTGGTAAAACAGACTATTTTCAGAATCTGTGAGTAGGCTGGAGTGTGCTATGGTCCTCATGGGGGGGAGCTGACATTGCTGTAATACCAGCCCCTGGTGGCCATGGGTGACTCCAAGAGACACTTGGGAGCATTGATTCAAATGGGACTTCAAACGTCCCAAGAACGGCTTAAAAGCCTGGCTCCAAAGAGTTTTTTAAAAATTACTATGACCCATGTGACAACGCTGGGGTAGGTGAAATATTTTAACCATGCTGATTTTTGTTTAAAAGCCCAACATTTGGAAGCATTTTCAGTGCATTGACAGCCTGTCAATCAAGCTCTGGGGCTCTGCGGAGGCTCCGCCTGCCCCGCGAGGGCTTCCCGCCTTTTTGCCCTTTTAAGGAACAGGCTTCGTAGAAGGAGATAGAGCGACCACACACAACTCGGGAACCTTTACAATGAGTGGGGCTGAATGGGACCCCCTCATCTTTATTACATCTATGGGTTGGGCGTTGTGAGGCGGGCGACCACTTTTGTGATATTAATGTTTGTTCTATATATTTGTAGTGTTGCTGTCCCCCCAAAGGTTCCTGCAGGCAGCGAGTCTCCTCGTTTGTTTACCCCTGATGTGAACCAAAGGTCTGCTCCTTCCAGTCTGTGGGCCTTTGGGGTCGCTCAGTGTAACATTACATAGAAACATAACCTTCCTAAACCAAACAGGATGTTGTGACCAAAATGTTGTTGTTTTTTGCGACTCAAATTTTGTTTAACCTTTCTTCTTTTAACATTATTTTTCTTTTCAGAATGGGTTTCCAAAAAACAAGAGGGAGGGGGGGGGGGTGGCACAAATACAATGCACACATCCACACACATTCACGGGCGCACATCCATACCAATACCAACATAAAATAATTCCAGAAGTAGTAAACAATCAAAACTAACAATGCATAATAGATAAAACAGATAAAGGTTGAATAATAATGATAATAGGCATTGTTTATCCACATATGGTTTATTCTCATGCAGACCTGACTCCAGAACCGACCAAAACCGCCCCCAGCACGGCATCACCCAGATCCAAGAGCCTCTCAGAAAAAATGCATCAAAAACGTGACAAACAAGAGTAGACTAAAATATATATATAATATATATATACATATATATTATATATATGTATATGTATATATGTAATTAAATTTTGAAAAACAAAGACGAAATCGACAAAAGGGGGCAACAAAAAGTAAAAAAACTAAATGTTTTTTAACTTAACTTAAACTCTTGGGTATAAATGTAAAAGCTATTTTCCGAGTCTCTGTCTCTGTCATTTCGATGGTAAACATAACTTTAAGCAGGGGCTTAGTTTGAGATAGTGGAGCCTAAAGTGCAGGTGTATCTGTAAAGGTAAAGGTAAAGTTTGTTTGGTCATTATACAACACTGCACAACGACATTTGTCCTCTGCATTTGACCCTTCCTTCGAGGCTGCTGGGAGCAGTGGCAGTGCTGGCTGGAGGACTCACCTATTGCACATGTTTTTAGTGATAGGGGAAATCCACACAGACATGGGGAGAACATGGAAGCTCCACACAGAAAGGCCCTGCCCTGGTGGGAATCAAACCCGGACCTTCCAACTGTGAACCAAATGCACTAACCACTGTGCTACTGTGCCGCCGCATATCAGTGTAAACACATGTTTGGAGAAGTGCGCCCCTGTGCAGTCACAGATGATGTATAAAGAATTGTGTCGAAGCACATTCCAAAGGTTGCATCAAGCGCTTCAGTGCAGGCTTTAGGTGAACATGCTTTGTGTTTGGGCCTTGTACTGCAGACGCTGTCAATGAGAAGCGACATGTGAAAGTTGTTGTTTGGGGAATTGATATGAAATACTCTGGTATAACTTTATTAATGTCTCCACTGTGATTAACAGTCCAATTAAATACATACCATGAGCCCCAACATAGAATCCATGCTTATGTTTATTTCATTTATCTGATGTGCAGCAGCTTAGTGGGACCCGTCCTGGCACGTCTGATTACCCAGCATGCCCTTGTCTCTTACCGTCTGGACTCCATCGGGGAAGGTGAAGTTGACCTGGAGGGTGTTGTCATGAGGAAACCCCGGCAGGTCCCTGTGCAGCACCACCCAGGTCATCTGTCCTGGCGGCTGTGTGCTGATGGGGGCGGGGCCCGTACGAGCTACACGCACAGGAGACACACGGACATGGTTATGAATGACCAAAGTGAAGAGACAGATTTAGGCGGTCCCGCTCTGGGCCTCACCGGCATCTTCCAGCGGGAGTGGGCCCTGTCCGTTCAGGTAGCGGTTACAGTGGAGCGTCTCACTGCTGTGGTTACTGCCCATTCTGAAACAACACCACAGTGAGACAGGAGGGAAATACTCCCTGTGCTATTTGCTAAACTGCTTTTCTCCAAAACCACAAGTGGCAAGAGCTCATTTAGAACAAAAATAGAGTTTATCAACACATTCTGTGCCAAAAATGAAATTATTAATTTTTCGCCCCCATGCGTTGAGTGCCAAAAACAGAAAACATTGTTTTGCTGTTGGTTTTCTATTGTGAAACTAGACACTCTAATACACCTTATGTGTGATTTTGGGAGCTCAGTGATGAACAGCACTGAAGTCCTTAGAACCGTTCATAAAACACAACATCTCCATTTCTAGTAATACAGTGCCTCTCGAAAGTATTCATACACCTTGAACTTTTGCACATTTTGTCATGTTTACAACCCTAAACATGAAGATTTTATTCAGATTTTTTTACTGAAAGCAAAATGATACATGATTCTGTTATTTTTCAAAAAATAGAAAAGTGAAAAGTGGGCCGTGCATAAGTATTCATACAGCACTTTCTGAGTGCAGTAAATTGACTTTATACCATAGTCTGGGTGAATACTCGATTCTGATTGGCTGGTGGGTGCTAACAAGCGTGCATTATTTTGGTATAACCGCACACGTAGTCCGGTAGTTAAATCACTGGGATATCACTCCGCTGTGGGCATCGCCATAGCAACGCATGACACAGCTGAATCAGATAAACACGTAATTAGTGACTGACAGGAACGTATGAGATGGATTTTGTTTAATTTCAACGTTTTTGGCCAAAACAAAATGTTTGCTAAATGTTTGTAGAGGAGAGTGAGCAGCTAGGTTAGCTACTGTTAATAACATATGAGCTTTCCATTTCTATTGAAAACGGTTAAGGCTATTCATCATTTTCAGGCGTACATAAAATGATCCTGCATTTAAGCATCTTTGTCTGGATTAGTAAAGTCAAACATAAAAGTTTCAGTTGGGGGGGCCCAGGTGTGAGCGACTCCACCGCAGCTGTTTCCATAAACAGTTGAGCTGTGACTCTGTGAGCTGATACAGGACACTACTGATGCTAAATCCAAATGTTGTCTTCATAATGTCTCCGTCCTGTCTGTTCACAGTTTGAGACTGGAGTTGGAACATCATTCACATTTGAGTAGATATTTTGGTATAAAACATTTATCTTAATATAACTAAATGTATCTGATTTAGTGGGAAATCCAGTTTTAAAATGATCCACTTCGCTCAAAGACCTGAGCTGAGGGAGAAACATGGTCATGGTTTGCCTGGCCTGCCAGACACTCCTCCTTTCTGTTCAAAAGAAGAACCGTCATGATTTTACCCACGTCAGTCCAGTTACGCACCAAGAGACGGAAGCCGTCACCTGGCACCACCATGCACTCTTCCAAACATTAAAGATGGCGGCGCGGTGACTGATACACTGTTTTCTTCTGCCCTTTCGTCTGTTTTACATCATTTAGAAAAGAATCCCTAAAATCATAGAAAGAAATAGTGTTCGAAGGATGTTTTTGGAAAGGCTTCCTTCCGCTTGTTCCTGAGACGTCTCTAACATTGCTCTCATTGGTTGAAGCCGTCTGTCAATCACACCCACGGGGAAATCGTTGAGATCATGCTGCTCCCAGACTACATGTCTTTGAAATATCTATAAAAAAGCAGGTCGTTTGGCAGGACAGGCAAGGTCATGGTCACATTCTGCAAAGAATGTTCTAAATCAGTTACAGTTTTAGAAACCTCACAAAAAGGATGTTTTTGTGACCCAGAGTCATCTTTAAGCTGGACTGAATATCACAGCGATATAATAAAGGCATTGACAGGGTTTGACTCAGGTCTGTGGAGGTTAGTGTTCAGTTACAGCTGTGTTCTATATCACATTATAAAACAAGCATAGTTTCAAATGTCTGAATAATGCCTACAGGACTTGTAACTTATACATTGGATGCCCTTCCTGTAACTCGTTCCATTTCTCACAGTTGAGGACCAAAGTCTTGTATTAGTATGAACTCCTCATGAAAGAATGTAGTGACGTCTCACACGTCCAACCTGTTGAGCTGCACCGACATGTTCCATTCAGGAAGATTCCATCATAGTGACGTCCTCCTTCTGCACCACCAGCCTATGTGGAGTCGTACTCATGGATTACAACACTCTGGGGCCAGACCACTCCATGGGCTGACTGTAAGTCTGCCCCAGGGCAGTTGTGGCTACATATGCAGCTTTCTATCACCAAGTTTGGTGTGAATGAACAATGCACGACATTGTAGAGCCGCTTTGGAAAAGAGTTATACAAGACTACAGTGGCACAGCGTTTAGCACTTGTGCTTCACAGCAAGAAGGCCCCGAGTTTGCACTAAAACATGTACAATAGGTGCAATGAAAAAAACACCATCTTACTTTAGATTAATTCCTGATTTAAGATTGCCAATAGAACAAGCATGATTCAGCTTAAAATGCTTAAAATTAACATATACACTTAAAATAAGACATCAAAGTCAAAGGTAAAAGAAAACACGGTTGTAAGCGGTTGTAAATATCAGCACAAATCTCCATATTTCAAGCTCTTTTAAGTTATTTTCATCCAAGGCACTGTGAATCCCCTGCCAGGTGATTCTGACCTTTAGCCTATGCCGGTGACCACAGTGCCGACAGATCGCCCCAGCAGCAGAAGGATGGGTCAACTGTAGAGTGTGAATTTCCTCAGGGGATCAACAAAGTTCATGGTTTAGGTCCCTGTCATATTGTGACTCAGTGTTTACTGTATGTGGTCAAATGGTAAATGGTCTCCACTTATACAGCGCTTTTCTACCTTCATCACCCATTCACTCTCTTATCCATACGCCAACGCACGCAGACACTGGAGGTGAAGCCAGTGACCGGTCCTATAGTGTCCTGGTCCCACATTCACTCTCTCACTCATACACCAGAGCAAACATAAGGTGTGTGATGTGTCTTGCCCAAGGACACAACGGCAGTGATTGGAGCCGCCAACCCTCCGGTCAAAGACGACTATCTGCACCATTTAGGGCCAAATCAAACGTGACCCGTGGACCCAACCTTGGGCCGCCCTAGTCTAGTGCACGTGTGCTCAGCATATTATGAATAATCCAGAATACTATTTATACAACCTCTTAACCCCCGCCTGAACCAAGCACATTTTCTCCAGTTTGGCTTTATTCAAATCTAAAAGCTCCATGAAAAAAGTGTCAAAATAGCAACGGAAACGAGGATGAAAAAGCAAAATAAAGAGCGATAAAAAACGTGACAAAAACATGACAAAATGCAACAAAATAGCCTCAAAAATGCAATGAGAAACTGTCGAACCCAAGACAAAGAGTGTCAAAAAAGGAATGAGAAAAGCAACAAAAACATGATTAAAACGCGAAAACTACGAAACACAACGAAGAAGAGATTTTAAAAAGAGACAAAAACACAAGCAAAGCGCTTCAATGGGATAAAAATGCGGCGAAAAAAAGCACTTAGTTAAAGTGGGGAGTAAGAGGTTGTGTGTTTACGCTAAGCTACGTTCATGGTCAGACATGATAATAAACATAGTAAAGGTCTTTACACTATATGGGATAGAAGCAGCAGCAGTAGCAGTAGAAGAAGATCTTTATTTATATAGCGCCTTTCACAGACACTCAGACAATTGTACATTCACTCCACACTCGGGGGTGTAAACTACGTTTGTAGCTTCAGTTTCCCCTGGGGGAGACTGCACACGTCTGCGCCAACCACCATACATTCACCATACACTCATTCATCCTGGCCTATTGGACATGTTTTTAGTGGTAGGGGAAACCGGAGGAAACCTAGGCAGACACGGGGAGAACATGAAAAAAAAACACAGAAAGGCCCCGTGCAGGTGGGAATCGAACCCGGACCTTCTAGCTGTGAAGCGAGAGCGCTAACCGCTGCCGCCCCAGTAGCAGTAGTAGTAGTTTTTGTCATTTTCTTAAAGGGACTAGATGCTCACTACTGCCACCTCAGGCCTTATGCGTAACTGCAGTCTCTATATTAAGCTCGTGCAGGACGGCACTTCAGACCCGAAGTAACACCTTCTGAGTGACAGGGCAGGATTTTAGAGGCAGTTATGATGAACAGGTCTGAGCTCAGTCTACACATGAGGACATGGCTGGAACATGTAGGGGGCGGAAATACTTAGTTTTAACATCGTTAAACTCTATATAGTCCCTTTAAGACATATGTGGTTTGTCTAGGTGTGTGTTATTAATCCAGACATTATGGGAGTCATCAAAAAGGCCAAGTTGTTTGTGAACAGTTTCAGTTCATTATTCTATTGAAGTATGTAGCAGTAATAACAGTATGAGTTAGTAACAGCAGGAGTAGTCGTAGTGTTGGTAGTAGTACACACATATAGAAGTATGTAGCAGTAATAACAGTATGAGTTAGTAACAGCAGGAGTAGTCGTAGTGTTGGTAGTAGTACACACATATAGAAGTATGTAGCAGTAATAACAGTATGAGTTAGTAACAGCAGGAGTAGTCGTAGTGTTGGTAGTAGTACACACATATAGAAGTATGTAGCAGTAATAACAGTATGAGCTAGTAACAGCAGGAGTAGTCGTAGTGTTGGTAGTAGTACACACATATAGAAGTATGTAGCAGTAATAACAGTATGAGTTAGTAACAGCAGGAGTAGTCGTAGTGTTGGTAGTAGTACACACATATAGAAGTATGTAGCAGTAATCACAGTATGAGTTAGTAACAGCAGGAGTAGTCGTAGTGTTGGTAGTAGTACACACATATAGAAGTATGTAGCAGTAATAACAGTATGAGTTAGTAACAGCAGGAGTAGTCGTAGTGTTGGTAGTAGTACACACATATAGAAGTATGTAGCAGTAATAACAGTATGAGTTAGTAGCAGCAGGAGTAGTAGTAGTGTTGGTAGTAGTACACACATATAGAAGTATGTAGCAGTAATAACAGTATGAGTTAGTAACAGCAGGAGTAGTCGTAGTGTTGGTAGTAGTACACACATATAGAAGTATGTAGCAGTAATAACAGTATGAGTTAGTAACAGCAGGAGTAGTCGTAGTGTTGGTAGTAGTACACACATATAGAAGCATGTAGCAGTAATAACAGTATGAGTTAGTAGCAGCAGGAGTAGTAGTAGTGTTGGTAGTAGTACACACATATAGAAGTATGTAGCAGTAATAACAGTATGAGTTAGTAGCAGCAGGAGTAGTAGTAGTGTTGGTAGTAGTACACACATATAGAAGTATGTAGCAGTAATAACAGTATGAGTTAGTAACAGCAGGAGTAGTCGTAGTGTTGGTAGTAGTACACACATATAGAAGTATGTAGCAGTAATAACAGTATGAGTTAGTAACAGCAGGAGTAGTAGTAGTGTTGGTAGTAGTACACACATATAGAAGTATGTAGCAGTAATCACAGTATGAGTTAGTAACAGCAGGAGTAGTCGTAGTGTTGGTAGTAGTACACACATATAGAAGCATGTAGCAGTAATAACAGTATGAGTTAGTAACAGCAGGAGTAGTCGTAGTGTTGGTAGTAGTACACACATATAGAAGTATGTAGCAGTAATAACAGTATGAGTTAGTAACAGCAGGAGTAGTCGTAGTGTTGGTAGTAGTACACACATATAGAAGCATGTAGCAGTAATCACAGTATGAGTTAGTAACAGCAGGAGTAGTCGTAGTGTTGGTAGTAGTACACACATATAGAAGTATGTAGCAGTAATAACAGTATGAGTTAGTAACAGCAGGAGTAGTCGTAGTGTTGGTAGTAGTACACACATAAAGAAGTATGTAGCAGTAATAACAGTATGAGTTAGTAACAGCAGGAGTAGTCGTAGTGTTGGTAGTAGTACACACATATAGAAGTATGTAGCAGTAATAACAGTATGAGTTAGTAACAGCAGGAGTAGTCGTAGTGTTGGTAGTAGTACACACATATAGAAGTATGTAGCAGTAATCACAGTATGAGTTAGTAACAGCAGGAGTAGTCGTAGTGTTGGTAGTAGTACACACATATAGAAGTATGTAGCAGTAATCACAGTATGAGTTAGTAACAGCAGGAGTAGTCGTAGTGTTGGTAGTAGTACACACATATAGAAGCATGTAGCAGTAATAACAGAATGAGTTAGTAACAGCAGGAGTAGTCGTAGTGTTGGTAGTAGTACACACATATAGAAGTATGTAGCAGTAATAACAGTATGAGTTAGTAACAGCAGGAGTAGTCGTAGTGTTGGTAGTAGTGCACACATATAGAAGTATGTAGCAGTAATAACAGTATGAGTTAGTAGCAGCAGGAGTAGTCGTAGTGTTGGTAGTAGTACACACATAAAGAAGTATGTAGCAGTAATAACAGTATGAGTTAGTAACAGCAGGAGTAGTCGTAGTGTTGGTAGTAGTACACACATATAGAAGTATGTAGCAGTAATAACAGTATGAGTTAGTAACAGCAGGAGTAGTCGTAGTGTTGGTAGTAGTACACACATATAGAAGTATGTAGCAGTAATAACAGTATGAGTTAGTAACAGCAGGAGTAGTCGTAGTGTTGGTAGTAGTACACACATATAGAAGTATGTAGCAGTAATAACAGTATGAGTTAGTAACAGCAGGAGTAGTCGTAGTGTTGGTAGTAGTACACATATATAGAAGTATGTGCAGAGTAAAGCATTGTGCCACGCCCTACAGTCGCTGTGCTGCTCACACGTTCACCTTCATCATAGTGAGAGCACATGACGTGTATCTTAGTCCACATGCTGACGGCTTATTCCAGAGTCACTGATCCCCAAGTCCAGTACAATAAAGGGTGTGCTGTCATTCACAGGCCATAATGGTTTAGAAGCTCTTATTCTCATACAATACATCCACAAAGTAACGCAATACTAGGCAATGCAGTGTGCAATACATCGTGCATCTGACTGGGAAAACAAAAACACACAATTACTGAAAAATGTCTTAAAGTTCAGTTTTGTTTCTGATTTGCCTAATTTGGTTCAATTTTAACCAAATGTTGGGTCCTTTTTTATTCTTTCTGTTAAACAACTTGCTTTGATACAAATTGCAGAAAACTTGCTGCCGTTTGTTTTTTTCTAATTTGACGGAGTGGAAATGGTTCAGGCAAATATCGCACTTATATATGTGCCATATTTTAGGAAGTTATCGAATATTGTCATTTTGTCTCGTAGCATGCAGCCCAACAGAGATTTGTTCTTTTTTTTATCCGAATTATTTTATTTTACAGAATTCGAGTCACATTCTGCTTTGATATTTCTAAACCTACCGGCAGATATTGTGAAGAGAAGACAGGCTCCTGTAATAATGACTTGATGGAGCTTCTACAGGAGAGAACATTATGACTTTCTCACGTATGTCAGAAATACTCATCACAAACACTGTCCAAAATCTTAAATATAATATATATTGTGTTCATGCTTATCATTTTGTCTAATGCTCAGATGGTGGTAAAAGTATGTACAAAAACCTAGACAAAATTTGGCTGTAGGACTTTTAAGGCCTTAAGGAAAACTATATTCTTCTTCAATTTTTAGGTTTTTCTTTCAGAACATTTTGCCCTAAAAACAAAGAACATGTGTAATCTACACATATGTCTCATGATCTCACTGATCAACTACCCTTCACAGATGTATCCGCTGTAAGAATAATAATGTAGAATTCTTTGCTTTGACTGAGGTCCAGTCAAACCAATGGTCCTAATGACATGACAGATACCTGTTTGCTGCTCTGTCCCGTCTGTGGATGTGCTGGTGAGGGCGTCCTATCTCATCCTCCGCTCCTTTGTGTGTGTGTCCCGGCCGGGTATTCGCTCCACACACCGTAAGGAGAAGGGGCGGCGCTCTGCCGGGCCGGTCCGACCGGTCGGACAGCTCCTGGGTAAGAGGTAATTACTGTGGGTTAGGTGGTTTCAGAGCGGGGCGGGAGAGTGACGTCACCGGTGCAGAGACTCACCCCACAAGGAGAGACATGGGAAACGGACTTTACCTACAAGGGCTTTCTTAGAGACAAAGTCAATGTTTTTCTCCAAATCTAAAAGCCTCTTGAAAAAAGTGACAAAAACACGACTAAAAAGTGATGCAGGAGCGACAAGAACCTGACGAAAAAGCATAAAAAAAGCAACAAATAAAGCAAAGCGGTTGGGGCATGTAGTGCCACATTGTGCAATTTTTGGCCATAACTTTTTCCATATTTGAGATATTTCAATATTTTTTTGTTACAAAACGTGTTTTGACCAACATTTTCAAAATATTACTTTAAAATGTTATATTGGTCATTGATGCCCCTGTACAAATGTACTGCCCTAATCTTACGTTAGTGGCTTTTTGTGCCAACTTTGATTTTCAATATTTTTTTGTTTTTATGTAAAGTTGAGTTTTCACATTTTCTGCCCAATTGACTCCCATTCTAAACTAACTTGTTCACACTCTAAAATCTGATTTGTGGTTTCTTCTGATCAGAGGAGGAAACATTTGTGATTTTTACAGGTCAAACTGAATTTGGAGTATTTACCCTGAACATGCATTTTCAGTGGAAAATGGGAAAATGGGAAAACCTAATATCACAGTGAGGCTGTTTCTGTGGAGTCATGAGGCTCACGGGGGAGGAGCTTATACGGGGCGTCGGGGAGGTCTCTGGGGAGGTGCTGGGGGGTGTTGAGGGTTAGTGAGTTGGGGGTGGTTCTCCATGATGGGGGTAGTTGTCAGGTGTTTTTGTTGACAAACATGTTCACAGATATGGCTGTAACCAAGCAGCTCTTTATAAAACACGCCTAAACACAGATACTAAAAAACACACACACACACACACACACACACACACACACATCCCCCAAACACACACACACCCCGCCCCGGGCTAGTACATCCCCCACACACCCCCAACACAGATACACCCCTCCCCAGGACAGAATATCCCCCACACACCTCCAACACCACCCCACCAACACACCTACACCCCACCCCAAAATCCCACAACCCCCACCTACAACACCCTTACACCCCACCCCAGACCAGTACAATCACCCACACAGTCCCAACATCTGCCATCACACCTACACCCCGCTCCAGGCCAGTATATCCCCAACACCCGCTCAACACCCCCCAGACCCCCCCATCACACCCACACCACTGCAGGCCAGTACAGTAGCAGTGTTCATTTTGACAACATATTTTAATTTAGTTTTAGTCTTTTGACAAAAATGTAATTCGATTTTAGTCTAGTTTTAGTCAAAAAAATATCTTCAATTTTAGTCTAGTTTTAGTCGACTAAATTTAAGACGAATTTAGTGGACTTTGCATTGATAATCTTCATTATAATCATATTTAATGTTGTTCCTCTGCTTCATGTTTCTGCTCCACATGAACAAAGCTCAGAGCTGATCCTTTAACAGAGAATTTACATGATCTGAGGCTCTTTCAGACGCTCAATAGAAGTTTGGATGATTTTAGTCTCTCCCTTTCATTTTTATTTAGTCTTGTTTTAGTCGACTAAAATATCTCGACATTTTAGTCACAGTTTTAGTCTCATGAGAAACTTTTAATTTAGTTTTAGTCCAATTTTAGTCACAAAAATATCACTTTGACTAAAATTAAGACAAAATATTTTAGTCGACGAAATGAACACTGTACAGTAGTAGAAAATCATGAGTGCATTTTCTGTTATTCACCTTAAACTGTGAAACTAATGTATGATATAGACTCATTACATGCAAAGTGACACATGCCATGCCTTTGTTTGTTAGCATTTGGATTATTATGGCTCAGCTTGTAAAAAAACCCAAATTAAAAATCTCAGAAAATTGGAATATTTTAAAAATGGACTGTGAGCATAATAATCCAAATGCTAACAAACAAAGGCATGGCATGTGTCGCTTTGCATGTAATGAGTCCATATCATACATTAGTTTCACAGTTTAAGGTGAATAACAGAAAATGCACTCATGATATTCTAATTATATGATGCAGCACCTGTATATCTCCACCGAGGGGTTGTATATCCCCCACACACCTATAGTCCACCTGGGCCAGTAAATACCCAACACCCCCCCAGCACCTCCCCACAGACCTCCCCAATGCCCCGTATAAGCTCCTCCCCCGTGAGCCTCATGACTCCACAGAAACAGCCTCACTGTGATATTAGGTTTACCCATAGAAATGCACTGAAAATGCATTTTCAGGGTAAATACTCGAAATTCAGTTTGACCTGTAAAAATCACAAATGTTTCCTCCTCTGATCAGAAGAAACCACAAATAACCCCAAAAAAAACAGATTTGAAAGTGTGACAAAAGAGCCATAATGGGAGTCAATGGGGCAGAAAAACTAAAAAACAATCAAAATCAAAGTTGTTCCTGATCTTTGACCCAAGGGTGTTTTAAAATGTAAATCCAAATTCTGCCCCAAATCACTTTTTATATGGAAAATGAACAATTGTGTTTTTTATTTTTTTAAATTGACTGTAAAATGGGAAAATGTTTTGATGTTTTTTTAAACTTTAACAGCTTTGTGCAGAACTGAAGTGATTAACATAATTATCTGAAAAAAGTTTGAAAAAATATGAATCTTCAATGTTATTTACAGCTGTCAAAAAGTGGCACAAAAAGCCTCTAACGTGAGATTAAGGCAGTGTGTCTTCACAGGACACATAAATAATACCAAACCATGGTTCTTTAACCACAGTGAAGGTGCTAGACATGTGATGAGCGATGTGACAGCGGCTGGAGGGGAGTGGACAAACAGACGGAGACGGGCTGAGGTAAACAGGACGTGCAGCTGTTTGGGACACAAAGGATTTGTTCAGCTCTGCTCTGGGATCAGGGCAAATCTCTGTCTGCGCCTCTGCCTCTCTCCATCCTCGCCTCAGCTCTCTCCTCTGCCTCTCTCTGTGTGTGCGAGCGTGTGTGTGTGTGTGTCTGTATGTGTGTGTGTGTGTGTGTGTGTGTGTGTGTGTGTGTGTGTGTATGTGTGTGTGTGTATGTGTGCGTGTGTGTGTGTGTGTGTGTATGTGTGTGTGTGTGTGTGTATGTGTGTGTCTGTATGTGTGCGTGTGTGTGTACGTGTGTGTGTACGTGTGTGTGTGTGTGTGTATGTGCGTGTGTGTGTGTGTCTGTATGTGTGTGTGTGTGTGTGTCTGTATGTGTGTGTGTGTGTGTGTGTGTGTGTCTGTATGTGTGTGTGTGTGTGTGTGTATGTTTGTGTGTGTGTATGTGTGTATGTGTGTGTGTGTGCGTGTGTGTGTATGTGTGTGTGTGTGTGTGTGTGTGTGTATGTTTGTGTGTGTGTATGTTTGTATGTGTGTGTGTGTATGTGTGTGTGTGCGAGGGAGAACACACACATACACACACACACACACTGTTCAGATGTTTGAGCTGTCACTAAAGCACTAAATATTCGCGTCAAAGTCACAGTTCTGCTTGATAAGATCAGATTTCTAATTCTTCTAATTGTTTTCTCAGCTTTTTGGTCAGAAGGGGCCGTTTTCAGTGAAACTTACTTATATTCCCCTGGTGACTAGGCAGGGGTTAAAGTGGGCGGGGACGGTTCCCCCACCTTGCATGGCCAAAAAAAAAAAAAAAAAGTTAATGATTGCAATATTGTTATTTTCACGCACATGCGATGCAATAAAAAGACTAGGTCGGGCCTACTAAATATCGGCCCGGGGGCCAAACAATAAAATCTGACCTGCGCCTCATTTTCCATAAAAGTATATATTTTTCGGCATTATCCGCGCCGCATTGGCGTCGCTCTGCGGTGAGTTTGCACCACATTGCGTAGCAGTGTGCCTGCGGCTCCAGTACCATCATCTCCTACAGCGCAGGCTCAAATGGAAACATGGCTCTGTAAAAAGGTAAACATTGTAAACAGGAGGCTCATCATTGGACGGACAGATTTTTCAAAATGAAGCCCAAGGACAGTGTGCATCGTGTTTTTGGACTTTTGCTCGGATTATCCCGAGCAGAAGCAGGACTGTTCGTGGTCCGCCTGTGTTCCCCGGTGCCTTCACCGGTGCAAAGGGCTTGACCAGCGACTTTCAGGTAAGGAACACCAGTTCAGTTGTGGATGTTTGTAAAGCGGAGGATGAAGCTGATGGTGCGTGAGTTTTGGAAAACTGCTCCGCACCAGCAGCGCCCGTGTTCAACCGGTCAACGCGCTAAACCTCGCTCTCTGGGCTCTAATTTAGCCAAATAACATCTGAATCATTAATTTCACATCAGCACTCTTCAATACAAGATCACTCAACAATAAAAGGCTGCTCCTCTGTGATTTCATCATCGACAATAAACTGGATTTACTCTGTCTCACTGAAACCTGCCGCAAACCCATGGACTACATTGCATTAAATCAGACCACCCCACCTGGATACTCATACACCGACAACGCCCGTCTGGACCGGCGAGGAGGTGGCATCGCAGTCGTCCACCGTAGCGACATCTCCCTCCGCCCCATCACCATCCCAGCTGTATCTTCATTTGAATACTTGGCTTTCAGACTTCCCGGTTCCCAATTACTCACTGCTGCAGTCATCTACCGCCCTCCCAAACCCTGCCCATCATTTCTCTCGGATTTCACAGATTTTGTAACTCAGCTGTCCTCCATCTCTCCGTACGTTCTCCTCCTTGGTGACTTCAACATTCATGTTGACTCCCCTACATCTAAATTCACATCAGACTTCTTGGACATTTTAAACTGCCTCAACCTCGCCCAGCACGTCACTTCCCCTACACACAATCATGGACACATCCTGGACCTGGTCTGTTCCACACCCTCCCTCACCATACAGAACCTGTCACTGACCGACCTCACAATCTCTGATCATCTGGCCATCACCCTGGACATCATTGCCCCCACCTCCACCGCCAAACACACAAGATCAATTACATTTCGAAACCTGAAATCAATCAGTCCCATCTCTCTCTCTTCCTCCATATCTCATGCCATCACCAGCTCTTTGCTCCCCTCAGATCCAACTGCCTCTGATCTCGTCAACTTCTACAACCACACACTCTCCTCCTGCCTCAACCAAATAGCCCCCCTCAAAACTGCCTCAGTCTCCTTCTCCACCTCCGCCCCTTGGTACCCCAGATCTCCACACTCTCAAAAAACAAAAAAGGCAACTTGAACAGCTCCATAGAAAATCCGGTCTCACTGTCCATGCCAAAGCCTACAAACACGCTACAACCACATACAACTCCGCTCTCAAAACTGCCCGGTCCACCTTCTACTCACAACTCATCCACTCTAATTCTTCCAACCCCCGTACACTATTCTCCACATTTGCAAAACTGACCAAACCCAAGGACAATATAACCTCCACATTCACTACAGACAAATGCAGTAACTTTCTGTCTTCCTACCATTCCAAAATCCACTTCCTCCGCTTCTCCTCCCTCCGAACATGAACTCACCCCACTCACACTCCATAACCTTTCCTCCTCCTCTCCACTGGCTCCCTCTGACACCCCCAAACTCCTCTCAACCATGAAATTCTCCAACTGCCAGCTTGACCCGATCCCATCTCCCCTCCTCAAAACCTGCATACCCACTCTCATCCCACTCATCACCAGCATCATCAACACTTCCCTTGTCTCTGAATCAGTCCCATCCCAGCTCAAACTTGCCTCTATCACACCCCTCCTGGAAAAACCCGGCCTCAACCCTGACAACCTGGACAATTTCAGACCCATCTCCAATCTCCCGTTACTTTCAAAAAATTCTGGAACACACAGTCATCACCCAACTCCACCAACATCTCCACTCGTTTCAGCTCTTCGAAATATTTCAATCCGGATTCCGTTCACATCACAGCACAGAAACAGCACTTCTCAAAGTCACAAATGACCTCCTCCTCGCCGCAGACGCTGGTTCCATATCCATCCTCCTCCTCCTCGACCTCTCCGCTGCATTCGACACAATAGACCATACCATCCTCCTCCACCGTTTGAAATCAATTGGCATCTCCTCTGGTTCACCTCATACCTCTCCGACCGTCATCACTTCATCTCTGTCAACAACTGTTACTCCCACACTTCCCCCGTCACCCACGGTGTCCCCCAAGGCTCCGTGCTCGGCCCCCTCCTCTTCACCATCTACATGCTTCCCCTCGGTCAGATCATCCGCCAACATGGACTCCACTTTCACTGCTACTCCGACGATACCCAGCTCTACATCTCCACCAAATCCATCACCCGGTTATCCTCTCCACCATCACTGACTGCATCTCCCATATCAAAACCTGGATGGACAATAACTTTCTCAAACTCAACAGCAATAAAACAGAACTCCTCATTACCGGCCCCAAATCTCTCCTCCCCTCTGTCCAGAACTTTACCCTCCTCATCGACGGTCACAATGTCACCCCCTCCCCCTCTGTACGCAATCTTCGGTATCATAATGGACTCCACCCTCTCAAACAAAACACACATCAATAACATCACTAAAACGTCCTTCTTCCACCTCCGCAACATTTCCCGCCTTTGCCCCTCCCTTACCCAGTCTACAGCTGAAATCCTCATCCACGCATTCATCACTTCCAGACTCGACTACTGCAACAGCCTTCTCGACGGACTTCCCACCATCATCTCCAAAAACTGCAAAACATCCAAAACTCTGCTGCCCCGCCTCCTCACCCACACCCGATCCAGAGAACACATCACACCCATCCTCCAACAGCTCCACTGGCTCCCCGTTCAATATCGTATTCAGTACAAGCTCCTCCTCCTCACCTACAAATCCCTCCCTCTGCTCAGCCGACTCCAACCGCCTCACTCCCATCACCCGCACTAACCGCCGGACCTTGGGGGACCGAGCCTTCGCCATCGCCGCCCCCACCCTTTGGAACTCACTCCCACAGCCCATTAGAAACTCTGACTCACTACCAACCTTCAAATCAGTATCAAAACCCACCCGTTCAAACTAGCTTTTTCCTAAACCCCCCTTTTGGTTTTGTTTTATCCCCCATGTAAAGCGTCTTTGAGGGTGCTTTCACACCTGTTGGTCCGGTAAAGTGGTTCGGTTGGGCCCAAAAGTTATTACAATGTTGCAATTCTCAACTAGTTTGGTTGTCATTCACACCAGTGTTTTTTGCAAACGAGCCAACCACTGGAGATGTTATATATCCCCCCACTCATGTGGCGGCGCTATTTACAAAATACCGTGTTTTGGGTGACTTAGTTGAAAGCTGATTGGCGCAGCATGTGAAGAGGGAAAAATCCCGGAAGAAAACACTTTGTTTATTCCTTAAAGATGAACTTTGCTCTCCTGCTCGTGTTTGCGGCTATTTTTTATCAACATTGCTTTGTGTAGCAAGCACAACTACTGCTGTTGTTCTAACAAAGGCAAAACGATGGGGGATCCTCAGTAATTCACTATGAGTTATTGATTCTTGTAATACCAAAAGTTTTATGTTGACTACTCTATAATCTAAATAACAGCAATACTTAAAAACGTAGAACAATGTCACACAATGTTGTCACTGTACCTATATACATTTATATACAGTACATAAAAACATGGTGTACTACACCACTTTGTTCTCATTATACCATGACAATACTTTACCTACATGTACATTCTATGAGTGGATTCATCTTTTTTTTGTATGCTTTCATAGGAGTGTGTGGACCTACAAAAGGCCTGGCGACTCACAGCTGGACAGATGTAGAGTGGAGCGCAAACTTCAGAATGCGAAGAGCTACTTCCAGCACTCTATGCAACATGCTTCATCCCTTGTTGACCCGTCAAAACACCAAATACAGGCAGGCTGTGCCGGTTGAACTTAGAGTTGGAATATGTATTTGGAGGCTAGCCACCAACCTTGAATATAGGTCTATTTCACATCTATTTGGTGTAGGACTTTCCACTTGTTGCCTCATCATTCAAGAGGTGGTAACTACTGGTAATCAACGTTGTCCTGAAACCAAAGTACATTCAGCATTCCACTGCACCAGAAATAAGAACTATTGTACAGGGGTTTAGAGACAAATGGCCTTTCCCTCAAGTGGCATGTGCCATTGATGGTACACATATTAAAATACGTGCACCATCAGAGAACTCTGCCTCCTACTACAACCGGAAAGGGGACTACTCTATTATTCTTCAGGCTGTAGTAGATCATCGCATGAGATTTTGGGACATTAACGTGGGTCGTGCAGACAAAATACACGATGCACGTGTGTTTGCCCTGTCTTCTTTGTGTCAAAGAGGGATTAATGGCACTTTATTCACGGACTGGACAGAAACATTTGAAGATGTTGATGTGCCACTGGTTCTGCTGGGAGACTCCGCATATCCACTTCTCCCACGGCTCATGAAACCTTATCCAGAGGGAGCAGGAGTTACAGCAGACCAGATCAACTTCAACTTCAAGCTGAGTCAGTCTCGCATGACAGTTGAGCGTGCGTTTGGGCGCCTTAAAGGACGATGGCGTTGCCTGTTAAAGACATGTGATGCCCACATTACATTTCTGAGTGGAATTGTTTCGGCATGTTGTGTTTTACACAACTTCGTGGAAATGCATAATGAGGACTATTTGAATGGAGACACTGAAGCGGAGGAAGAGGTTCAAGCTGTTCCAGACTGATGTGCTGATTATCAACAACAATCAGTGATCCGCAATGCCCTGTGTAGATATTTTTCAACATTGTAAAAAAAAGTGTTGATAGTGATTATAGTTCTCATGTTCACCTTAAAAAGAACACATTTTCAAAGGTTTATTAGAGAAATCTATATTTTTTGTAGCAATTGAGACAATGTGTACTTTTTAATCTTAGAAAAAAAGTTGATTCAAACTTCTGGTTGGGACTTTTGTGATTGTGTGGTCAGTTTATCTTTTTTTGATACTTGAACCTCAAAGATACAAGTATTTGTGCATGTTCTGAATCACCAAAATATTGTCAAATTATAGATGTTGGGTTTTAGCTAATATCTTCCATTGCTGAGTTTTCAAGTCTCTTGAATAAAAACATTAAAATGTGCAAGAACATGTATTTACTTGACTGTCAATGTCAACAATTCAAACAAAATTGCATTTACCCACAATAAAGAGCAGCATAGAGTAATGTACAATTATGAACTTCTTCTTGGGCTTAGCAAAGTATGGTTCGTGTAGTGGCCAAAATGTACCACCTGGCCTATAGGTGTCACTACTGGGTTAAGGGTGTGACCTCTGCCTATTTAAAGGGTGTAATCAGGCTGTGATGTGTTGCACCTGTGAGGAGAAACAGTCTTTTGACCGTGTTATGTGGAAATAAAGGACATGTTGCTGCACATATTCTGAGTGTTGGGCTCATTCAGGAAGGAAACACGCGTCCGAAACTTCTACCAAACTGGTGCATCCTAGTGGCTTTGTGGCACAGGGCCACTGGCTTCTATAGTTCGAAAAGCACGCTTCTAGGTATAACTCAATTTTCTCAGTTTGTAAACAAACACAGGTAAACGTCCTGATAAAAAACGTTAGAACACAAAGGTCTAGTATAAATTGTAACAGACCTGGAAAACGACCCTACATGCTACAGATAAATCTTAAAGGTTGTAATAGTCTGGATTTGTGTTGTGATGTGGTGGGGCTCCAGAAGGTGGCCGCTGATTGGTGCTGTGTAGAACATGATGAGGAGGGCTCTGATGAGATGGACCACCAGACCAGGATGAAGAAGAAGCAGGAACCTGTGTATTCACCATATTTATTAGTTGTGAAAAACAATGCGCCATAAGCTGATTTGAGGACTGTTGCTGAGCTTGCAGCTGGGTCATCAAGGCCCTGAATCTTCTTTCATCTGCTTCCTGTTGAGCTTTGAGCATCTTCTCCTGTAGAGCCAGATCCTGATCGACCTGCCTTGTCTCTGCCTCCCTTATTTCCTCCAAAACCTTTTGCTTTCTGCCATATATTTGGTCGTCATCTCTGGCCTTTGCTTTTCTTTTTCTTGATTTGGCCCCAGGTATCTCAAGCCTCACGCTGGCTCGAGTGGGTTCCCTCTCCTGAGCTGATGAGACATCACTGTCCAAACTAGTATCTGCCTCCTCTGCTGTAATACAATATAGCACAATAACTATTATTGTTCATGTTTTAACATCATAACTGTGTTATTAGAAACAGTTTCTTACCATCTAGAGACGCAGATAGCCCGGGAACACTTGCTTCGGTCTCGGTGTCATCATCTGTTGGAGGCTCCATCGTGTTCTCATTTGACTCCACAATGTCAATAAGTTGCACATCAGGTTTTGTGCCGAGGATTTTGTCCAGCGCGTCATACCACTCAAACTTATCTTTAACTTTTGATGCGCCTCCAGATTGTTTAAGAGCATCACGAATTTTGATGTATTGCTGTCGAAGGTTTTTGGTTTTAATGCGGCACTGTTCAATTGAACGCTGGAAACCGCAGTCTCATCTGTTTACTGAAAATTGCGTTTTTGTGGGTGCTCGACAGTTGAGCAATAATGTGCTCATCTGCCCATATTTCTATGAGGCACTGTACCTCTTGTTTCAACCACGTTTGTCCCCGATTCATCTCCAGCGTCGCCTCCAAAACAAAGTTGTGTAGACAAAGTTAGCGCTTCCCAAAACACACCGCGCAGCTTGCTACGGAAGCTTCGTTGGACCAAAAAGGCTGCTACGTGACAGAGCAGGTCTGACTTGAGGCTGGTCAGCGTTCTCACCAGCAGCGAACCAGACTGGAGACCACTTACAGACGGTGGTCTCGGTCCGGTTCTTTAGTCCGGACCCAATTAAACTGGTCTGCTTTCACACCAGCTCAAACAAACCGTACTTGCAGGTGTTCTGGACTCCAGTCCGTTTTAAGTGGACCAAATGATGTAGGTGTGAAAGCACCCTGAGTGTCCAAAAAAGCGCTATACAAGTCTGATGTATTATTATTATTATTAATTTGACAGGTGCATGTTTGCTTCCTTTCTGCTCTGACTTCACTTGATACGTCTTTGTGGGAAATATACAAGTGCAGGGATGCTCCTTGTGAAGTTAACAGGTAAAAGAGAGAGGCAGGGGATGAATGTGAGCGCGTCATCTCAAAAGAGCTTTTTTTTTCATGAAGCGCGAAGTCTGGACAGAACAGCGGCTAAGATGTTTGGTCAACCCTTAATATGATGTCTATGGTCATGCTCTGTCCACTCAGCTGAGCGGAGCAGTGGCGGAGCAGGAGATAGTCATGTTGTTGGAGAAGTGGACTTGGTTCAGTTGGTCCTTACATGTAGCTCTCTCATTCTGTATTAGGCCTTTGGTCTGGTGTACATGTGATTTAGTCCTGCCTTAGTCCTGATATTGCATGTTTTTGCCCTGGCTTAATCCTGGTTTAGTTGTAAGTAGTCCTATTTTATTGTTAGGCTCTTAAAATGCTGGAATATAATATCACTTTTATGTTTAGACCCAATTCTATTCTATTCAAGCAGTGATGATAATAAAAGTTTTTTTCATTTATCCCAAAAATATGAGTGTTTGGTGGTGGGAGGCTCACCCCTGACCAGCCCAGTGGCCAATGACAAACCACAAATCTCCCCCAGTGAAAAAGTAAATCAAGAGCCCTGCTGTAAGCACCACTGACTGTGAAAGAGGATTTTCTCAAATGAACAACATAATAACAAGCTAAAATGGTTAATCAGTAATGTTTCAGCACTTGTGTTCATTTCTTTGGTTGTGCCTCCTTTGAATAAGTGGATCCTGACAAATATGTGAAGAAATGGGTTCTTCTTAGACGTAGGACTGCAGACCACCATGCCTACCCAGAGAGGAGCTTCATAGATTATAGAAACAAATAAACAGAGTGGATCTGGCAAAAGCAGAATTTGTTCATTTAGTAAATCACACACACCCCAATCAAGTACCTGGGTGTTCACCTCAACAATAAACTGGACTGGTCCCACAACACCAACTCCCTGTACAAGAAGGGCTAAAGTCGCCTCCACCTTCTGAGGAGACTGAGGTCGTTCGGAGTGAGCAGGCCTCTGCTCAGGACTTTTTATGACTCTGTGGTGGCCTCTGCTCTCCACTACGCTGCCGTGTGCTGGGCCCCGGGCCGCACAGAGCGGGACAAGAACAGACTGAACAAGCTGGTCAGGAGGGCCAGCTCCGTCCTGGACTCTGTGGAGGAGGTGAGGGACAGGAGGGTGTTAGCCAAGCTCACCTCCATCATGGACAACACCTCCCACCCACTGCACGGGACTGTAGAAGAGCTGAGCAGCTCTTTCAGTGGCAGACTGAGACACCCTCAGTGCAGGACGGAGCGCTACCGCAAAGCCTTCATCCCCACTGCTGTCAGACTGTGCAATAAGACTGTAAAGTAACATGTGCAATAATCTCTGTAAAGTGTATCAGCTGCACTTTATTAACTCTGAGTGATCTTCTTGAACGCTGACTGTAACAAGTGAATTTCTCCTTTGTGAGATCAATAAAGGATTATCTTATGTTATCATATATGATTGTTAAAACCTGCTACAGGATATATAAAAATAATTCAAGGCCTTAAAAAATATTGGAGACTAAAATAATTACAGTATCAAATACCTTGTATTGTGCTGCATGAATACTATATACTGTTCAGAACCCATGTCTACATGTCAGTACATAAGTACAAAAAGATATAAAATGTGGGGTTTATCCTAATGCTTGTTGAAGTTCCCCCACCTCCCAAATCCCACTTTAACCACTGTGATTAGGGAAGAACAAAACAAGCTAGAAACAAACATTTTTGCTTACTGATGAAAGTAGAGAGTCTATTCTTTCAGATTTTACATAGTCATAGAACACAATGTTCTATGAGTCTTGAAAAATCAGTACAAACCATGTAAAACACCAGGCAATATGGGGTTGGCTGCTCTGACATTATCTGTCTAAAAGGGTGAGGCGGGCGGAGCCTCCGCAGAGCTCCAGAGCCTGTCAATCATAGACTTGGGCTTCAGTTTTTATTTTGGATATACAAAAACCAGTGTGATTAAAAATAGTATACCTAGCCCAGCATTGACTCTTCTAAACGAAACTCTTTGGAGGCAGGCTTTAAAGCAGTGCAAACGAGGTCCAAAGCTCCATAGGAATCCTGTTTGCAAAGTTGGAGGCGCCCCTGGCCACCAGGGGGTGGTATCACAGCAATGTCAGCTCCCCATCATGTTATTTGTGTGCACTCACAGGTAAAGTCTGAAGAAAGTGTTAAATCCACCGCAAAACACAGGTTCAAAATTCCAATGTGCAGAGTAAATCTGATCCACTTTCATTTTAATGCTACCAAAGAGTCCCAAAAAAAACATGTGTAGTTGTAGTTGTAGTTATGTTGTAAGTAAAAACGAAAGTGAAACTGTGTGAGAATATGGATATCACCTGATTCATTTGTTTATGAACTCTTTTGTATTAATGTGAATTAATGAGACACAGATCAGAGGAATCTTATGATAGAATATCTCCTCATAAATTTACTTCCTTTAGATATGGCTAATAATAATATTTTATTGCCTACTGAGAATTATTATTATTATTTTCTTTTACTTTTTTACATAATGGCAAAAGCATAAAAATAAAAGATGACACAAGCTGAATCTTCAATAGCCATAACAATGTACGTAAAATGTCTTGTTTTTTTGTGAAAATGTAGACAGTACAGTAAAGCTTTGGAGAAATTCTCACTATTTTGTTCCTTAATTTTGATAATATTGAATAAATCTAAATATCATTCCTCACTATAATCGTGACTCAAAAATTTACGATTTTGACATCCCTAGTGATGAGTGATGTATCAGACTATCAGACAATTAACACATCATTAATTATATCAGACCATTGTCGCATCAAACCATTGTCGCATCAAACCATTGTCGCATCAGACCATTGTCGTATCAGACCATTGTCGCATCAGACCATTGTCGCATCAGACCATTGTCGTATCAGACTATTGTCGTATCAGACCATTGTCGTATCAGACCATTGTCGTATCAGACCATTGTCGTATCAGACCATTGTCGTATCAGACCATTGTCGTATCAGACTATTGTCGTATCAGACTATTGTCGTATCAGACCATTGTCGTATCAGACCATTGTCGTATCAGACCATTGTCGCATCAAACCATTGTCGCATCAGACTATTGTCGTATCAGACCATTGTCGCATCAGACCATTGTCGTATCAGACTATTGTCGTATCAGACCATTGTCGTATCAGACCATTGTCGTATCAGACCATTGTCGTATCAGACCATTGTCGTGTCAGACCATTGTCGCGTCAGACTATTGTTGTGTCAGACTATTATCATATCAGACTATTGTCAGATCAGACTATTGTTGTGTCAGACTATTATCATATCAGACTATTGTCAGATCAGACTATTGTCATATCAGACCATTGTCACATCAGACCATTGTCATATCAGACCATTGTCGTATCAGACTATTGTCGTATCAGACTATTGTCAGATCAGACTATTGTCATATCAGACTATTGTCAGATCAGACTATTGTCATATCAGACCATTGTCACATCAGACCATTGTCATATCAGACCATTGTCGTATCAGACTATTGTCGTATCAGACTATTGTCAGATCAGACTATTGTCATATCAGACCATTGTCACATCAGACCATTGTCATATCAGACCATTGTCGTATCAGACTATTGTCGTATCAGACTATTGTCAGATCAGACTATTGTCATATCAGACTATTGTCAGATCAGACTATTGTCATATCAGACCATTGTCACATCAGACCATTGTCATATCAGACCATTGTCGTATCAGACTATTGTCGTATCAGACCATTGTCATATCAGACCATTGTCGTATCAGACTATTGTCGTATCAGACTATTGTCAGATCAGACTATTGTCATATCAGACCATTGTCACATCAGACCATTGTCATATCAGACCATTGTCGTATCAGACTATTGTCGTATCAGACCATTGTCGTATCAGACCATTGTCGTATCAGACCATTGTCGTGTCAGACCATTGTCGCGTCAGACTATTGTTGTGTCAGACTATTATCATATCAGACTATTGTCAGATCAGACTATTGTTGTGTCAGACTATTATCATATCAGACTATTGTCAGATCAGACTATTGTCATATCAGACCATTGTCACATCAGACCATTGTCATATCAGACCATTGTCGTATCAGACTATTGTCGTATCAGACTATTGTCAGATCAGACTATTGTCATATCAGACTATTGTCAGATCAGACTATTGTCATATCAGACCATTGTCACATCAGACCATTGTCATATCAGACCATTGTCGTATCAGACTATTGTCGTATCAGACTATTGTCAGATCAGACTATTGTCATATCAGACCATTGTCACATCAGACCATTGTCAGATCAGACTATTGTCGTGTCAGACTATTGTCAGATCAGACTATTGTCGTGTCAGACTATTGTCAGATCAGACTATTGTTGTGTCAGACTATTATCATATCAGACTATTGTCAGATCAGACTATTGTTGTGTCAGACTATTATCATATCAGACTATTGTCAGATCAGACTATTGTCATATCAGACCATTGTCACATCAGACCATTGTCATATCAGACCATTGTCGTATCAGACTATTGTCGTATCAGACCATTGTCGCGTCAGACTATTCTTGTGTCAGACTATTGTCGTGTCAGACTATTGTCAGATCAGACTATTGTCGTGTCAGACTATTGTCAGATCAGACTATTGTCGTGTCAGACTATTGTCAGATCAGACTATTGTCGTGTCAGACTATTGTCGTGTCAGACTATTGTCAGATCAGACTATTGTTGTGTCAGACTATTGTCGTGTCAGACTATTGTCAGATCAGACTATTGTTGTGTCAGACTATTGTCGTATCAGACTATTGTCAGATCAGACTATTGTTGTCAGACTTTTCGTATCAGACTATTGTCATATCAGACCATTGTCGTATCAGACCATTGTCGTATCAGACCATTGTCGCGTCAGACTATTATCATATCAGACTATTGTTGTGTCAGACTATTGTCGTGTCAGACTATTGTTGTGTCAGACTATTGTCGTGTCAGACTATTGTCAGATCAGACTATTGTTGTGTCAGACTATTGTCGTATCAGACCATTGTCGTATCAGACCATTGTCATATCAGACCATTGTCGTATCAGACCATTGTCGTATCAGACCATTGTCGCGTCAGACTATTATCATATCAGACTATTGTCAGATCAGACTATTGTTGTGTCAGACTATTATCATATCAGACTATTGTCAGATCAGACCATTGTCGTATCAGACTATTGTCGTATCAGACCATTGTCACATCAGACCCTTGTCATATCAGACCATTGTCGTATCAGACCATTGTCGCGTCAGACTATTGTTGTGTCAGACTATTGTCGTGTCAGACTATTGTCAGATCAGACTATTGTCGTGTCAGACTATTGTCGTGTCAGACTATTGTCAGATCAGACTATTGTTGTGTCAGACTGTTGTTGTGTCAGACTATTGTCGTATCAGACCATTGTCATATCAGACCATTGTCGTATCAGACCATTGTCGTATCAGACCATTGTATCAGACTATTGTCGCGTCAGACTATTATCGTATCAGACTATTGTCAGATCAGACTATTGTTGTGTCAGACTATTATCATTTCAGACTATTGTCAGATCAGACTATTGTTGTGTTAGACTTGTCGTGTCAGACTATTGTCAGATCAGACTATTGTCATATCAGACCATTGTCGTATCAGACTATTGTCGTATCAGACCATTGTCACATCAGACCATTGTCGTATCAGACCATTGTCGCATCAGACCATTGTCGCATCAGACTATTGTTGTGTCAGACTATTGTCGTGTCAGACTATTGTCAGATCAGACTATTGTCGTGTCAGACTATTGTCAGATCAGACTATTGTCGTGTCAGACTATTGTCGTGTCAGACTATTGTCGTGTCAGACTATTGTCGTGTCAGACTATTGTCGTGTCAGACTATTGTCGTGTCAGACTATTGTTGTGTCAGACTATTGTCGTATCAGACTATTGTCAGATCAGACTATTGTTGTGTCAGACTTGTCGTGTCAGACTATTGTCATATCAGACTATTGTCATATCAGACCATTGTCGTATCAGACCATTGTCGTATCAGACCATTGTCGCGTCAGACTATTATCATATCAGACTATTGTTGTGTCAGACTATTGTCGTGTCAGACTATTGTTGTGTCAGACTATTGTCGTGTCAGACTATTGTCAGATCAGACTATTGTTGTGTCAGACTATTGTCAGATCAGACTATTGTCGTGTCAGACAATTGTTGTGTCAGACTATTATCGTACCAGACTATTGTCATATCAGACTATTATCGTATCAGACTATTGTCATATCAGACTATTGTCGTGAAGGAATGTGTCTGTATGTGAAGCTCTCGGTTTACCTTCGACAGGGACAGGACACAACAAGTAATAGTTGTTTTACTCCGCAGCCCACGGTGAAACTCCCCCGTCATCAGGATGAGAAGCGACAGCAGCCTTTAACCCACTTGGCTCCAACTGCTGCTCTTATTAGTCTGTTGTTGCCAATTTGTGCCGTGGTTTAGTGCTGTGCATACACTCCACACCGCTGTCACTTCCAATCACATCACACTCCCCTATACCTGCCCTGCTGCAGCCCTGAGCACTGCAGCATCCTGCGCTGGGACAGGGACCCACCATTGTCTACCTAAATTATTAGGAATTATTAAATTGTAGTCAGGGGTTGATTTGCATCTGATTTCTCACAGACACTGGAGCCCATAGGATTAGGACATTCACACGTGGTATTAGGACATTCACATGTGGTATTAGGACATTCACACGTGGTATTAAGACATTCACACGTGCTATTAGGACATTCACATGTGGTATTAGGACATTCACACGTGGTATTAAGACATTCACACGTGCTATTAGGACATTCACACATGGTATTAGGACATTCACATGTGGTATTAGGACATTCACACATGGTATTAGGACATTCACATGTGGTATTAGGACATTCACACATGGTATTAGGACATTCACACATGGTATTAGGACATTCACATATGGTATTAGGACATTCACACATGGTATTAGGACATTCACACGTGGTATTAGGACATTCACACATGGTATTAGGACATTCACATATGGTATTAGGACATTCACACATGGTATTAGGACATTCACACGTGGTATTAGGACATTCACATGTGGTATTAGGACATTCACATGTGGTATTAGGACATTCACATGTGGTATTAGGACATTCACACATGGTATTAGGACATTCACACATGGTATTAGGACATTCACATGTGGTATTAGGACATTCACATGTGGTATTAGGACATTCACATGTGGTATTAGGACATTCACACATGGTATTAGGACATTCACACATGGTATTAGGACATTCACATATGGTATTAGGACATTCACATATGGTATTAGGACATTCACACATGGTATTAGGACATTCACATATGGTATTAGGACATTCACACGTGGTATTAGGATATTCACATGTGGTATTAGGACATTCACACGTGGTATTAGGACATTCACACGTGGTATTAGGACATTCACACATGGTATTAGGACATTCACACGTGGTATTAGGACATTCACACGTGGTATTAGGACATTCACACATGGTATTAGGACATTCACACATGGTATTAGGACATTCACACATGGTATTAGGACATTCACATATGGTATTAGGACATTCACACATGGTATTAGGACATTCACACGTGGTATTAGGACATTCACACATGGTATTAGGACATTCACATATGGTATTAGGACATTCACACATGGTATTAGGACATTCACACGTGGTATTAGGACATTCACACGTGGTATTAGGACATTCACACGTGGTATTAGGACATTCACACATGGTATTAGGACATTCACACATGGTATTAGGACATTCACATATGGTATTAGGACATTCACACATGGTATTAGGACATTCACACATGGTATTAGGACATTCACATGTGGTATTAGGACATTCACACATGGTGTTAGGACATTCACATGTGGTATTAGGACATTCACACATGGTATTAGGACATTCACACATGGTATTAGGACATTCACACATGGTATTAGGACATTCACACATGGTATTAGGACATTCACACATGGTATTAGGACATTCACATATGGTATTAGGACATTCACACATGGTATTAGGACATTCACACGTGGTATTAGGACATTCACACATGGTATTAGGACATTCACATATGGTATTAGGACATTCACACATGGTATTAGGACATTCACACGTGGTATTAGGACATTCACATGTGGTATTAGGACATTCACATGTGGTATTAGGACATTCACACATGGTATTAGGACATTCACATGTGGTATTAGGACATTCACATGTGGTATTAGGACCTTCACACATGGTATTAGGACATTCACACATGGTATTAGGACATTCACATGTGGTATTAGGACATTCACATGTGGTATTAGGACATTCACATGTGGTATTAGGACATTCACATGTGGTATTAGGACATTCACACATGGTATTAGGACATTCACACATGGTATTAGGACATTCACATATGGTATTAGGACATTCACATATGGTATTAGGACATTCACACATGGTATTAGGACATTCACATATGGTATTAGGACATTCACATGTGGTATTTGGACATTCACACATGGTATTAGGACATTCACATATGGTATTAGGACATTCACATGTGGTATTTGGACATTCACACATGGTATTAGGACATTCACATGTGGTATTAGGACATTCACATGTGGTATTAGGACATTCACACATGGTATTAGGACATTCACACGTGGTATTAGGACATTCACACGTGGTATTAGGACATTCACATGTGGTATTAGGACATTCACATGTGGTATTAGGACATTCACATGTGGTATTAGGACATTCACATGTGGTATTAGGACATTCACACATGGTATTAGGATATTCACACATGGTATTAGGACATTCACATATGGTATTAGGACATTCACATGTGGTATTTGGACATTCACACATGGTATTAGGACATTCACACGTGGTATTAGGACATTCACACATGGTATTAGGACATTCACACATGGTATTAAGACATTCACACGTGGTATTAGGACATTCACACGTGGTATTAGGACATTCACACATGGTATTAGGACATTCACACATGGTATTAGGACATTCACACGTGGTATTAGGACATTCACACGTGGTATTAGGACATTCACACATGGTATTAGGACATTCACACATGGTATTAGGACATTCACATGTGGTATTAGGACATTCACATGTGGTATTAGGACATTCACACGTGGTATTAGGACATTCACACATGGTATTAGGACATTCACACGTGGTATTAGGACATTCACACATGGTATTAGGACATTCACACATGGTATTAGGACATTCACACATGGTATTAGGACATTCACACGTGGTATTAGGACATTCACACATGGTATTAGGACATTCACATGTGGTATTAGGACATTCACACGTGGTATTAGGACATTCACACATGGTATTAGGACATTCACACATGGTATTAGGACATTCACACGTGGTATTAGGACATTCACATGTGGTATTAGGACATTCACATGTGGTATTAGGACATTCACATGTGGTATTAGGACATTCACATGTGGTATTAGGACATTCACATGTGGTATTAGGACATTCACACATGGTATTAGGACATTCACACATGGTATTAGGACATTCACATATGGTATTAGGACATTCACATATGGTATTAGGACATTCACACATGGTATTAGGACATTCACATATGGTATTAGGACATTCACATGTGGTATTTGGACATTCACACATGGTATTAGGACATTCACATATGGTATTAGGACATTCACATGTGGTATTTGGACATTCACACATGGTATTAGGACATTCACATGTGGTATTAGGACATTCACATGTGGTATTAGGACATTCACACATGGTATTAGGACATTCACACGTGGTATTAGGACATTCACACGTGGTATTAGGACATTCACATGTGGTATTAGGACATTCACATGTGGTATTAGGACATTCACACATGGTATTAGGACATTCACATGTGGTATTAGGACATTCACATGTGGTATTAGGACATTCACATGTGGTATTAGGACATTCACATGTGGTATTAGGACATTCACACATGGTATTAGGATATTCACACATGGTATTAGGACATTCACATATGGTATTAGGACATTCACATGTGGTATTTGGACATTCACACATGGTATTAGGACATTCACACGTGGTATTAGGACATTCACACATGGTATTAGGACATTCACACATGGTATTAAGACATTCACACGTGGTATTAGGACATTCACATATGGTATTAGGACATTCACACATGGTATTAGGACATTCACACATGGTATTAGGACATTCACACGTGGTATTAGGACATTCACACATGGTATTAGGACATTCACACATGGTATTAGGACATTCACATGTGGTATTAGGACATTCACATGTGGTATTAGGACATTCACACGTGGTATTAGGACATTCACATGTGGTATTAGGACATTCACACGTGGTATTAGGACATTCACATGTGGTATTAGGACATTCACACGTGGTATTAGGACATTCACACATGGTATTAGGACATTCACACATGGTATTAGGACAATTAATATGTTAGTATTAATATGTTACTACCCACTTAATCTGGTGGTATTAATATGGCACTACCACCTTATTCTGGTAGTATTAATATGGTACTACCCCCTTAATCTGGTGGTGTTAATATGGCACTACCACCTTAATATGGTGGTGTTAATATGGCACTACCACCTTAATCTGGTGGTATTAATATGGCACTACCACCTGAATCTGGTAGTATTAATATGGCACTACCACCTTAATCTGGTAGTACTAATGTGGTTTTCTGATGATGCCAGATCTGAGCTGGAATTAAACTTGGAGTAAACCAGATCTAACACTGGGCAGAGCCTTGTCCTGGGCATGGCCCTGAGTACCACCTTAGGCAGCCGGCGAACTTCCAGTGGTACACAACCCACCGCTTGAAGCACTGTTTTCAATGCATATGCAATAGACAATAAAACATGCCAACACACAGGTAGATCAATTGATATTTATTTTTGCAGTGAGGAAAATACAGTCTTTTTCTGCTGTAGTGTTGTTAACACTCCACAGAATAAAACCTCAAAGAAACTAAGTGACTGTGTCCTGCTTCAAGTCTCCCCAATAAAATGTGAACAGATGCACAATCACAGGTAATGCACTTCATATTGACATTACGCTCATATACACAGGATAAATACTCTTTAGTGTACATATATACTGGAGTTCTATACAGTCAAAGTGCTGCAGTCCACAGTCCTCCACAAAGGACACATTGTCCATTCACCTCAGTGCACATCCGGCTGGGAATGCACTGTATGGTTGAGCACGCAAATATAATGGCCCAAATATAATTGTATTGTATATCATTTGTACAGCTTCATGATTAGTATATGATAATGATATCTAAATAATTCCTTTATATGAAAGACAATACAATCTTTTGAATCTTCCCTCTTCAGTCCAGTCCAGACGTTAACATGCAGGACCCCCCATGTTATACATGGGGGTAACATGGCACTCCTGCAGGTGGACCTTTAGCTGAAGACACACTGGAGGGTTTCAGATCTGCCTCTCTCTGAACTTCAGGGAGGTGTGGCCTGAGCGCTGTCTCGCAAGGAATTGTTTTTGTGATTGTTGCTATGTTTGATTTGCATTTTGTCCAAAAGTTGTGATAATTATGTCATTTTTTTCTGCTTAAACCAATACATATTTTTACATCAAGTTTATGTGTGTCCCTCCCACCCTTCACAGACCCAAGCACATAGCTCCACTGCCTTCCCATCACACATCACATCCTCTACAAAATCCTGCTCCCAGCTGCCCCAATGCCTACCTAACCATTGTGTTGGGAGCAACAGTGTTTACTATTGTCATATCAATACCATCAGTAACTATGTTTGATTCTTCATCTAACTAGTTCCCATTGCTGTCGATGTAGCGCAGGTTGCAAGAAAGGCCTATTCCTCAGATCCAGCTCTTGTCTCTTTCCTAAAGAGCTGCTAAATTCTCTCAATGTCTTGGGAAGTGAGAAGTGAGTGTTGAGCGGTTAAAGTGTATGTGCAGTGCATTGTAACTTTGTGTTGTTGCTGTACAGTTGTGTGGGTGGTTGAGCTCTGGTTTAACACTTTATTCCAAGTGATTATGCAAATTATATTTCAGTGTCAAAAAGTTCAAAAAGAAAATTTTATCAAACTCATGTAAAATCAATCTCGGACAGCTGTGAAAAGTCCTCTCTTAGGTAAGCCCAGTTAAGGAAACTCACGAACATCAAGGTGTAGGACCCTCCAGAGGCTGCAGTTGTGCATAAACCTTCTACCCGGCCTCCCCTGAACTGTTCATTGAAGACATACATGAGAAATTCATCAGAAATACATGAAGACTCATTTTCAAACAGTCTTGTTCACTGATGAGGCCGTGTAACCCTGGATGGTCAGATGGATGGATGGTGGATGGTTGGTGAATGGCCACCATGTCCCAACAAGGCTGTGACGTCAGTAAGGAGGGGGCGGAGTCATGTTTTTGCCTGGAATCACCACGATGCAGCATGTCATGCTGTAAAGAATACCTCTGCATCATTGGCTACTATTGGGCGTAAAAGGAGAGAAACTCATGATGTGGACCACATCCTCCCCTGACCTCAACCCTATTGAGAACCTTTGGAGCCTGAAGCAAAACATCTATGAGGGTGGGAGGCAGTTCACATCCAAACAGCAGCTCTGGGAGGCTACTCTGACATCCTGCAAAGAAACCCAAGCAAAAACTCTCCATAAACTTTTTTTTTAAATTTTGTTTAGGTTAAAGTATTTTGAAGCTGCTATCAAATAAGGGTCCTATGTTAAATTGTCACTTGACCTGTTAAGATGTTTTTGATTTCAGCAAATATGACCTAATGGTGCAAATTCAACAAAAGACCATTTTCTGTTCTTTACAACCTATAAAATATTGAAATTCTGTTGTGCATAATCATAATCATAAATGTTGTTAATTTACATTGTTAATTTTTGGAGAAAAAAAATCCTGTTATCATTGGGAGGTTTTTCAATCATATTTAAATTATCCTCTAACAATTACAGACTTCAAAATTATGCTGACTGTCATTTGTGTTGACTATTTAGAAAATGTTAGAAAAATATCGCAGTAGACTGAAAGTAAACCCTGGTTCTTGGAGCATTAGTGTTTATTATAATGCAGAGTGCAGACTTGAGATAATCATTTTCAAATACGTGATGAAAAAAGCCTATTGCTGTGATGTTGCTAAAGCTTATTTAAACATTCCCATAGTTATGTTTCTTGCATAAGAGTCACAGCTTCTATAAAGTGAGCTGTAAGTCTTTAGTCTGAGACCCCAGACACACTGTTTAAGTATAACGCCCTCAGCCCTCAAAACTCAACATGACAGTGAGTCCGCAATAATGGCAATGTCGACAAGCCAGGGCAATTCAAAGCATACACGCTGCCCAGCCTACTGTCCACATCATTCAGTGTCCTCTGCCTCTGCAGGACAGGGACAGGGAGTCTGTGCATCATGTCTGTTCCTCGTGTCCCTGACCTGCGGCTTGTCATCCCCACAGCGCTGTTTGTGACCGGTGTGGATGAGAATCGTTGATCTCTGATCAATAGTGTTGGAACTTATTCCCCCCCCCCCCCTCTCTCTCTCTCTCTCTCTCTCTTTCTGCACCTTTCTTCTTCCTCTCTCACCACTCCAGAGACACTACAGGCTGCTGTTTTTCCTGATGAATGAATGGAGAGACTTCATGCACAATGTCCGTGTAATTTGAATTAGTTTTAGTAATTCTGCAACTTTTAATAACATTTTAACATTATAATCTTGTAATAAAATGTGGTAATATTTTTCATCCTCATTATTGATTACACCATTCTGCTCTCATTTTAGTCAGTACGAATGTCTTTAATCGGCACAACTCCCATTTATCACATTTAATCTGTTTTTACCAAAACCCCCTTTACAATTCGGGCGTTCTGCTCTACCAAAACCTTCGGTTCATCTGCTTTAGCGTTTTCGCTTGCTCTGCTTGCTTCATCTTCTTCTAAAAAAGGAATACAATTCTGTAGCTGATATTTTATGATGCAGACTTTGACTGTTCCGACTCCTCGTACCTCCCCGCCTCCCCTCCTGCCTTCAGCGGACACTCAGCCACGCACTGCCCTGCTGTACAGTCTCCCGCCCAGCTTGGAGCCTCCAAGGAGGCCCGGGATAGCTAACCACTGCCCCCTGTTTCTATGAACTGTCCCTGGGAGACCTTAGTAAAAAGCAGCCCCATCATATAAGCACTGACATCCCTCCCAATACAACTTTATCGTGTCTGTATTTTCAACGTGAGAACATCCAGCCATGTCAATAAATAAATCCGTAGCCCAGCGGTTAGCACGCAGAGCTAACTAGCTGCTTAGCAGCTAGCATGCATTGATCTAGTGAAAACAAGTATTATGCACTAATAATGTCAATAAAGCCGGTAACTATATAAAGCAGCCTTTAAGATGATCACACACTGCTCCTTCCAAGACGCAACTACGCTTCAGAACACACTTTAAAGGTCCTATATCATGCAAAATCGACTTTTTGGAGCTTTTAGCCATGTTGTTCTGCTATTTCCTTATCAAAAACACCCCCAGAGTGGTTTGTGGCTTCATTCACGCAGCTCTCAGTAATCCTCCTGAATCCTGCTCTCTGAGGCTCCGCCCTCCTGCTCTCTGAGGCTCCTCCCTCTCTGGTGAACGACTGACCTGTTCAGTTGTGTCATCACAGCGGAACAGAAGTGCTCGACG
Source organism: Gobius niger (assembly GCF_951799975.1). Taxonomy (NCBI): domain Eukaryota; kingdom Metazoa; phylum Chordata; class Actinopteri; order Gobiiformes; family Gobiidae; genus Gobius; species Gobius niger. The sequence continues at coordinate 28,802,221 of NC_136869.1, read as the reverse complement.
TCTGTAATGTAATGTCTTAATTCTATGCTTACGGCCTGATTTTAATTTGTAAAACAGCGTTTTCATTATTTCTGTCGTAAGAAAGAAACAAAGAGTAAAAAATGAAAATAAAAATAAAAAAGGATGTGCCCGAAGTGCTTCCAGGTCAGCTGTGGCCAAAACAAACACCCCTGAGCGTCTGAACAGATCAGTCATGTTTGCGCTGCAGCTGTGAAGATGGAGCTCTTTGTCATCTACTCTGGACACACCTGTCCTTTATTCTTAACTAACGATAATGTCACGGAGAAAAAGAAGCGCGTTTGGCTACGAGGACGAGGAGTTTATTCAACCTTTTTCAGGAAGAGGCCACTCAGCTGTTTTTTTCTCCGGGATTCAGCGACTATCAGCCAAAATATTGTTCTCTGATGGATGTTTGGGGAACCATCGCCAGAATCAAAGTGGATTAACTTTTATAACCAACGCGAGTCCCACAATGTAAACAGCGATGGACCAGAGCGGTGAGTCAATCCAAACGTGTGTTAGCTTGTGTGTTAGCATATTAGCTTGTGTGTTAGCATATTAGCTTGTGTGTTAGCATATTAGCTTGTGTGTTAGCCATTATGAAGCTGTGTTGCAGATGTCAACTCCTTATAACTGCATCGTGAAGCAATTTAACTTATTGTTGTTTATTTATATTACAGTAAAGTATGAGCGGAGAGAGGGGGCGGAGTTAACTGAATCGAAGCGTTGTGTCTTCCGGGTTCGAAAAATACCTCCAGAAAACACTTATATTTATCACAAAAATGAGTGCTCCATAATGGTAGAGGTACAATATATCATATATCATATAAATGCCTATACTTAACTTTGGAATGGCTAAAATAGCATGATATAGCTTCTTTAAATCACTCGCCCCTGACAGCTCAATCAGTCCATAGTTTTGTTAAACCCAATATCACAACAGGAGTTGCCTCTCAGGGTTGCACTAAACTTTAGGGCAACAAAACAGAACAGAAAAGTCTCCATCGTGTTCGGTCTGAATGCAGTATGCTACCAACAGGAACTCAGCAACCAATGGTGTCATATTTTGATCACAGCGCCGCTCAGTGGATGAAATTGGGAGAGCAGAACGCCTGAATTGAAGGTGAATTGTAGTGGCCACACTGAGCTGTGCGTAATGCATGCCAGGGGCAATGCACAAGACTCATTCCTCAAAATAGAACCAATCCTATGTTTCCAAACATGGTAAGCGTTGTGCAATACGTCTCCAGTGTGTTTGGTCCCTGAGCTGGTCTACACTGTTTTAGGGCCTAAACCTGCAGCTGCTGTGGTTCCTGTGGAAAAGTGAAGGCTTTTATTTTGTGAGGACAAAAGGAAGCATTTAAATGCTATTAGCGGAACATTGATATCGATGTCAGTGCAGGGGTTTCCCGCGGACTTGGATTATTTGTTGTAAAAGTTAAAATGCGTTTCTAAAACTGATCAGATGAGTTATTTTGTGGAGTGGGCCTTCCCTGCAAACGGAGAGCAGCTTGATGTGCTTTGAGAAAACTGCCAGGACGTGACTACTTAAAGTTTGGGTGCGTTCCCTGTTTTTAAAACAGTCACAGGAGGTTTGAAAAGTGGCTAAATCTGTGTCAAAGTTGACAACACTTGGACAAGCTCCACTTCTCTGCTGTCATTCTCTGTCTGCGCTTCAGTTTGTTTCCTCCAGCGCCTGATGCGTGAGACATGTCGTTATAACCGGAAAATGTCTTATTATGGGGAATATTTTTACACACAACGTTAATATATCTCCAAAACCTAGAGAGCACATCATTTCCAGGGCTGAGCAAATGCTACGCATGCATGATATGCAACAACAAACTGCTGTAGAACACATGAAAGCATAACCGGTCCACATCCTTCAGTTAAAGGTCCACTGTTCCTCGTTCGGAAAAGGTCTGTCTTCGCACTGTGTGTACTGCTATAAAAATCATGATTTCTACAGGGTGCAATGGGAGGCTTGGTGGTCAGTTGTTTGGGTGGTTGGACAGTCGGTGTAGATCAGTGGTTCTCTACTGATGTGACTTAGAGACTAATCTCCAACAGGATGTGTGTGGGTTCGACAATGTGGTGCGGTCATAATCTCAGCTGGAGAGCAGGGAATACTCTGACAGTTATCGAAAGAAACCTTGAAACTGTTTGTGTGGGATAAGGTCCAAACCTGCATATCCTTCATGTGGATAGGCCCAGAAGTTGCAAAGATACTTGCAATTTTTAAAATCACCATTTTAAAAGTTACCACAGGCATTACCATAGAATTTTGTGCTGCCCACCACATCAATTTCAAATGATAGGCTCTGTAGAGTGTTATGATGTCACGTGAACATAGCCTACTGTGTAACTCTTGACAAACCATGCCTGGATTCAAAACATTTTGACTTGACATCGAATCATGTCCTATTTAATTTCATTACAAGGCGCTAGAACTACAGTAGGCCGAAATTCACTTGATTCCAGGATTATTACAATAGTTTACAATCCAATATTACCGGAACAGCATATCAGTAGCCATTTCTGGCAAAGGCCCATGAGCCACTTTAGGGTCCCAACCCACCAGTTGAGAACGACTGTAGACAAACAACCTGCTGCACTTGGACAGTTGGTCTGTAGGTCGATCAGTCGGCGTAGATGATGAAGGTGCTGTATTTGGACGGTCAGGTAGTTGATCTGCATGTCGATCAGTCGGCGTAGATGATGAAGGTGCTGTATTTGGACGGTCAGGTAGTTGATCTGCATGTCGATCAGTCGGCGTAGATGATGAAGGTGCTGTATTTGGACGGTCAGGTAGTTGATCTGCATGTCGATCAGTCGGCGTAGATGATGAAGGTGCTGCACTTGGACAGTTGGTCAGTAGATCAATCAGTCGGCGTAGATGATGAAGGTGGTGTATTTGGACGGTCAGGTAGTTGATCTGCTTGTCGATCAGTCGGCGTAGATGATGAAAGTGCTGTATTTGGACGGTCAGGTAGTTGGTCTGCTTGTCGATCAGTCGGCGTAGATGATGAAAGTGCTGTATTTGGACGGTCAGGTAGTTGATCTGCTTGTCGATCAGTCGGCGTAGATGATGAAGGTGCTGTATTTGGACGGTCAGGTAGTTGATCTGCTTGTCGATCAGTCGGCGTAGATGATGAAAGTGCTGTATTTGGACGGTCAGGTAGTTGGTCTGCATGTCGATCAGTCAGCGTAGATGATAAAGCCAGAGAAGGTGCTGTACTTGTTGTTGTTGCCTCCATGGGCCTTGCCTCCGTCCAGTTTGATGTAGACCTCGTCCCCCGGTTCCAGGTGGAGGACGGCCGAGTTACTGGCGTAGTCGTAGTTCTGGTCAGCGTCCTGCGCAATGGCACTGGCCCGCACCTGCATGCACAACCACAGAGTTAGCCCAGAGGGAGGGAGGTCACACAGTCTAGTTATTGTGATACAAAACATTGTGATTTTACTTCCGATAGCTTCTGGTGGTCTATAACTAGCTCGGCTATGATTCAGATATTTGGATGCAAGGTGACACAAGGTGACACAAGGTGTTACACTTCTGTGAGAAACCATGAGTGAGAGTAACATGATGCTAAATACATTGTGGAACTTCAGTCTGTCAAAGAGTGGGGTTGAAGGAAGTCATGGAGATTCTGCTTTAGACAGAACTTTAGACAGGTGCTGTAAGAGTTATATATAGTTACATATAGCGATATAGCGCTTTTCCATCTACATCAGGCACTCAAAGGAACCAACCACCCACTCAAAATCTCATTCACACACTACGGTACACAGACACTGGAGGCAAGGTGGGTGAAGTTTCTTGCCCAAGGCCACAACAATAGCTTGCACATTCAAGAGGTGAGAATTTAGAGATTTAGATCAGCCCATTTCCCTATGGCTCAGTTATAGTGTGCTGGCCAAATCCCGCTTTGATGCAATTTCTCTTCACATGGGCCGCTGCAGCACAGTCTGAGCCTGATGCAACTCCACAGTCCGCACCAAGCATTATTTACCGACCATTTACATACCATTATTTGTCCACTTTTTCTACCTTTCACCTGCCTTTTTCCCATCAACTTGAACTAAAGCGGATGGGTGTTCCACTTAAACACCCTTAAACCCCTCTCAGTTAGTTCAGCGTCAAATGGTGTCTCAGGCGGCATGGTAGCACAATGGTTAGCACTCAGGCTTCACAACTAGAAAGTCGGGGTTCAATTCCCACCTCCCAAAACATGTGCAATTGGTGAGGCAGGTGTTTCTGACCACCAGCCTGGCACCACATCATGGAGATTGGTCCCTGGGTAACCTCCCTGAACAGAATCCAGTTACCATCACAGTGGCACAGAAGGGGTCTCAATCCCAGAAGGAACAATAGCAGACATTGAGGACAGTTACAAGAACCTCGGAATCCCACAAGCAAATGGCAACCTCGAAGAGGTGACAAGGAAAGCGGCTACGGCCAAATACCTCCAACAAGTAAGGCAGGTCCTAAGAAGCAGCTCAATGGCAAGAACAAGTCCCGGGCAATAAACAGCTACGCCCTGCCAGTAATCAGAAACCATCCATCCATTTTCTTCCGCTTTGTCCGGGGCCGGGTCGCGGGGGAAGCAGTCTCAGCAGAGACCCTGCAGGAATAATACGCTGGCCAAAGGATGAGATACAGACCACAGATGTTAAGACGCAAAAGCTCCCAACCATGCACAGAGGGTTCACCTCAAATCCAGCACTCTGAGACTGTACGCTGGCCGTAAGGAAGGAGGCCGAGGACTAGTGAGTGTGAGAGCCACTATCCAGGATGAAACATCCAAGATCCATAAGTGCATCAAGGACAAGGCTCCAACAGATGACGTGCTCAGTGAATGTCTCAGACAATGGGGAACAGAAGATGAGGTGCTGGAGGTTCCGTCATGGGAGGACAAGCCCCTACACGGCATGTACCACCCAAACATAACTGAAGGAGTGGCTCCAGCAGATCCCAGGAAATACATCAGACATCTCGGTCCAGAAAAGTGCAGTCCTAGGAACAGCAAAGATACTGCGCAGAACCCTCAAGCTCCCAGGCCGACGGTTGAGGACCCGAGCAGGAGGAGAAAGAGACCGCCCGCGGAGGGTGAGGAAGATTATTTTTATTTTATATATATATATATATATATATATATATATATATATATATATATATATATATATATATGTGCCACTTGCGGCATGTGGCATATTCCAAGGAGACGCCCTGTCCCCACTGCTGTTCTGCATAGGTCTGAACCCCCTCAGCCAAATAATCAACAAGACTGGCTATGGATACCGACTCAGGAACGGGGCCACCATCAGTCACCTCCTCTACATGGATGACATCAAGCTGTACGCTAAGAATGAGCGAGACATCGACTCACTGATCCAGACCACCCGGATATACAGTGCAGACATTGGGATGTCATTCGGACTAGAGAAGTGTGGTCGGATGGTGACTCAGAGAGGGAAGGTAGTCCACACAGAAGGGGTCTCACTCCCAGAAGGAACAATAGCAGACATTGAGGACAGTTACAAGTACCTCGGAATCCCACAAGCAAATGGCAACCTCGAAGAGGTGACAAGGAAAGCGGCTACGGCCAAATACCTCCAACGAGTAAGGCAAGTCCTAAGAAGCAGCTCAATGGCAAGAACAAGTCCCGGGCAATAAACAGCTACGCCCTGCCAGTAATCAGATACCCTGCAGGAATAATAAGCTGCCAAAGAATGAGATACAGACCACAGATGTTAAGACGCGAAAGCTCCTAACCATGCACGGAGGGTTCCACCCCAAATCCAGCACCCTGAGACTGTACGCTAGCCGTAAGGAAGGAGGCCGAGGACTAGTGAGTGTGAGAGCCACTATCCAGGATGAAACATCCAAGATCCATAAGTGCATCAAGGACAAGGCTCCAACAGATGACGTGCTCAGTGAATGTCTCAGACAATGGGGAACAGAAGATGGGGTGCTGGAGGTCCCGTCATGGGAGGACAAGCCCCTACACGGCATGTACCACCGAAACATAACTGAAGTGGCTGATATACAGAAATCCTACCAATGGCTAGACAGAGCCGGACTAAAGGACAGCACAGAGGCACTCATCATGGGTGCACAGGAGCAGGCCTTGAGCACCAGAGCAATAGAGGCCCAGATCTACCACACCAGACAAGACCCCAGGTGTAGACTGTGCAAAGAGGCCAATGAGACAATCCAGCACATAACTGCAGGGTGTAAGATGCTGGCAGGGAAAGCTTACATGGAGCGCCATAACCAAGTGGCTGGTATAGTGTACAGGAACATCTGTGCAGAGGATGGGCTGGAAACCCCAAGGTCAAAGTGGGAAACACCTCCAAAGGTGGTAGAGAATGACCGAGCCAAGATCCTGTGGGACTTCCAGATACAGACGGACAAAATGGTAATGGCGAACCAACCGGACATTGTGGTGGTGGACAAAGAGCAGAGGAAAGCCGTTGTGATCGACATAGCAATACCAAGCGACTTCAACATCAGGAAAAAGGAACATGAGAAACTAGAGAAATACCAGGGGCTCAGAGAAGAGCTGGAGAAAACCTGGAGGGTGAAGGCATCAGTGGTGCCCGTGGTCGTTGGGGCACTCGGGGCAGTGACCCCCAAACTGGAGGAGTGGCTCCAGCAGATCCCAGGAAATACATCAGACATCTCGGTCCAGAAAAGTGCAGTTCTAGGAACAGCAAAGATACTGCGCAGAACCCTCAAGCTCCCAGGCCTCTGGTAGAAGACCCGAGCAGGAGGAAAAAGAGACCGCCCGCGGAGGGTGAGGAAGAGTTTTTTTTATATATATATATATATATATATATATATTGACTCCAGGCATTTTTATTGATTGTTGTTTATTTTTCATTTTGAGACACCGTTGCCTGTAACAAGCAGAAACAAGAGTGAACAGAGAACAAATAAGTCTCCAAAAATGATCACACTATCAAAGTGCATGTACACCATAAGTACATGTGATATGATGATGCAGTGGTTAGCACTTTTGCTTCGCAGATAGAAAGTCCCGGGTTGAATTCAGACGGAGCCTTTCTGTGCAGATGTGCATGTTTTTCCTGTGCCAACATAGGCTTCCTCCTGTTTTCCCGACAACTACAAACAATAGGTTGCACATCAGCACAGAAAGGCTGCGCCTGACTTAGAAATGATGATTAAGCGTGATCATTTTTGGACACTTGTTCTTATTATTCTCTGTTCACTCTTGCTTTTGCTTGTTGCATGTAAAATTACATGTGTAATTTTACACAATATTAACAAAAAAAAAGAACAATCAATGAAAATACCCGGGGTCATGTCTTCACTTTCACCTCAGTTATACTGTCCTGCAACATTAAAAGTATGCACAATACCACATTCCCTTTTGCCACAACTATCTGATAGCTCAGCACCACTAATTGTCCCTTTTTATTCATACCATATTGACTTGATGGTTTTGTTATGATTGTATAATGTTACTTTTGAAGTAAATAAATAAAAAATCTAAAATGAATACCTTGATATGTAGTTACACTTTGTTACACTTTGTACTGCCTTGTTACACATTGTTACCCCTTGTTACACTTTGTACTGCCTTGTTACACATTGTTACCCCTTGTTACACTTTGTACTGCCTTGTTACACATTGTTACCCCTTGTTGCACTTTGTACTGCCTTGTTACACATTGATACCCCTTGTTGCACTTTGTACTGCCTTGTTACACATTGTTCCCCCTTGTTACACTTTGTACTGCCTTGTTACACATTGTTCCCCCTTGTTACACTTTGTACTGCCTTGTTACACATTGTTCCCCCTTGTTACACTTTGTACTGCCTTGTTACACGTTGTACTGCCTTGTTACACATTGTTCCCCCTTGTTACACGTTGTACTGCCTTGTTACACATTGTTCCCCCTTGTTACACTTTGTACTGCCTTGTTACACATTGTTCCCCCTTGTTACACGTTGTACTGCCTTGTTACACATTGTTCCCCCTTGTTACACTTTGTACTGCCTTGTTACACTTTGAACTGCCTTGTTACACATTGTTCCCCCTTGTTACACGTTGTACTGCCTTGTTACACATTGTTCCCCCTTGTTACTCTTTGTACTGCCTTGTTACACGTTGTACTGCCTTGTTACACATTGTTCCCCCTTGTTGCACTTTGTACTGCCTTGTTACACATTGTTACCCCTTGTTGCACTTTGTACTGCCTTGTTACACATTGTTCCCCCTTGTTACACTTTGTACTGCCTTGTTACACGTTGTACTGCCTTGTTACACATTGTTCCCCCTTGTTACACTTTGTACTGCCTTGTTACACGTTGTACTGCCTTGTTACACATTGTTACCCCTTGTTACACTTTGTACTGCCTTGTTACACATTGTTACCCCTTGTTACACTTTGTACTGCCTTGTTACACATTGTTACCCCTTGTTGCACTTTGTACTGCCTTGTTACACATTGTTACCCCTTGTTACACTTTGTACTGCCTTGTTACACATTGTTACCCCTTGTTACACTTTGTACTGCCTTGTTACACATTGTTACCCCTTGTTGCACTTTGTACTGCCTTGTTACACATTGTTCCCCCTTGTTACACTTTGTACTGCCTTGTTACACGTTGTACTGCCTTGTTACACATTGTTCCCCTTGTTACACTTTGTACTGCCTTGTTACACGTTGTACTGCCTTGTTACACATTGTTCCCCCTTGTTACACTTTGTACTGCCTTGTTACACGTTGTACTGCCTTGTTACACATTGTTCCCCCTTGTTACACTTTGTACTGCCTTGTTACACGTTGTACTGCCTTGTTACACATTGTTCCCCCTTGTTACTCTTTGTACTGCCTTGTTACACTTTGTACTGCCTTGTTACACATTGTTACCCCTTGTTGCACTTTGTACTGCCTTGTTACACATTGTTACCCCTTGTTGCACTTTGTACTGCCTTGTTACACATTGTTCCCCCTTGTTACACGTTGTACTGCCTTGTTACACATTGTTCCCCCTTGTTACACTTTGTACTGCCTTGTTACACATTGTTCTCCCTTGTTACACATGTAAGAGTACCTGCACCTACATGTGTATTTACTTTCTTGCTACCCCGTACTTACACCTGGAACGTTGGCTGTATTCTAAAGCGCTACCTATTTCGTTACTTGCATAAAAGTTAGTATTTTCTAATCCTCCTGTTCCTATCCTGTATGTCCTCATTACCAGCTCAGCGTGCCCGACTCCCTCTGCAGGTGGACCACGGACTCTTCTCCCTGTACACAAGCTGCTGCACCTCCAGTCACCAGTCCGTTAAACTGATCAAGTTTGTGGACGACACCACCCTCATGGGGCTCGTCTCGGACGGTGATGAGTCTGCCTATAGGAAAGAGGTGAACCAGCTGGCGTCCTGGTGCAACCACAACAACCTGGAGCTGAACGCTCAGAAGACAGTGGAGATGATTGTGGACTTCAGGAAAGACACAGACCCACCATCCCCCCTCGCCCTGACAGACTCTCCCACCCCCATCTCCATTGTGGACTCCTTCTGTTTCCTGGGCACCACCATTACCCAGGACCTCAAATGGGAGCCAACCATCAGCTCCTTCATCAAGAAGGGCCAGCAGAGGATGTTCTTCCTGCGGCAGCTGAGGAAACTTAAGCTGCCGACCAAGATGCAAGTGCAGTTCTACACGGCCATCATCGAGTCCATCCTCACCTCCTCTATCACCGCGTGGTACCCCGGCGCTACAGACCAGTACAAGCACTGACTGCAGCACAGTGTGTGTGCTGCTGAGAGGGTGATTGAGAGATGGGAGCTTACACCCAAAGTTCTGTTCACCTCCAGGACACGGAGGCGTGAGGGTCGGATCACTGTTGACCGTCCTGGACACGGACTATTCACCCATCTCCCCTCAGGCAGTAGCCTACAGTCTATCAAGACCCATAGATCCCGTCACTTAAACAGTTTTTTTCCCCAGAGCCGTCAGACTCATGAACGATAAAGAGACCTAATAACTTAGTACAGATGTCTCACCAAGAAAAAAAATCTAGTTTGTGAACCTGTTTACGAGCAATGGCAATAAAAACTATTCTGATTCTAATTAGGCAACCCCGTGAACTGCTACCTTAACGTGGTGGGGTTGTTTGAGTGCCCGAATGATCCGAGGAGCTATGTTGTCTGGGGCTTTATGCCCCTGGTAGGGTCTCCCATGACAAACTGGTCCGAGGTGACGGGTCAGACGAAGAAAAGTTCAGAAGACCCTCATGGACGTACGACATGCAAGGACCGTGACGTCGCCCGGCATGGCGCATCTGGGGCCCCACCCTGGAGCCAGACCTGGGGTTGGGGCCCGAACGCGAGCGTCTGGTGGCCGGGCCTCTGCCCACGGGGCCCGGCCGGGCACAGCCCGAAGGGACGACGTGGGCCCGCCCTCCTGTGGACCCACCACCCGCAGAGGGATCCGTAGGGGTCGGGTGCGGGGAGGACTGGGTGGCAGTCAGAGGCAGGTGCCTCGACGACCGGGTCCACATGCGCAGCTTCTGGCGTTCGGGACATGGAACGTCACTTCACTGGGGGGGAAGGAGCCTGAGCTTGTGCGGGAGGTTGAGAGATACCGGCTAGATATAGTCGGGCTCACCTCCACGCACAGCTTGGGTTCCGGATCCCAACTCCTGGAGAGAGGCTGGACTCTCCATTTTTCTGGAGTTGCCCGCGGGGAGAGGCGGCGGGCTGGGGTGGGTTTGCTCATATCCCCCCAGCTCAGCCGTCACGTGTTGGAGTTCACCCTGGTGGACGAGAGGGTCGCGTCCCTACGCCTTCGGGTTGGGGACAGGTCTCTCACCGTTGTCTCGGCCTACGGGCCCAACATCGGTGCAGAGTACCCGGCCTTCTTGGAGTCCCTGGGCGCACCCTCCGAGATCGGGTGAGGAGCTCAGTTACCCGGGAGGAGCTCGGAGTAGAGTTGCCGCTCCTTCACGTCGAAAGGAGCAGCTGAGGAGGCTCGGGCTCCTGTTTCGGATGCCTTCTGGTCGCCTCCCGCGGGAGGTGTTCCAGTGGGACAAGGCCTCGTGGAAGACCCAGGACACGCTGGTGGGACTATGTCTCCGAGCTGGCCTGGTGTCGCCTCGGGGTCCCTCCAGAACAGCTGGAGAAGGTGTGTGTTGATCGAGAAGTTTGGGCATCTCTGCTGGGACTGCTGCCCCCGCGACCCGGCCCCGGATAAAGTGGAAGAAAATGGATGGATGGATGGATGGATGGATTCTAATTAGGCATGATTTGTGACCTAGATGTGCCTTACTGTTCAAAGTGAATTTTCACATCAGCTTGTCCAGGAACGACAGATGGAAATTAGCTGACATAATTACATAATTTATATGTGCATTAATATGTGCTGACCTTTTTTAAGTAAATCAATCAATCAAAATTCTGTCATGCCCCTGGTCAAGATGGCAATGATAATGGTGACATTATTTATAAAATGGCACAAACTGCCACTCGATAAAAACTGGACGCTCTTCCCTTTGTCGTCACGTCTTGTTTCAGCCTCACCGATGAGACCTTTAGAAACTGATGGTCTGGCCGTTGTGTTTGGAGAGAGGGCCATCACTGGTTTTGCTTCATCTATAAAACAGTTCTCGGCAACGCCCCGCCAACCTAACATATTTCATCAGGTTCTCTCTACCCAAAACATCTAGTCTTTGACTGTAGCCACTTCGGTTTTGCAGCAGCAGATGATTAAAGCACACTACACAACAGCCTCAGACTCACTACTGATACTGCAGTGGAGGGTCAAGCCATACGTGAGATTATCTGACCTAATTGAAAGGTCAATAATCTCTCAAACTGACTGATACAGGAGAATAGGTGCATCTTTTGATACATTTGTGGGGCGTTGGTCTTGGACTTGGGGGCCACAGACTGACTACAGGATGCACAGGGGCTTTAAGGAAAAGAGGGTGGAAACTCAAGAGTCTGCAGGGGAAACACACACACACACACACACACACACACATACACATACACACACATACGCACACGCACACACACACACACATACACACACATACGCGCGCACACACACACACACACACACGTGCACACACATACACACACACACACTCACACACATACACACATATACACACACACACACACGTGCACACACACACACACACACACACACACTCACACACATACACACATATACACATACACATACACACACATACGCACACACACACACACACATACACATACACACACATACGCGCACACACACACTCACACACACACACACACACGTGCACACACATACACACGCGCACACACGCACACACACACGTTATGTTTCCATGAAAATTAAGCATTTTATGGATAGGGATAATGGATAGAGACAGATTTCAATTCATGGTTTTATTTAGTTGATATATTATACTTTACATTAGTTTTTGAATAAGCTATATATTAATGAATAAATGCTGGACCCAAAGTCAGGATTAAACATAGTGAGAACCTCAGGGAGAGGTCTCCTGATGGTCCCAGAGTTAGGACTAAACATGGTGAGAACATTAGGGAGAGGTCCCCTGCTGGTCCCAAAGTCAGGACTAAACATGGTGAGGCTGTGTTTCAGATTTATGCAGCTATAACTTGAAACAGTCCTGAATATGTGAGACAGTCTCAACCTCGACAATGTTCAAATCCAGGCTGAACACAGTTATAATAACAATAATAATAATAATACATTTTATTTGTATAGCGCTTTTCAAGACACTCAAAGACGCTTTACAGAAAACAAGAATAAAATCACACCAAAAATTAGCACATTAATAGAGGGCAGTTACTCGACATTAAAAGACTTTTTAAAGAGGTGGGTTTTGAGTTCTTTCTTGATGGTGGGGGGGTCAGAACAGGCACGGGGCGGTGGGGGCAGTGAGTTCCAGAGTGTGGGGGCGGCGATGGAGAAGGCTCTGTCTCCCCAGGTTCAGCGCTTGGTCTTACAGGGGAGGGACAGGGGGTTGGCGTTGGAGGAGCGGAGGGAGCGAGATGGAGTGTGATGGTGGAGGAGGTCGGTGAGGTCTGGAGGGGCCAAATTATGGAGGGCTTTGAAAGTGATGAGGAGGACCTTGAACTGGATGCGTTGAGGGACGGGGAGCCAGTGGAGGTTCTGAAGGACAGGGGTGATGTGTTCACGGGGCGAGTGTGCGTGAGGAGGCGGGCAGTGGAGTTCTGGATGTACTGGAGTTTATTGAGGGTTTTGGATGGGGAGCCGTAGAGGATGCTGTTGCAGTAGTCAATTCTGGATGTGATGAAGGCATGAATCAGAGTTTCAGCGGCAGAGAAAGTGAGGGATGGGCGGAGTTGTGTTATGTTTTTGAGATGGAAGAAAGCAGTCCGGGTTATTTGCTTGACGTGGGGTTCGAAGGAAAGAGTGGGGTTGAGGAGAACACCAAGGTTGCGGATGAGTGGGGACGGAGTGACGGTGGTGCTGTTGAAATTCAGGCAGAAGTCTTGAGCAAATTTGGTGATGTTTTTTGGGCCGATGATGATAATGTCTGTTTTGTCACTGTTTAGTTTTAGAAAATTGTGTTTTATCCAGGTTTTGATGTCACTCAGGCAGTGGGTGAGGGTGGAGTGGATATTGGAGTCTATGGATGTGGTGGAGATGTAGACCTGTATGTCGTCAGCGTAGCAGTGAAAGTCAAGGCCATGACGTCAGACGATGTTGCCAAGAGGGAGGATGTAGAGGATGAAGAGGAGAGGACTGAGCACCGAACCTTGGGGAACACCCTGAGATATATGGAGGAGGAGCAGGGGTTGATGTGGATGAACTGTTGCCGGTTTGAGAGGTAGGACTGAAACCAGGATAGAGCAGAGCCAGTGATGTTGAGGTTAGATTTGAGGCGAGACAGGAGGATGGAGTGACTGATGGTGTCGAGTGCTGCGGTGAGGTCCAGGAGGATGGAGTGACTGATGGTGTCGAGTGCTGCGGTGAGGTCCAGGAGGATGAGGATGCTGAGGTGGCCAGAGTCTAAGGAGAGCAGGAGATCATTTATGACTTTTAGCAGGGCTGTTTCGGTGCTGTGTTGTGGGGCGAAAACCGGACTGGAATGGTTCGAACAGACTATTGGAGTTGAGATGGGTTTGAAGTTGAAAAAGAAAAAAGTCCGCACAACTAAGTGGCTCCCAGAAAAAGTATTTATTACTTATACCACATGTAACGTTTCGGGCCTGCGCCCTTCCTCAGACATGAAGGGTTTGAAGTTGAGCAGCAATGACACACTCTAGAATTTTGGACAGAAATGGAAGATTGCATATGGGCCGGAAATTTGCAGGGTTGTCACGATCGAGACTAGGATTTTTTTGTATTGGGAGGTAAGTGAGGCATTTATGATATTTGTGATCAGAGGAGAGATTGTGGAGAGGCAGGTTTTGATGAGAGGAGAGGGGATGGGATCCAGGGAGCAAGTGCGAATTTTCATGCCTGATAGAAGTTTTGTCAGTTAAACAGAGGAGATGGGCGTGAAATCTGAGAGCTGCTGATTGGAGCTGGGAGGTGAATCGGGGGAGCTGAGTGAGCAGAGGAGAGATCGAGGGAACTGTAAATGGTGTCAATTTTGTACTGGAAGAAAGATTGAAGACTATTGCATTTGGCTGTGGTAAAGGATGAGGAGATGTTGTCGTGTGGCTTCAGAAGTGAATTGATTGTTGAGAAAAGAGATTTGGGGTTATTGGAGTGGATGAGGTTTGAGTAGTAATTGAAACGGGCAGAATTTAGGGCATCTTTGTATTGCTGTATGTAGTCTGTGTAAGCTTGGAGATGGTCTGTTAAACCAGACTTCTTGTACAGTCTCTCAAGCTGGTGTTTATGGGATTTCATTTTATGGAGCTCAGGGGTGTACCAGGGGGCAGAGTGAGTAAAGGAGACCGTTGTTGTTTTTGTAGGAGCCAGTACATCAAGACAGGAGGAAAGAGTGTCGTTGTAGTGGGTGACCAGTTCAGATGGGTTGTAAGGCGGTGGGGGAGGGGAGGTTGCCAGTTTAGTAGTGAGTAGAGCAGAGAGCAGAAGGGTCGATGGATTTGAGGTTCACGATTTGTTTTGGGGACAGCAAAGGAAATGTTCATGTCAAATGTGATGGCCAGGTGATCCGATATGTGTAGGTTATGGCTGGACAGGTTGTTGATTGTGAAACCAGTGGAGCAAAACCAGATCTAGAATTTGGCCTCGGGTGTGAGTTGGGAAGTTAACTTGTTGAGTGAAGTTGAAACAGTTCAGAAGGTCCAGGAATTCAGCAGCAGGTTTGGAGTTACTATTGTCGATGTGAAAATTAAAGTTGGTTAGCAGAAGGATAGATGATGAAATGGCACTAATTTGAGTAAGAAAATCTGTATAGTCTGTGAGGAAAGAGCGGTTTGGTTTAGGAGGGCGATAGATTACAGCAGTGACAAGGGGAGAAGGACCAGACAATTTGAAAGCAATGTATTCAAATGAGTGAATATTGGAAAGAGAGATGGGGCTTATTTTAATGTCCTTTTTGTGACTGCTGTACCACCACCCCGCCCCTCAGAGCGGGGTTTTTCAATGTTCTGTTTAGTTGCATATGACACTGAAACTATTTGAATTTTATTAATGAGTATACTGATGTTTTGTGGATTGATTTTATCTGCCTTCTTGTAATTTGATAGTATGAGTAGGATGGGTACATTTACTCAAGTACCTGGATGGGAGACTAGGGCTGGTTGTCCCATAGGTAAGTTTCTTAATAGTTTTAAGAGCAACACGAGAGTGTACTTTTATTATTACTGGACATCAAGCTTATTCTCTTCCTGGTGGTTTCATTTACTGAGAAAAACAATATAATTTGTGCTTTGGGGTCTGACCAGTTTTATAGTGTAATGTTTTATTTTGAAAGCTTGAATTTTTTAAGCGTGAAATATGTGCCTTTATGTTGCCTTAATGTTCAGTTTGACACACAACACAATTCCACTAGTTTCAATGGAGCCTTGATTGCTGACTGCAGGAGTGAACACCAGAGCTTCTGCCAGTGCATTGAATAAGGCAAAGGCATTTCACAGAATTTGGAAGTACATGCAACAGGCCTCACAACCACAGACAATGTGTAAGCAGACCAGGACCTCCACATCCAGCATGTTCACCTCCAAGATCAACAGAGACTAGCCTCAGTCAGCTGCTGCAACAGTTTGCATAAGCAAATTTAGGCACAAACTGTCAGGAACCGCCCCAGGGAAGCTGATATCGGGCTCATGGTCCTCATCGGGGTCTCCACCTGACTGTAACTCATGGTCCTCATCGGGGTCTCCACCTGACTGTAGCTCATAGTCCTCATCGGGGTCTCCACCTGACTGTAGCTCATGGTCCTCATCGGGGTCTCCACCTGACTGTAGCTCATGGTCCTCATCGGGATCTCCACCTGACTGTAGCTCATGGTCCTCATCGGGGTCTCCACCTGACTGTAGCTCATAGTCCTCATCGGGGTCTCCACCTGACTGTAGCTCATAGTCCTCATCGGGGTCTCCACCTGACTGTAACTCATGGTCCTCATCGGGGTCTCCACCTGACTGTAGCTCATAGTCCTCATCGGGGTCTCCACCTGACTGTAGCTCATAGTCCTCATCGGGGTCTCCACCTGACTGTAGCTCATGGTCCTCATTGGGGTCTCCACCTGACTGTAGCTCATGGTCCTCATCGGGATCTCCACCTGACAGCAGCTCATGGTCCTCATCGGGGTCTCCACCTGACTGTAGTTCGTGGTCCTCATTGAGGTCTTCACCTGACTGCAGCTTGTCCTCCTCGGGCTCTCCACCTGACTGCAGCTCGTCTTTCTCGGGGTCTCCACCTGACTGCAGCTCGTCTTTCTCGGGGTCTCCACCTGACTGCAGCTCGTCCTCCTCGGGGTCTCCACCTGACTGCAGCTCGTCTTTCTCGGGGTCTCCACCTGACTGCAGCTCGTCTTTCTCGGGGTCTCCACCTGACAGCAGCTCGTCCTCATCGGGGTCTCCACCTTACAGCAGCTCATGGTCCTCATCGGGGTCTCCACCTGATTGTAGCTTGTCCTCCTCGGTGTCTCCACCTGACTGTAGCTCATGGTCCTCATCGGGGTCTCCACCTGACTGCAGCTCATACTCCTCGGGGTCTCCACCTGACTGTAGCTCATGGTCCTCATCGGGTCTCCACCTGACTGTAGCTCATGGTCCTCATCGGGGTCTCCACCTGACTGCAGCTCGTGGTCCTCATCGGGTTCTCCACCTGACTGCAGCTCGTGGTCCTCATCGGGGTCTCCACCTGACTGCAGCTCGTGGTCCTCATCGGGATCTCCACCTGACTGTAGCTCATGGTCCTCATCGGGGTCTCCACCTGACAGCAGCTCGTGGTCCTCATCGGGGTCTCCACCTGACTGTAGTTCGTGGTCCTCATTGAGGTCTTCACCTGACTGCAGCTCGTCTTTCTCGGGCTCTCCACCTGACTGCAGCTCGTCTTTCTCGGGGTCTCCACCTGACTGCAGCTCGTCTTTCTCGGGGTCTCCACCTGACTGCAGCTCGTCCTCCTCGGGGTCTCCACCTGACTGCAGCTCGTCCTCCTCGGGGTCTCCACCTGACTGCAGCTCATGGTCCTCATCGGGTTCTCCACCTGACTGCAGCTCGTGGTCCTCATCGGGGTCTCCACCTGACTGTAGTTCGTGGTCCTCATCACGGTCTCCACCTGACTGTAGTTCGTGGTCCTCATCACGGTCTCCACCTGACTGCAGCTCATGGTCCTCATCACGGTCTCCACCTGACTGCAGCTCATGGTCCTCATCGGGGTCTCCACCTGACTGCAGCTCGTGGTCCTCATCACGGTCTCCACCTGACTGCAGCTCGTGGTCCTCATCACGGTCTCCACCTGACTGCAGCTCGTGGTCCTCATCACGGTCTCCACCTGACTGCAGCTCGTGGTCCTCATCGGGGTCATGTGGTGTCATGTGACGTCATCGTTGTGATTCGAGTGGCCCATGGTGGCGGTGGGGTTATGGTATAGGATGGCGCATGTTATGGCACAATTTATTGGTGGTATTTTGAATGCACAGACAGCGTGACGAGTTCCTGAGGCCCATTGTTATGTCATTCATCCCCAACATCACCTCATGTCGCAGCGTGATGATCCATGGCCCCATTTTGCAGGGATCTGTGCGCAATTCCTGGAAGTGGAAAACACGCCAGTTCTTGCATGGCCAGCAGACTCACCAGATCAGCGTGGGGAGTGGACCAACATTCACAGGCCACAATTAACAACCTGATCCGCGAGAGAAAATAATAAAAGATGGCTCAGTGGCGCCCCCTCAAACAGGCAGTTTACATTGAGTCATTGAGAGCCCGGTTGCAAAAAAAAATCATCGTACAAAATTGACATTGGCCAGGGACATATACCACGTCAGGACATGTAAAAAAATATATTATGACCCCACCCTAAATGCTACAGGATATCGGCCATCTTGGCCCGAAGTCTCAAATTTTGGCCAAAATGTCCCAAACCCATGTGGCTTTCAAAATCATCATTTCAATTTTTTTTCCATTATTGGGCATGGTCATGACAAGGCCGCAACTGAGAGGCCATTTTCAGCAAAATTTCAAAGCCTCATATCTTTCACAGACTTTGTCGGATTGGAATGGACCCAATCCGGCGGGTGTGCACATTTCCGACCTGGACCTAGTGGTGTGCAGACGCAGCCGCTGTTGCCAAAAATGCCTTTAAATTGGCTTTTAAGTTGCTTGTAAGTGGCCTGCCCATCCTCCGTGAAAATGGCCAGAGTTCTTTGCCTGGCAGCATGTTGGACTCAGTCAGAGTTTCTCCTGAAATTCGTCAATTTTACAAATTTCCCCCTTTATTCACAAAAGCCACAGTTTTAGACTCGTACGGACTTATACTAACCCTCTGTCAGCAAAAGACGTTTTAATTTGGACATTTTTGGCTGCAAATTCAGCTTTTTCTGGACTGTTAAATCACAGGAAGTTCAGTTACGCTGTTTCCTGTCCGCCTCTCTGTGTGTTCCTCGTGTCCCTCTCAACAAATCTTTGGGCAACCAGGTGAATTTACTCTAATTACAAAATGATTCAATATATTATTGCCCAAACTGTAATCCTGTTTTTTGCATATACACAACTGCGGTCTTTCATAAGATTAATGCAAAATCGGCTACCATGGTCTCTTAGTCTGTGTGGCATCATTGGTAGAGTGCTGGGTTCCCATCCATACGGTTGCTGGATCGATCCCAACTTTGGCTCTTTTTTTTATTCTTCTTTTTTTTCTTTTGGACTCTGCACTTACTGGGAAGAACATTAATCCCTGCCTATGGTTCCACCCTCATTAAAAACAGGGAAAAAAACTCTCTCCTCCAGTGGGGTGTTGAGACCTAATTTCGGCCCGTCAATTTAGAGAATCCTCACCCTCGTCAGGCCCATGATTGTATGGACTTATAGCTCAGTGATAGCGTGGTCGTCTGGGGTGAAGGAGGTAGCTAGTCCACACACAGCCTTGACACTTTTCTAATGCTTTCACCTTTTACATGGGCCGCTGCACACTTGTCCAAGTTTAAAACACATGAGCGCATGGCATTCCATAAGATATTTTTTCAGGTCAGCTGGCATTTGCTGTCCCTCTGTAGTGTCATAGCTAGAGTGTTGGTTTCCCAACTGTGAAATTTCTGGATCAATTCTGACCTTGACTCTTTTTTTTTTGTTGGATTCGGCACCAAATGGATATTACATGAATCAACGCCTATGTTCCCACCCTCTTGGAAAACATGGAAAGAACGCTTCCTGAATATGCAAACTAAAGATAAAGCAATTGTGGGATAGTAGCGAAACAACTGAGGCAACACTGGGGACAATGTCGAAAACAATTGAAAAATATAGCCGCAAGCGGCGATTAGCGGCCCTCGCCGACCGCCCTGCCCCCTTTTGTCTCCCTCAATCTAAGTTTACGGTATTGCTACTGCCTTTATGTTTGTTTGTTTTTTAAGTTTTTTCCCTAGGGTCTTAGTTTTAGGATTTTTGGAATGCGGTAATGTGCCCTCTCGGTATCTGACAAAGATTTTGTCAGAAAAAAAAAAAGTTTTTTGACAAGACTGAGAACTCTGCTCTTAATTTATACATTATACAGTGAAAAAAAAGTACACTGCGTTCCAAATTATTATGCAAATGACATTTTTCTCTGATTTCTTGAATTGTAAACTCAAATGAGAGTCAGCATCATTTTCAAGTCTTTAACTGGTCGAGGATCATTTAAATATGGTGGAAAAAATCTCCCAGTGAAAACAGTATTTATTTCAAAAATAAATATAGTAAAAAAAACTCAAAATCTACTGTTCCAAATTATTATGCAACTCATCTTTTCAATTCATTCATTCGTTCATTCACATTTTAAAGCTTGTAATTTACTGAAGATGGTCATTTGTTGAATTTGCAGCATTAGGAGGTCATACTTACTGAAATCAAAAGCTATTTCAATTAAAAACATATCAAGGTCAAGTTATATTTTGCCATAGGACCTTCTTTGAGCAGCTTCAAAATTCTTAAATCCATTCAAATTGTAAGTTTTTGGACAGTTTCTGCTTGGATTTCTTTGCAGGATGTCAGAATAACCTCCCAGAGCTGCTGTTTGGATGAAAACTGCCTCCCACCCTCATAGATGTTTGTGTTATTGAGGCTCCAAAGGTTCTCAATAGGACTGAGGTCAGGGGAGAAGGGGGTCCACATCATGAGTTTCTCTCCTTTTATGCCCATAGCAGCCAGTGATGCAGAGGTTTTCTTTACAGCAGGACATGGTGCGTTGTCATGATGAAGAGGATCTTGTTCGGGAAAACACAGCTCTTCTTTTTGTAGCATAGAAGAAAGTGGTCAGTCAGAAACTGAGACGTCATTTACACACATTCAGGGATCCTAAAGGGGCCGAACAGCTCTCTCACCATGATTCTGGCCCAAAACATGACTCCGCCCCCTCCTTACTGACGTCACAGCCTTGTTGGGACATTGTGGCCATTCACCAACCATCCACTACTCCATCCATCTGACCATCCAGGGTCACACGGCCTCATCAGTGAACACGACTGTTTGAAAATGAGTCCTCATGTATTTCTGAGCCACTGCAGCCGTTTTTGCTTCAGCTTCAATGAACAGTTCAGGGGAGGCCGGATAGAAGGTTTATGCACAACTGCAGCCTCTGGAGGGTCCTACACCTTGATGTTCGGGAGACTCCAGAGGCACCAGCAGCTTCAAATACCTGTATGCTGCTTTGTAGCAGCTGTTCTATTCATCTGATGTGTTTGTCTGGCAGAAACCGTCCTCATTGTGCCTTTATCTGCACAAACCCGTGTGTGTCTGAATCATCCACAAATCTCTTATCAGTACGATGATTACGCTTCATCTTTCATGAAATATCGAAGGTTTTCATACCTAGACCAAGGCATTCAACTATTTCACGCTTTTCATCAGCAGAGAGATCCTTTTTCTTTCCCTTATTGCTTGAAAATGATGATCTGCTTAATAATGTGCAACATCCTTTTTCAGTAGTTTTTCCCTTAACCTGAAAACTAATCATCCCAGGTCTCTGAGATTAATGTCAGTGATTCAAAGAGCCTGAGACACGACACCATCCATGAGTTTCATTGAAACTTTTTGTTTTTTACCTTTTTGATACTGAAATACAATTTGCATAATAATTTGGAGCGTGGTGTATGAATTTGTGTCACGCTATATCTGCAAACTGAAGCATATTTTAAAATTTTACTTAGGGTTGAAAAAGGTTAGCTACGCTCACCTCCATCATGGACAACACCTCCCACCCACTGCACAGGACTGTAGAAGAGCTGAGCAGCTCTCTCAGTGGCAGACTGAGACACCCTCAGTGCAGGACGGAGCGAAGCGGAGTGAATTTCTCCTTTGTGAGATGAATAAAGGCTTATCTTATCTTATCTTATCTTATCTTATCTTATCTTATCTTATCTTATCTTATCTTATCTTATCTTATCTTATCTTATCTTATCTTATCTTATCTTATCTTATCTTATCTTATCTTATCCAAGTACTTTGGATAACCTTTGGTTCCTCACTTCTCTAGATCTTCTTCACCAGGTTTTCCTCAGAGGAGATAGAAAAAGCACATGTTGCTGAATTATGGAGTTTAACATTTTTCCATCAGAATAAAATGGGACATTCTGGTCATCGCTACGGCAACACCGTGAAAAATATGGCATAGGTGTGATTGACTTTTCTGATCGGAGCGACTAAATCCAATTTTGTGCCAAATTAATTTAATTTCCGTAAAACTAAAATTTATACTCACCATATAATTCCGTGCCAAATTTGAATTTTGCCTAATGAGAGTGTTTAGGGACTCTGACTTTTAACACCTGACAAAAAATGATCAAAATCAGGCTTCATATGTGCAAACGGGAGCCAATTATTGTTAGGAAATAGTTAAAAGTTTCGTCGGATCGGGTTTGAATTTTGGGCCAAAATCTGGGACTTTTTGTCAATGTTCACTGGGTGAAAATTGCAACGCGCGAAAGAAAGAAAGAAAGAAAGAAAGAAAGAAAGAAAGAAAGAAAGAAAGAGAGAAAGAGAGAAAGAAAGAAAGAATAATATTCTGACACGAAAACAGTGTTTCCGCTTACGCGGGCGCCATAAACTATATATTTTCGGAAAGTGCTCGCGCATTCCTACCTCATGGTAGAGGTCCTGGGTCACTGACGGGCACTTCGTGCATTGACTTTTTTGGGCTCTATATACGATTACAAGAGGCCCTTCGCCAGCCCTGATGGCGCTCGGGCCTAAAAATGTATGGGGGGACACATGACCTGAATTGACCACTCTCCTCCAGTGGTGTACTGGGAACGAATTTCTAAGTAATTTAAAGAAGAGTGGCCCACAATAATATGGAGTTACATCTCAGGGATAGTGCACTGGTCTTTGCTGTAGGAGGTTGCCAGTTCAAATACAGCTTTGACACTTTTCTAATGCTTTCTCTTTTCTCGCCGGCGCAAGAGTGAGGATGTGAGGCAGAGGCGAGAGCAGGTTTGGGCGAGAGAGAGTGGGGACGGTCGCAAGGGCCGTGCAGGGCTCGCAGGGGTCAAGAGCGAGCGGGGGTGGTCGCAAGGGGGGGAGTGCCCCAGGGGCGAGGGCCTTTATCGCCGCGAGCGGCTTTAATATTATATTAATATTGTTATGCATTTTACTGCCTATTGGAACACATCAGGCATTGTTTGGTGAGTATTATATATCACACTTCTCTCAAGAAATTAAAACAACTAATTATTTTCTCAATTCATTCACACAGAAAAATATTATGAATAGCGGTACAACCAACCGAACACACTGTGGCAAATGCTCCGCACATGAGGCATCAATCTCATTCATTATGTGCCTGAACACACTTTCACCACAGATTCATGATGACTTCAAAGGCCATTTTCTCATTCTAGTTTTCTCAGATCTGTTTTGCCTTCATGCGCTCTGGTAAAGATGATCCTTTCCAGTTTTGAAGTGGAAATTGTGCTTTTGTGTCGTCGCAAAGTGAAACATTAAAAAAACACAAAACAAGGCAGCAATACAGTTTAAAAACATCAGTGTGTTTTCAGATCTTCCACTGAATAAAGTGGAATTTTTACTGAATAATTTATTGATTGCTGGTTCAAGGTGGAGAGTGGTTTTCTCTAACATCGCAGCAAGAGTCAAGGGTGGAAATCCCTGACAGGCGGGTCCTTTCTGTTTGGAGTTCTTCCCCCCAAAAAACATGCCAGTCGGGTTGGCCTTCATTTACAATAATAATAATAATAATAATAATAATAATAATAATAATAATAATAATAATAATAATAATAATAATAATAATAATAATAATAATTATGATGATTATGATTATTATTATCATTATTATTACTATTATTATTATCATTATATTATTGTTGTAATTATTATTATATTAATACTATCAATAATGATAATAAAAATAACAAATTGACAAATTAAACCCTTTACCAAAAGAAAAAGAAATGTGATTATTCCCTATTATTACTATTTTTATGTCCTCCATAAATGCCTTACATTTTAAATAGTTTGGCTATAAATCTAGATTTTTTCATAAGAATCCAATACATGAACAGAATTCATGGACCTTTTCCCCGTGTGTAATGACATTTGTATGAGGGTTTTTGAAGGCGCAAAAGGACCATATTTTTACTGCAACTCTAATAAAATATAAAAATGCATCTGAATTTAAAGAGGAAAAAGCTGATAACGTGAGCTTTAAATTTGGGGAGATAATCTGATCAAATGCCTGCGCCTGTTTTAGGAGCAACAAATAATGATGTGACCTTCAAGAGAAAACCGCAGGCATAAATATCACAATAGTTTGTAATGTTTCTATTGCACTGAACAGGTTCGTTTGTGCTGAGATCAGCGCACTGGTCTTTCATTTTCAGAAAAGGATTCAGAGATATTTCAGTCTGTACAACCATTTAGCATTAGCCTATTGTTTCAAAAGAATCTATGAAACCAATCTAAGACCAATGCATAAGAGAAGAACAAAAGGAAACTGTGAGATTTTCATTATTGCCCCGTGCAGTAAGAGCACCTGTCACCGTCACCCACGTTTAGAAAGAACGGCAAGTTACGGCTCTGTGTATTTGATCTGAGAAATACATTGGAGAGTCGGACTTTTTGGCCCTGCCCCTCGTTCCCCTCTGTCCTCTCTGCCCTCCTGCATGTCCCCTCTGCCCTCCTGCAATGATGTCCCCTCTGCCCTCCTGCATGATGTCCTCTCAGCCCTCCCGCATGATGTCCCCTCTGCTCTCCTGCATGTCCCATCTGCCCTCCTGCATGTCCCCTCTGCCCTCCTGCATGTCCCATCTGCCCTCCTGCATGTCCCCTCTGCCCTCCTGCATGTCCCCTCTGCCCTCCTGCATGTCCCATCTGCCCTCCTGCATGTCCCCTCTGCCCTCCTGCATGTCCCATCTGCCCTCCTGCATGTCCCCTCTGCCCTCCTGCATGTCCCCTCTGCCCTCCTGCATGTCCCCTCTGTCCTCCTGCATGTCCCATCTGCCCTCCTGCATGTCCCCTCTGCCCTCCTGCATGTCCCCTCTGCCCTCCTGCATGTCCCCTCTGCCCTCCTGCATGTCCCCTCTGTCCCGTGCGCGCCTCACCTGGTTGTTCTTGCACAGGTCCGCCCACATGCTGGTGCCGTCTCCGCCGCGCATCAGCACGTGGTAGGTGAAGTAGTAGATGCCGGGGATGGAGCAGGTGAACTTGCCGCTGGTTGGGTCGTAGTGGTTGCCCAGGTTTGTCACCACGTCGTCGAACTTCAGCAGCTCGTAGCCCTCGTGCTGCTTCTTCAGCCCCGCGTAAAAGGCGATCTTGGGCACGGTGCTGTACGTGGCCGCGCTGATGGCTCCCGTGGAGCTGGGTCCGGGGTGTCCTGGGGGTCCCGGGGGCCCCGCTCTGCCCGGTTCCCCCCTCTCCCCAGGCGGTCCCGGTACTCCCGGCTCACCGGGCGGACCCCTGGAGCCGATCTTCCCGGGCCGTCCCGGCTCTCCCTTCGGGCCCTGGATGAAGGTGGGCAGAGACTGAACCAGCGCGTCCTCAGGCAGTGCGTGCGCGGGGGCGGTGCTGCTGGGAGAGCCCGTGCCAAACGGGTCACACACCATCCGGCAGCTGCCCAGCATCTCATAGTGCGCTCCTCCAGCAGAGTTCACCAACACCGGGATCAGCACCACCAACACCAGCACCATCACCACCCCCAGCACCCCCGCAGCCACCAGCCGCCTCCTGCCCACCAGCCGCGTCAGCGCAGCGCGCTCCGCGGGGCGACCTTTGGGCGGAATGTTGCTGATGTGAAGCGAAGCGCGGGAGAGAAACTGTCCTCCCGGTCCTGAAGTCCCGGACTGCCCGTCCCACTGTAGGATAATCCTGCTGTAGTCCCACTGTGGTCCCTCTGTCCGCTTGTCTCAGAGTGTGGACTGTGAAGTGGGGCGCGTGTGTGTGAGCCACAGGTTCCGCCCTCAGTGCGCACGGTCAGAGCGCAGGGGAAAGAGGAGAGAAAGTAGTACCGCGGATCTGAAACAGTGACCTGTCTGACCACAACTTTATTTATTTTATTCCTTCAGATGTTTAGCTTCTCACACGAACTTAGTCAAATAAGAATAAGGCTGTAAAGGCTGTAATTCATTTATCACGCTTTAGGGGCCAACAGTGATAGAATAGTTAGTTACATTAGTTCGATCAGAAACTGGTCAGTTCGATTCGAGCAGTGTTACTCGAACTTTTCACACTGAGGACAGCCTTAAAAAAAAAAGAAAAAAAAAGATATATATGTCTATATATATTAACTTAAATCAAAAGTGTAGCTACTTTAAGAATTACCAACAACGCCACCTTGGATTCTGGGCCCAAGGAACCACAATTATTTGTTTACAAGGTCACAGGTTCGAGGGGAGCATGACAATGGACAGACAGCAAAAGTTATTATACAAAATACTTTATTTTAGTTTTATAGAAAAAGCATTTTTTTTGTTAAATTTATAAATCTACTTTAAAATCATTTAACACACACAACTGCATTCACACTCATTCGTATCCACATCCACTCAAACAATGAATAAAATAAAACAATCTAATAATCCTATTGCAGTGTGGCGCTCAGGGCCAAGCTCCACAACTTGGAGACCAGGATAGGAACGAAGTATTACAGCAGCCGTTGCGTATTAGGGCCACGCAGATGGCGATAGCCTTGTTACCTTGTTTGTGGAGGAGTAGTTCGTGAGACCAGCAGGGGGCGCACTCAGGTGCGGGAGCCCTCGCGCCCTGGTCAATTGAGTTCAGTTCAGTTCGTACGCAGCTTTAACTTGTGCGCCGGGTGGGCGCTTACTTTAACCAAGCGACCAGCAGTTCGAAGCGACCACGACCATATGAAAAAGGGGAGGTAAGAACAGGATCCTATGAGAATATGACTTGTTTTAGAAGGAGAAGCGGCACACATTTGTTTCCTGGAAGCACTGTGAAAACATACCGTCAATTGAAGCACTCCGCACACGATTCGCTCGGTCCTCTCTCAATACGACCGCGTTGCACCGCATACGCACGGCGAGAAAAAGCCCAACGCCACAGCCCACGGGGACGGCAGGTAGAGCACGCGCACGGCAGAGGCGTGAGCTCGAGAAGACGCCAACATGCTACAAACAGCACGGTTTTAGGACAGATCGACTAGATTTAATGAATGAAAACCACACGGAAACTTACCAAAGACGCATACGACGAAAGCGTGGTTCAGTATATATATATATATATATATATATATATATATATATAGGAACAATAGCAGACATTGAGGACAGTTACAAGTAGCTCGGAATCCCACAAGCAAATGGCAACCTCGAAGAGGTGACAAGGAAAGCGGCTTCGGCCAAAGAGTAAGGCAGGTCCTAAGAAGCAGCTCAATGGCAAGAACAAGTCCCGGGCAATAAACAGCTACGCCCTGCCAGTAATCAGATACCCTGCAGGAATAATAAGCTGCCAAAGGATGAGATGCAGACCACAGATGTTAAGACGCGAAAGCTCCTAACCATGCACGGAAGGTTCCAACCCAAATCCAGCACTCTGAGACTGTACGCTCGCCGTAAGGAAGGAGGCCAAGGACTAGTGAGTGTGAGAGCCACTATCCAGTATGAAACATCCAAGATCCATAAGTGCATCAAGGACAAGGCTCCAACAGATGACGTGCTCAGTGAATGTCTCAGACAATGGGGAACAGAAGATGAGGTGCTGGAGGTCCCGTCATGGGAGGCCAAGCCCCTACACGGCATGTACCACCGAAACATAACTGTGGCGGATATTCAGAAATCCTACCAATGGCTAGACAGAGCCGGACTAAAGGACAGCACAGAGGCTCATCATGGCTGAACAGGAGCCTTGAGCACCAGAGCAATAGAGGCCCAGATCTACCACACCAGACAAGACCCCAGGTGTAGACTGTGCAAAGAGGCCAATGAGACAACAGGAGGACGGCCTCATGATTAACCGGGTCTGTTAGTCTCTCATAAGGAGCTTCTGAACCGCTCTTTGTCTGACCCGTCACCAAGGACCTGTTTGCCCTGGGAGACCCAACAGAGCACACATCCATTCATTTTACGCAGACTGATATATTTCAAGCGTTTATTTATTTTATTTTTGGATGTTCATAGCTGATAACTTAGCCTGGCTAACACCAGACTAAAATCACAAGTGATGTTTAGTCTGGGGACACCAATTAATTTTCTCGTAGGAGAGGTGTGGTTTACGATCGTCCATAGCCGTTTATTGGGCGATACGAATGTCTATCATGCGTCTGCACGAGGCCACAGCCAATCGTATCATCGTATGAGATGACGCATGACGTACCTGCTGTACACTTTTGAGCTAAACTATTTAGAACACGGCCTAAAGCTTGATCGAAAAATACCATTGTGTCTGCTGCTGTCATGTTGTATCCGTAAATAAACTTTTTTTTTTGTATCCGTAAATAAACTACAAGCTTCCGTATATCGAATAGCGCGTCATTGTCTTGCCGGCTCGCTCTGTGATTGGTTCCCAAATCCATGCGAACATTTCGGCCATGGTCCCCAGGCTGCTGTGCAGTTTGAAATGATTCGAGCGCACACAGCAGTCTGATGTTAGCCAGGTTTCTGAAAACTAATGAAAATACCAAATTCAGTACCTCAGAAAATTTGAATATTACTGGAGACCAATACAAACAAAGGTTTTATAGCAATGTAGAAATGTTGGCCAACTGAAAAGTATGAACGTGGAAAGTATGAGCATGTACAGCACTCAATGCTTAGCTGGGGCTCCTTTTGCCTGAATGACTGCAGCAATGCGGCGTGGCATGGAGTGGATCAGTCTGTGGCACTGCTCAGGTGTTATGAGAGCCTAGGTTGCTCTGATAGTGGCCTTCAGCTCTTCTGCATTGTTCGGTTTGGCGTATCACATCTTCATCTTCATGGGTTAAAGTCAGGCGAGTTTTCTGGCCAATCAAGAACAGGTCCTTACCACGGTCCTTTAACCAGTTGCTGGTAGCCTGTGCACTGCTGAAACCCATGTCCTGCATACGTCTGTGCGTGGTGGTTATTGAAGCACTGACTCCAGCTGCAGTCCACTCTTTGTGAATATCCGCCACATTTTTTAATAGGATTTTGCTCCACAGTCCTCTCCAGGGCGTGGTTATCTCTTTTGCTTGTACACTTTTTTTCTGCCACATCTTTTCCTTCCCTTCGCCTCTCTATTAATGTGCTTGGACACAGAGCTCTGCGAACAGCCTCTTTAGCAATGACCTTTTGTGTCATGCCCTTGTGCAAGATGTCAATGGTCGTCTTTTGGACAATTGTCAAGTCAGCAGTCTTCCCTACGATTGTGTACACTGTAGACCGGAATAGCTGTATTTACTAATGCTGCACAAGGAAACTCGTTCCTTCAAATAAAGATTAGTTTCACAAATACCATAAATAAACAATATAAGCTCATTCGACGTAGCCAATTATAAGTCTTTACTAAGACTGATTAGCTCACTCCACTAAGTTCTGTTTCGTATGGGCTTCGACCTCTACGGGCTTCGCTATTGGTTACAACCCGAGGCATCGCCTCGCGCCTGAGAGATTAAAACATCTACTCGCTCCAATCATACCAAGGTGATGGCACACCCACCTGGGGTATATAAACCCCCTCTGCCCACCACTCATCTCCTTTTTTAACTCAGCGTTTGAGAGAGCAAGTTCTTATCAGAACTCACTTCTATGAGCACGTTCTTCTCAGAACAATACTTCTACTTACTTTCAGGATCTTCTTGCCGTTTCTCCGCTCGAAGATGTCTTCACCTGCCGGTGTCGAGCTCCGCAGATGCGGCAAGTGTCCCTCCATCCTCCTCCCTGAAGACCAGCACGAGCTGTGCTTCCGCTGCCTCGGTTGGCGCCATACAGCGGAGGATGCTGACTGCCGGGCGTGCTTGGCGCTCTCCAGGGAAGAGCGCGAAAGCCGCCGCAGCTTCATGGGTCCAGATTCACCGGGACGGCCAGCTCAGGACGCTGTGCCGCCCGATCAGGATCTGGTGCCTCCAACAGGCCCCAGGAGGAAGGATTGGAGTGAGTATGATGAGGAAGATGATCGCCGCTGTTACGGGGAAGACGCTAACTCCATCTTCTCTGAGACGCCATCAGGGGTTCAGGGGGATCGTTATCCTTTGGATTATCTCCCTGCGCTGTTTGCGTCTGCCGCCGACCGTATGGAGATTCTTCTGCCCCCGTCTCAGTCTGCTGCTCCGTTGGAGGATTTCATGGAAGGCTTGGCTAGTCGTTCCCGCCGAAAACCTCGCCCTGTCGTGATGTGCCCTGCTATGCCGCCTATCATGCACTTTGCTCAGCGCGAATGGGTTCATCTGCTCGCGGCGAAACATCCTGTGCTTGGGTACGGGCTGTATTCCACGGTGCAGGATTGGACGTGGTGGTCCGGGGTCCCGCCGATTGAGTACGGGGTCAGGATGTCCCTCCTTCCGTCCTCATCCCCTTGGCTGGGCGGTAAATCGTTGCATCCCTCTGACAAGGACAAGCTAACGATGGCTGGACTTGGACCGCTGCTATGCTAACGCCGCTCAGGTAGTGGCGTTAGCTAGCAACATGGCTTTTCTGGCGGGCTCGCTAGATAAGCTCGTCCACGGGCGCACTGAGCTGGCCCTGGAGGAGCTTGAGGAGGTATGGACTACGGTGGCGGCCTTCCTCCGCATGTCCCAGGCTTTCGCCATTGACGGTGGCCGGTCAATGGCAGCGGCTCAGGTGGGATCTCGTCATTTGTGGCTGGGGCTTTCCTTGTTGAAGGAGCAGGATAAGCGTCAGCTACTGGATCTCCCGGTTTCCACGTCCTTGCTGTTTGGGCCTGACATCCAGGCGATGGTCGAGCGCTGAGAGCGTCTACTGCTTGTACGTCTTCTACACCTTTTGCTGCTTTTCGCAGCGCGCCACGGAAACGTATTCTCCTACCAGACCGTACGGAGGATGTGTCACGGCGGCCGGCACCTGTGACCCATCCGCGGGCAACGGTGCGGCCTCGGTCAAAGAGTATAGCGCTTCGCGGTCAGAGGCTGCCTCTAAACCCCCTATTGGCAATAGGCGGGACGGCTCCCGGGCTGTGCAGGGGGATGAGACAGGTCAGTCTAAGACAGTGTTTTTCAACCACTGTGCCGTGGCACACTAGTGTGCCGTGAGATATTGTCTGGTGTGCCTTGGGAAATTATGCAATTTCACCTAGTTTTTTGTTGTTGTAATAAATTCATTATTATCCGCAAATAATGTACAGTTTTCAAATGTCTGTGCCCTCTAGTGTTTCGGCAGAGTAACCATGTAATACTCTTCCATATCAGTAAGTGGCCGCAGGTTGCTCATTTGTGATGATCAATGGCATTGTGTATAGCGAGACTATACGGTGTTCCTACTGAATATAGGCTACAGAGTTACTTTTTTTTTTTTTTTCTGCTGGTGGTGTGCCTCGTGATTTTTTCAATGAGAAATATGTGCCTTGGCTCAAAAAAGGTTGAAAAACACTGGTCTAAGAGGCTTAGGTCTTCTCTAGGCTGCACGCTGTCCTTGCCCGCAGCGGCGCCGTTGTACGGGGACCCGGGTTTGGGACCCCCGCGGCCCTTTTCGGCAGGGCCCCCTGCGTCCTCCCCCGCAGGGCGGGGTGGAGGTGGGCGGGCCCGCTCCGTTTCTACTCTCCGGGCCGGTGAGGCCCGTGACAGAGTTTTACCACGAGTGGAGAAGTCTGGGGCTTCTCTCTTCTCCCTGGTTAGACAGGACGCTTCGCAGGGGCTACGTGTTGCAGTTCGCTCGAAGACCGCCGTCTTTCAACGGGATCCTCAGGACGAGGCTCCAGGGTCAGGCGGAGGCCGCGGTCATCGAAGAGGAAATAGCCTCGCTGCTGCGGCGCGGGGCTATAGCAGAGGTGGCTTCGGACGCGATGGAAAAGGGATTGTACTCCCCATATTTCCTAGTCCCCAAGAAGAACGGAGGTGTGCGGCCGATTTTGGACCTGCGCGTCCTGAACCACTGCATTGCGGAACGGCCTTTTCACATGCTGACAGTCAGGCAGCTCCTGGAGTGCGTCAGACCAGGCGACTGGATGACATCTGTGGACCTCACAGACGCATACTTCCATGTTCCTATTGTGTCGGAACACAGGAAGTTTCTGCGCTTTGCAGTGGGGGAGAAGTGCTACGAATATCACCGCCTCCCCTTCGGTTATTCACTGGCCCCGCGCACGTTCTCCAAGTGTGTGGAGGCAGCACTGGAGCCGCTTTGTCGTATGTTAGAACTCGGATAGAGTTCTAACATACATCGACGACTGGCTCATCCTGGCCTCCTCTCGGCAGGAGGCGCAGACTCACACAATGGCCCTGTTGGAACACATCTCTCGACTGGGCTTTGTGGTCAACCTGGAGAAGAGTGTGCTGTACCCCATCCAGCGTGCGACATATCTGGGCCTACAGCTGGACTCCAGGAGCATGCGCGCCTCCCTCTCGGCCGCGAGGATGGAGGCGCTGTGGACACTGGGGAGGGCGGTCTTGGACGGGCTACGGATACCGTCCCAGTCCATTCGCTCCCTACTAGGCATGATGGCTGCCGCTCACCCTGTGGTTCAGTTGGGTCTACTCCACATGAGGGGCCTTCAGCGGTGGTTTGGTCGCCTCAGGCTGCACCCTGTGCGGGACAGGAGGAAGGTGTGGTAGTCCCTCCGTCCGCGCGGAACGATGTGGAATACTGGCTGGCTCCAGATCGTCTCCTCCAGGGGGTTCGGCTGGGGTGCGTTCCTCATTACACAGAGGTGTTCACGGACGCGTCTCTGACCGGTTGGGACGGAGTGCTTGGGCAGTGCTCCACCGGAGGAACGTGGGAGTCACCTTTGGGGCATATCAATCTCTTGGAGATGGAGGCTGTGCGGAGGGTGCTCCTGCATTTCTCCAGTAAACTGGCGGGCCGCCATGTCATGGTGCGGTCGGACAACACCACTGTGGTGGCCTACCTGAACAGGCAGGGGGGGACCAGGTGACTGACTGACTGACTGCGTTGTCGGTGCATCCTTCCTGCATGTCCTTCAGTGAGGATGGGGGCCTGCTGGAGATGTGGCCTAATCCGGCTTTTCAGCCCAAGATTGTCACTTCTTCTTTCAGGTCTAGGGTTATCAGGATTAGACCCTTCTTCCCCCCCCACATACGTCTGTGGAGGATGAGAGGCGACATCTGCTGTGCCTGATTCGGGCCCTGCGTTGCTATTTGGACCGCTCAGCGACGTTCAGGCGATCGGACCAGCTATTTGTGGGTTTTGGAGCCAAGTGCAAGGGTGCCCCACTTTCCACCCAACGGTTGGCTCATTGGGTCTGTCATGCCATTCGTATGGCATACGAGGCTCGAGGCCATCCAGTTCCTAGGGTCATCAGGGCCCACTCTACACGAGGGGTGGCTGCCTCTACGGCGTTGTTCAGAGGGGTGTCGGTAGAGGATGTTTGCCTGGCGGCTTCTTGGTCATCCTCGTCAACCTTCGCCAGCTCGTACTTAATGGACGTCGCTTCTGGGTCGCTCGCTCATTCGGTTTTGAGCAGCGGCCGTGTTTAGTTTGTATTTCGCTGCCCAGTGCAGGTGCTTTTGGGAGAGGCTGCCTGTTGGGCGTGGAGGTGCGGACGCTCTTGGGAGAGGCGGCCTGCGCACCTTCACCTTCTTCTTGTCGGTTGTAAGTATGTGTGTGCTCTTGGGAGAGGCGGCACGCATACTCTGTGTTGTTGTGGTGGCATAGGCGCTCTTGGGAGAGGCAGCCGTTATGCTTCCTTCTGTAGGCCTTTAGGTGCCTTGGTGCTCTGGAGGAGCAGCTCGAGGCCCTTGCTCATATTGCCCATGGGTGCGTCTAGTTAGTGACACTGACTTCACGACGTTGTCCTGGGTGCGCTCCAATCATGGGCAATTTGTGCCTGCTGGGAGTACATTTATCCCTACGACCTTCGCGTAGGTTTTTAACCAATAGCGAAGCCCTTAGAGGGCGAAGCCCATACGAAAAACAAAAATGACAGTTACTAAACGTAACTATAGTTCTGTGAGTATAGTTTCAAAGGAGATGAGCAGTGGGCTGAGGGGGTTTATATACCCCAGGTGGATGTGCCATCACCTTGGTATGATTGGAGCGAGTAGATGTTTTAATCTCTCAAGCGAGGCGATGCCTCGGGTTATAACCAATAGCGAAGCCCGTAGAGGGCTACGCCCATACTCACAGAACTATAGTTATGTTTAGTAACTGTCATTTCCAAGTTATTTGTACTAATCAGTTTTAGTTCAATGAAATGATTTAATTGTGCACGTTTAAGTAATGTTTGTTTATTAGTACTTAAAAAAAGCACATGGTACTAGATACCGGCACAATCACATACAAGTGCCTGCAGCAATTTGCATCAACAAAATGGGTAAAACATACCTCTAAAGCAGAAAATAAGAATGTTTAAGTTTCCATCACTGTTAGCAACTTCAGCCCAATAATGTTTGATTATGGGCTTAAAAAATTATGAAGCACAGTTTCTGGGTTTGGATATTACGTTAATGTATCCAGGAAATACAGAATGAAGTGTGGACACTTTAGAGGAAGAAAAAGTTAAATTTAATGTCTTACTCAAAACTGCATGAATGTGTGAATGAATAAGTGACTTTGACAACAGAATGTTATAATTTGGTTTAAGGTGCAAAAATGTAGATTTTGCATATGTCCACTTGTTATAATTATCTTAACACTAAAAACCCAAAAAAAAACTACAGACAAGGCCTCTTCAGAGTCCTGAAGGGGCAAATAAAAGCATAATTAGTATTTTTATTACTCATTATTTACTCTTACACTATATCATGGACTTGATGGGGAAAAAATGTAATATCGCATCAGGTTTCTTTGTTTTGTTTAAATAACCTACACAGATCACATATGAGGTGGAAACCACTAGATTTATGTCAGAATTCGTATTGACAAGCCTCAAACCCAGACCAGATTCAGTATTGCTCTGTCTTTTATGCTTAATATTGGACATGAATTTACTCTTGTAGTAAGAGTAAAAGGACATTGATTATTAATCAACTATTAAAAAAGAAAAGAAAAGAAAAAACATTTTTGTCATTATCTGGACCAAACTGACTCTAAAGTAAAACATGTTGTAAACATTACAGATTGTTTTGCAGTTAAATCGAAAGCAAGAATAGAGAAACAGGGTTGATAATCCAAAGAGAAAACATTTGTACAAAAGTAATTTACAGAAATTTGTCTCAAGTCCTCTGGTTTGTCTCTCAGAAGAATGGAAGGGCTCCTCAGCATCGTTGTCCAAAATTTGTGTTGGGTCTAAAATCTGTGGGCAACAAAAAATATGTCAAGACATATTTTCCTTTTTTGTTTGGTTTCTTCTAAAACCCAGACTGGGATCATTTTGACTCAAACCACACTAGACCTACAGTACAACTTATGTCTACAACCGTCATTTCAACATATTTGAGATGAAATCTCTTTTTATGCAAGCGCTTATATATTTTTTATATTTGTATTTTTCTGCAGCGTTTTGTGCTAAATGTTTCATGTTGTATGTTTGAACCAAAGAAAATATCTAGTTTGTGAGACTGTTCACTAATAATGAAAATCAAACTTATTCTGATTAAATACGAACCGACAACTTATGAAATCATCCATTGTAGTGGGCAAGTGTCCAGGGTAACCTTTCAAATATCCGCCTCTGCAACATCTGATGGTAATCTTCTTTTGATGTTCAGCCATCTAATGTACAAAAAAAGACATCGATTAGATGGTTAAGCAATGACAAGCAGCCCAAATCTGAGAAAAAAAGGAAACAACACATTTTCTATCAGTTCTTGGCATAATAAGTGCTCCATGTGAGCGCTTTTGAGAGAGTGGGATAAACAACTTCTCACTTCACTATCGTGACATGAACGTGTTTAAACGCTGATTATGACGTTCGTTCAACACATTATTAGCTGAAATAAAGTTCCTGCCCTCCTCCCCCACCTGTTTCAGTCGCTCTTTTTCTCTCACTGGCCTTGTCCGTTTCTTTGTTGAAAAAGTTTAATCTGCAGAAGTGTGTCTTTGTCCCAATCTTCTGTTGATTGAGCGCAGACATGAATCGTGTTACCGACACTACAGTGAGGTGCCTCATGGGGAATGTAGTTCTAATGTATTTTTAATGTATTTTTTCTCGCAGGCCAACATTTCCCCTGCTCTAAAGCTTGCGTGTCTTGCAGCGTTCACCCACACGGTCGCGTTCAGCCTGGATGCTCTGCTGACCACTGCCACGCTCTCCTCTGCCCCGAGTGTTTTTTTTTTAAATAAAGCTCGCGTAAACTTCGGCTCTGACATTATTCATGTCTGAACATGGCAAAGAGTGATACGGTGGCCAACTCCCCAAGCGAAAAAGCATTGTAGCCAATGTTAGCTCGGACTAGCAGAGTTAGCTCCAGGCTAGCGCCAGGAAAATCCACAGAGCGGACTTCTTATCCACAACGTTCCTACTAGTTTGGCAATGCGTGGCCGGGTGTCAAAATGTCATAACACAATGCACAAAATACAGCGTCTTCCCACCGTTTCGTCCCGTTTCACCTCGGCCTCCCTTTTCTACCCCGGGATGCAAGCTAACATAGCTAACGTCTCGTAGGAACTTTGAATGTTCCTTCTAGTCACTCACAATCAGATTAATACACAAAATTGATCTGGAGAGAATGTGCCCCGTAGAGCTCCCTTATAGAATTAAACAAGAATAACATGGCCAAACCTCAAACATTTCATTCAACCATATCTTACTGTCTAAATCAGGGGTGTCAAACATACGGCCCGCGGGCCTGGTCCAGCCCGCGAGATGATTTAATCCGGCCCCTGCCCTGTAGAGCATAAATTAAGTCTCTAGCCCATTCCTGTGCAGAGTTATGAATTTTTAAAGAATAACCAGAATGCTCATTCTAGCCACTAGGGGGCATTAAATTTAAAAAAAGGATAGAGTTCCACACGTGTCCAGCAGAGGGCACTGACATAATAAGAGCTCAGGATATGAACAACACATTATAAAGCCATGTGGTAAATGGACAGTCTGCCCAAGGGCGGCTGTGGCTTCAATAAAAGTTTACCACCACCAAGTGAATGAATAAAGACTACTGCACTTTGAGGAACTTGTGACACAGGCTTGTAAAGTGCAATACAAGTGTAAACCGTTGTCATTGATGAAGCTACAGTCAAGTTGGGGCTTTGATCAAATCACAGCTTATTATTGTTCATTTATTGGAAACATTTTCTCTATTATATGTGGCCCGCGACCCGCCATGGGAGCTGATTTTCGGCCCGCGACCCCATAAATCATGTTTTGTGAAACACGTTTCGTACAGCCTAAAGCATGTTATGCAATGCTTTCACATAATATCATCTGTAATTTTGAAGATTTCCTTCGTTCTTGTCTTGTCTCGTCTTCTCTCAAAAAGCAACCGACCGGTGCGTCGTCTGTGCAGTGAGTGAGTGACGTAATGACGCGGCCCTGAATTTGAAAATAAACCCCACCCCTCTTACCGTTTTGATCTGGTTTAGTAATTACTGCTTAACATTATTTTTCCACAGCACTGTCATGCTTAATATTATTTTATCACAGCACTATCATGCAAAAGTAGTACAAACAGCTTATGAAGTTTAGTAACAAAGCTAATTATGACCAAATCATATAAGATTAAGCAATAACAACTAATCTGTATATGCTGTAACAAAATCCGGGTTTATAGTGTAGCCTACAGAACTACTGAGAGACCATTTAAAGGCCTTTGAGGTGTGTTGAGTCAGTTATCTGATGAGAGTGTGGCACCAGGCACCATATTCAACCATTTCACGACATAGGGAGGATCGTTGTTATTGTTTATTTCTGTGATTTTCACCGGATGTTTTGGTGACTGGTGGGCAAAACAGCTGATTTTCCGAGCTTGAAGAGCTGTTTATTTAAATCACAGATCTTTTATAGCACCGATCTTTTCACAGATGCAATGCGTTTTGGTGAACGATGTCTGACCCACCATAGAGCTATTAATATCTATTAAATACATTTGCGTTGCCCACCAGGGCGATCCCCTCATCCTGATTATCTGAGATACTGCTTTAGGGTTTTCATTTGTTTTCAATTGTAATCATCAAAATGAAATAAAAAACAATAAACACTTGAAATATATCAGTCTATATCTATCTATGAATATATATATATTAAAAAAACCTCTTCCTCACCTTCTGTGGGGGGTCTCTTTTTCCTCCTGCTCGGGTCCTCTACCAGAGGCCTGGGAGCTTGAGGGTTCTGCGCAGTATCTTTGCTGTTCCTAGAACTGCACTTTTCTGGACCGAGATGTCTGATGTATTTCCTGGGATCTGCTGGAGCCACTCCTCCAGTTTGGGGGTCACTGCCCCGAGTGCCCCAACGACCACGGGCACCACTGATGCCTTCACCCTCCAGGTTTTCTCCAGCTCTTCTCTGAGCCCCTGGTATTTCTCCTGTTCCTTTTTCCTGATGTTGAAGTCTTGGTGTTGCTATGTCGACCACAACGGCTTTCCTCTGCTCTTTGTCCACCACCACAATGTCCGGTTGGTTCATTACCATTCTGTCCGTCTGTATCTGGAAGTCCCACAGGATCTTGGCTCGGTCATTCTCTACCACCTTTGGAAGTGTTTCCCACTTTGACCTTGGGGTTTCCAGCCCATACTCTGCACAGATGTTCCTGTACACTATACCAGCCACTTGGTTATGGCGCTCCATGTAAGCTTTCCCTGCATTATCTTACACCTGCAGTTATGTTCTTACACCTGCAGTTCTGTAAAGCTGGATTGTCTCATTGGCCTCTTTGCACAGTCTACACCTGGGGTCTTGTCTGGTGTGGTAGATCTGGGCCTCTATTGCTCTGGTGCTCAAGGCTCCTGTGCAGCCATGATGAGCCTCTGTGCTGTCCTTTAGTCCGGCTCTGTCTCGCCATTGGTAGGATTTCTGTATATCCGCCACTTCAGTTATGTTTAGGTGGTACATGCCGTGTAGGGGCTTGTCCTCCCATGACGGGACCTCCAGCACCTCATCTTCTGTTCCCCATTGTCTGAGACATTCACTGAGCACGTCATCTGTTGGAGCCTTGTCCTTGATGTACTTGGATCTGGGATGTTTCATCCTGGATAGTGGCTCTCACACTCACTAGTCCTCGGCCTCCCTCAGAAAACTCTCCATAAACTCCAACTGGTCCAAAATGCAGCCGCCCGCATCATCACATACCCCCCCTCCATAAACCACATCACGCCTGTCCTTCAACAGCTCCTCTGGCTCCCCATCACCCACCGCATCCAATATAAAATCCTGCTCCTCACATTCAAAGTAATCCACAAGCTCGCCCCTCCATGCCTGACTGACCTCCTCCATATCTCCACACCTGCCCGCTCTCTCCGCTCCTTCTCTTCTCTATGGCTCACTGCCGCCCCACTCGCCCGTCTCGTCACCATCGGGAGTAGAGCCTTCAGTTGCTCTGCTCCCGAGCTCTGGAACACTCTCCCTCCTGACCTCCGTAACACCAACTCACTCCCACACTTCAAACCCATCTTCAAAACTCATCTGTTTAGACAAGCCTACTCACTGTGACCACAACTGCATCGTCCTTTTATTCAAGCTGTTTTTAACATTGTATTTTAACTGTTTTTAATTGTTGTGTAATTATACTTGTGGATGTGAGGCGACATTTAGTGTCTAGAAAGGCGCCTAAGAAATAAAATGCATTATTATTATAATTATAATTATAATAATTATTATAATTATTATTATTACTATTATTATTACTATTACTATTATTATTATTATTATTACTTCCCGCTAGCGTACAGTGTCTGAGTGTTGGATTTGAGGTGAACCCTCCGTGCATGGTTAGGAGCTTTCGCGTCTTAACATCTGTGGTCTGTATCTCATCCTTTGGCAGCTTATTATTCCTGCAGGGTTTCTGATTACTGACAAGGCGTAGCTGTTTATTGCCCAGGATTTGTTCTTGCCATTGAGCTGCTTCTTAGGACCTGCCTTACGCGTTGGAGGTATTTGGCTGTAGCCGCTTTCCTTATATATCTGTCCCGTGCGCGCCTCACCTGGTTGTTCTTGCACAGGTCCGGC
This sequence comes from Gobius niger, assembly GCF_951799975.1. Lineage (NCBI taxonomy): Eukaryota > Metazoa > Chordata > Actinopteri > Gobiiformes > Gobiidae > Gobius > Gobius niger. The sequence continues at coordinate 28,761,980 of NC_136869.1, read as the reverse complement.
AACATGCTGGTGCCATCTCCGCCGCGCATCAGCCCTCGTGTTGCTTCTTCAGCCCCGCGTAAAAGGTGATATATATATATATATATATATATATATATATATATATATATATAAAACTCAAACAGTACTGGAAAGGCATATGGGAGAAGGAGGCAGCACACACCAGTGATGCACAGTGGCTGGTGGCTCTGAGAGAGGACCACAGCAACCTCCCTGAACAGAATCCAGTTACCATCACAGTGGCAGACATCCAAGAAAGAGCTTCAGGTATGAAAAACTGGACAGCACCAGGCCCTGACATGATACACGCCTACTGGCTTAAGAAACTCACAGCACTCCATGAGCGCTTGGCAGCACAAATGAACCAGCTGCTGAGGGATGGGGATCACCCTGAACGGTTGACCGCAGGGCGCACAATCCTGATCCTGAAGGATCCCTCAAAGGGCACAGTCCCATCCAACTATCGGCCAATAACCTGCCTCTCCACAACGTGGAAGCTCATGTCCGGCACCAGAGCGGATAAGATAAGCAGGCACATGGATCAATACATGAGCACAGCTCAGAAGGGAATCGGTAAAGATACCAGAGGTGCCAAACACCAGCTCCTGGTAGACAGAACAGTCGCTCGAGACTGCAGAACCCGACACTAACCTGAGCACTGCCTGGATTGATTACAAGAAAGCCTACGACTCAATGCCACATACTTGGATCATTGAATGCCTGGAGCTCTACAACATCAACAGGACTCTAAGAGCCTTCATTGCAAACTCGGTGAGGTTGTGGAAAACCACCCTTGAAGCCAATGGCAAGCCACTTGCACAAGTCTCCATCAAATGTGGCATATTCCAAGGAGACGCCCTGTCCCCACTGCTGTTCTGCATAAGTCTGAACCCCCTCAGCCAAATAATCAACAAGACTGGCTATGGATACCGACTCAGGAACGGGGCCACCATCAGTCACCTCCTCTACATGGATGACATCAAGCTGTACGCTAAGAATGAGCGAGACATCGACTCACTGATCCAGACCACCCGGATATACAGTGCAGACATTGGGATGTCATTCGGACTAGAGAAGTGTGGTCGGATGGTGACTAAGAGAGGGAAGGTAGTCCACACAGAAGGTCTCACTCCCAGAAGGAACAATAGCAGACATTGAGGACAGTTACAAGTACCTCGGAATCCCACAAGCAAATTGCAACCTCGAAGAGGTGACAAGGAAAGCAGCTACGGCCAAATACCTCCAACGAGTAAGGCAGGTCCTAAGAAGCAGCTCAATGGCAAGAACAAGTCCCGGGCAATAAGCAGCTACGCCCTGCCAGTAATCAGATACCCTGCAGGAATAATAAGCTGCCAAAGGATGAGATACAGACCACAGATGTTAAGACACGAAAGCTCCTAACCATGCACGGAGGGTTCCACCCCAAATCCAGCACTCTGAGACTGTACGCTACCCGTAAGGAAGGAGGCCGAGGACTAGTGACTGTGAGAGCCACTATCCAGGATGAACCATCCAAGATCCATAAGTACATCAAGGACAAGGCTCCAACAGATGACGTGCTCAGTGAATGTCTCAGACAATGGGGAACAGAAGATGAGGTGCTGGAGGTCCCGTCATGGGAGGACAAGCCCCTACACGGCATGTACCACCGAAACATAACTGAAGTGGCGGATATTTAGAAATCCTACCAATGGCTAGACAGAGCCGGACTAAAGGACAGCACAGAGGCTCATCATGGCTGCACAGGAGCAGCCCTTGATCTATCACACCAGACAAGACCCCAGGTGTAGACTGTGCAAAGAGGCCAATGAGACAATCCAGCACATAACTGCAGGGTGTAAGATGCTGGCAGGGAAAGCTTACATGGAGCGCCATAACCAAGTGGCTGGTATAGTGCACAGGAACATCTGTGCAGAGTATGGGCTGGAAACCCCAAGGTCAAAGTGGGAAACACCTCCAAAGGTGGTCGAGAATGACCGAGCCAAGATCCTGTGGGACTTCCAGATACAGATGGATAGAATGGTATTGAACCAACCGGACATTGTGGTGGTGGACAAAGAGCAGAGGAAAGCCGTTGTGGTCGACATAGCAATACTAAGCGACTAAAACATCAGGAAAAAGGAACACGAGAAACTAGAGAAATACCAGGGGCTCAGAGAAGAGCTGGAGAAAACCTGGAGGGTGAAGGCATCAGTGGTGCCCGTGTTCGTTGGGTTGTTGAGTGGGGCTATCGTGTCATCATTATTTACCAAATATGAAACACTTTTTTTATGCACAAATAGTGAGTTTTGGAATATGGTCAGGGGGTCAAATTCCTCAAAGAAAAACATCTCACACCACCCACTCATCTATAAGTTGGGGGCAGTTAGTGCTCTGTTGCACACCCCCAGCAGAGCGCTAACAAACTCAGAGGTGGATGGAGTAGCAGAATACGGTCATGTGTGTGAGGTGTTGCAGAGGTGTGAGTTTGCAGATTGGACCTTTGCTCGTGTGTCTAACAGAAGTCATTACAAGAAGCCCGAAAGTAGAACATTGAATAAACTCAAGGCTCAGATCACTCTGCCGTATGTGGCTAACTTGTCGCATCTTTCCAGACTTGGGATTAGTAGATCACTGAAACCTTTTAGCAACTTATGCTCCTGGCTGGTACATGTACAGTGGGGGGGAAAAGTATGTGAACCCTTAGGAAATTGTCTGCCTAAATTGATCAAAAAATGTGGTCCGATCTTTAACAAAATCACCAGAATAGACAAACAGTGTCTGCTTTAACTAGTACCACCCAAGCAATTACACAGTGTCATATTTCTATTGGCCAAAACATGTAAACATTCACAGGACAGGTAGGAAGAAGTAAGTGGACCCTTGGATTCAAAAGATGGCAGCAATAATTTCATCCAGATGTTTCTTGTAGTTGTTGGTTGCTGCCAGATTCCACATTCTCTGTGTTCGCCCTGTTCCACTCCACCCCGACCTCCGCAGCAAAGGCATTGCTTCTTCGCTCTGAAGGGCCTCCGTCGCCTCTCCCTGATAAGAATATGGATCAGGAGTTAATGGCTGCGCTGTGAGTGAGCTCCCAAAAGGACCAGAGCATTTCACGATTTGAACCCGCTTAAACTATGTAAATAATATAAGAAATGCTAATTAAGAAGCGGGGGAGAGAAGTACACACCAGTTTACACACTTGTTTGGACAAAGAGTAAGTGAACCAAAAGATTGTTTCAAGTGGAAACCTTGTGCTAGCATTAGCAGCTAAATGAAAAAAAGGCAACAGCTGCACTTGAAGCTAAACGGAGAATCATGGCAAATACCGAAGTTATTCTGCAAGAACTGAGAGCCTTTCGACTAGAAATCAAAGAACAACTTCAGGGCATCAAGGAAGAGCTGACCAGAGTGAAAAAACAGGCTGGGAGAAGCTGAGAAGAGGATTGAGAAAGCGGGGGAGAGAATTCGGAATGTGGAGGAAGCTATGACCGAGCTAGTGCAGCTAAACAGGAAGTTGGAGGAGAAGATGGTGGACATGGAGAGCCGGTCAAGGAGAGAAAACATCAGAATTTATGATGTTCCAGAATCGTCAGAGAAAGACTCTCCATCAATGATTGCATTTGTTGAGACACTACTGCGTGAAGGCTTGACTCAAGTATTTTTGTCACTTCTGGACTTTTGGATCCAATGCTGCTCTCCTGTTCAGTTCTGCTTCGCTTTACTTACCAGCTATCTCATCTAAAATGTTCTTTGGGCAATGGATATCTGAGCTAAATTGGCCTGCTTTTAACAGCCAAACTAACCGGAGACAACACAGCAACAGATGCTACAGAATTTCATCTCGAGCAGAACTCCTCAACATAAATACAACAAGCTTACCCTTCCATTCCTCTTTTAGAGAAGCCCAAAAGGTTTACAGTGCCTCTCGTAAGTATTCATACACCTTGAACTTTTGCACATTTTGTCATGTTGACAACCCTAAACATAAAGATTGTATTTAGATTTTTTTACTGAACGTTCACACACAAGTAACAGACAACTGTGAAGTGAAAGCAAAATGATACATGATTCTGTTATTTTTCAAAAAATAGAAAAGTGAAAAGTGGGGCTTGCATAAGTATTCATACAGCATTTTCTGAGTGCATTAAATTGCCTTTAAAACATTCCTAATGACTCCAGAATGATCACACCTTGGCCTAACGGTTAAATAGAGGCACCTGTGTGTAATCTACTCTCAGTATAATTTCAGCTGTTCTTTTAGGCCCTCAGAGCTGTGGTCGGAGTGTATTGGTCACTAAACAACATCATGAAGGTCAAGGAGCACCAGAGAGGTCAGGGATAAAGCTGTGGAGAAGTTTAAAGCAGCATTAAGTTATACAAAGATTTACCAAGATTTAAACATCTCCCGGAGCAACTGTTCAATCCATCATTCAGAAATGGAAAGAGTAAAGCACCACTGCCAACTTACCAAGACACGGCTGTTCACGTAAACTAACAAACTGAACAAGGAGACACTGGTGAGAAATACAACCAAGTGCCCCAAGATAACTCTGGAGGAGCTGAAGTCCTGCTGCTGAGCTGGAGGAATCTGTACATGGGACAACTATAAGTCGTATCTACACAAATCTGGCCTTCATGGACGAGTGGAAGAAGAAAGCCATTATTGAAAGGAGGCCATAAGAAATCCCGTTTGAAGTTTGTAGAAGTCATATGGAGGACACAGCTCCATGTGGAAGAAGGAGCTTTGGTCAGATGAGACAAAAAAAAGCAAACCTAACACTGCTATACAGGGGGGAGCATCATGCTGTGGGGCTGCTTTTCCTCAGCGGGGACTGGGGAGATTGTAAGAATAGTTGGGAAGATGGATGGAGCCAAATACAGGGACATGTTGGAGGAAAACCTGCTGGAGTCAGCAAGAGAACTGAGGCTGGGGCGGAGATTCACCTTCAGCAGGACAATGACCCTAAACACAAAGATAAATCTACAATGGAATGGTTCAATAAAAACATATTAATGTGTTAGAATGGCCCAGTCAAAGTCCTGACCTAAATCCTATTGAAAATCTGTGTAATCATCTGAAAACTGCTGTTCACAAACGCTCTCCTTCTAATGTGACAGAGCTTGAGTTGTTTTGTAAAGAGGAATGGGCTAAAATGTCAGTCTCTACATGTGCAAACCTTGTAGAGTCAGACCCCAAAAGACTTGTGCTGTTATTACAGCAAAAGGGGGTCCACAAAGTATTCATTCATGCTGTATGAATACTTATGCAAGCCCCACTTTTCGGTTTTCTATTTTTTGAAAAATAACAGAATCATGTATCATTTTGCTTTCACTTCACAGTTGTCGGTTACTTGTGTGTGAACGTTCAGTAAAAACATCAAAATAAAATCTTTATGTTTAGGATAGTAAACATGACAAAATGTGCAAAAGTTCAAGGTGTATGAATACTTACGAGAGGCACTGTAATTGTGTTACTTTCTGTTGATGTCCATTTCTCAAGATTATCACACTCTCTCAGCATCTGCACGTCGCAATAACCCCAAAACCTCTTGTCTCGTTAGTTATAGTAATTCCGTGGTACATTGGAAATATCAGACAATCCATACCACAGGGCTCAGTGTGCTCACAGATACGTAAGTCAACAAAGGTAGTAATGTGGCAGCTGTCATTTTGAGTTAATACAATTTTGAGAGTCAAATTTTATTCCAAGCTAAAACATTTGGGGCTATAGACCCGGAATGTAGCCCACTGCTCCCTTGCACTTTCTATCCACAATACAATTTCCCCACTGTGGGATCATTACTATTGTTGCCACAGCTGATCTAATGGAAGCGAGACAACCTGTCGACGCCATCGGCCCTCCCTCCCAGAAGTTACACTTCTGAATTGTTTAGGCCAAGTGTAGATAAGCAAAAGCTTTTGTTTAGTTAGTTTAGTTGTTGTATTTGAAGAAGAGAGACAGTTCCATGAAGCTACTCCATGAGGGACTATTGTGGAAAAGACAAAACAAAACTATCCAACATGTAAATGTCCCTCAGCTCCTCCGGAATATTACAGCACTGGGGAGGTGTGAGACTTGTCCTATTGTCCTGGACCAGCCTGGGACCAATCAGCTCCGTCAGATTCATGTGCTTGAAAAGAGATTGTGTTGGATCCCCGAACGTCTCTCCACAAAAAATCAAGACCAGACCCCATTCAAAACTAAAGAGCCACGGTGAGCTAAACCATGTCTGTGTGCATAGGTAAAGGGCCGTTATTGTGTCACAATTATAGTCAGCTCTTTGTGTCGCCTCCTTCAGCCAAATGAGTGCAGTTTATATTCTAAAATAAACATAAAGAAAGAGAGAGAGAGAGAGACAGAGAGATAAATAGACAGAGAGAGAGAGAGAGAGAGAGAGAGAGAGAGAGAGAGAGACAGAGAGAGAGACAGACAGACAGACAGAGAACGAGCTGGAGATACAAAGAGTGACAGAGAGAGAGAGACAGAGAGAGAGAGAAACAAAGAGACAAAGAGAGAGAGAGACAAAGAGAGACAGAGAAAGAGAGAGACAAAGAGAGACAGCGAGAGAAACAAACAGAGACAGCGAGAGAGATAGAGAGAGAGGGAGACTTTTGACTTTACCACAACGTTTAGGCCAAATTCATCCACCGGGAGCAAGACAGCCACAAATGTTCCAACGTTTCCTCCTCAGGGCAAAAGACGCAGTTTCGTGCCCGGGTCAAAGTGGGCCACATGTCTGTTCATAGCCACAGCCCCATGCACCACCCTCCACTGGAGATCAGAGCAGTGTTTTCAAAAGGAGGGCGGTACAGTGACTTCCAGCTGCCTTTGGGAGATGACCCTGGAGCCAACGCACCTGACAACACCTGGACTCTGGACGGCCATCAAGAGCAGCTCTATTTCGGACTTTGACCACAACGATGTAAAGGGCCTTTTTGGAGACTGTGGGGAAGTCTGGTAGAACCAGCGTGGTGAAAGACAACAGAGATCCAACAGTGTCCTGTCCACCACCTGCACCTGCTTTCCTGCATAGAAAGACCAGGGGAGGTGGTCCGGAAGAGCGCAGTCCCAACATCTCCCTGATGACTCTGTTTTACCTCTCCCAGAAGTTTCTCCAGCACCTGCTGTGATCTAAGGCCGGTCTCCTGGCTTTGCCGAGCTGCACTTTTCCAACCTCTTCCAAACCACAGGTCAGCCACACATTTGCAGAGTCCAGTACACCGCTCCTGACCAGTGGGTTATAGAACAGTGGCTCCATTGCTCTCCGTCTGTACAGCTGGTCTCTGGAAAATGTCAGCACTGCTCTCCACTCTTTCAGCACTGACTAGTAGAAAGCAGAGGTCCCAGTAATGTCCACACCGTGCAGGTCCAGCAGGAACAAGTGTTTATCGTAGCCCAGCCTCCTCACCCCACGAAGCAGAACTGAGGCAGTCGGATAGTTGCCACTCGACTTGCAATATCCATGATTGCTTGTCCTCCTTCAGCAAACACTGCCACCTTTAGCCAGTGATGCCCCCCCCAAAAGAAGTCCACCAGCCGCCTCTGGATGTTCATCAGCAGTGCATTGGGAGGCTGCAGCACAGTAAAGCAATGCCATAACATGGAGGCAGCCAGGCTGTGGTTGGACCCATGTCCATCAAGACAATCGGGCGCTCACTTTTTCCCCTAGACCTTCCCAGTTGTTTTTCTGGAAGAGCTCACACCCAAAATAAACCCCAAGGCACTTCATCCCTTCTGTGCTCCACTGAAGCCCAGCGAGGAGTATCGGTACTGTCTTCTGCACCCATCGGACAAGCGGCAGCCCCTCACATTTCTGCCAGTTCACTTTAGTGGAGGAAGCCTCTTCATAACGATCCAGTTGTTGCCGTATGTCCCTGGGATCCATGATGAGCACAGTCAGGTCACCCGCAAAGGTCGACAGATGTTAAGTGTGTCCTGTTCCAGAGTGAAACCCTGAAGACATGCCCTCAATTGATGGAGTAGGGATTCAATGGACAATTCAAAGGACGGCTCAACCCTCCCCCCACTTTCAACAACACCGCAGCTCTGGAGTACAACAAGTCAATCCACAATATAAACTTTCAGGGAAAACCAAATGCTGTCAAAGTCTTAAACAAATAGGAATCAGGGGGCAGCCCATCAATCCAACCCAAAGTTGCTTCACTGCCGCTGCCATTTCCCAAGAAACTGGGCCTGACAAGTCTCTTCAGCACCATGCTCAGTGCCTCCTTAGCCCTTTCATTCAGAAAGGTTCTGGCCAAACATCTTTATTTGAGCCTTTCCCATCTCCCACCATTTCAGGATATTGCCATATTCTACTTTCCTGCTCTGAAAACAGCCCAAACGCCTGGCAGAAGGAGACATCCTGTAATAGCTTCACCTTAAGGCACCAGCAAGGACAACGTGAAGCACGAGGTGGCGCTAGTGTCACTAAATGGTGATCTGAAAAAGCAACAGGATAAATCTGGGATCCCTTAACCTGGTTATTTTGAGTTTTGTTGATGAATAATCTGTTTGGACGAGCGGCACTCACCGTCCACCCACTGACCTGAACCCAAGTGTACTGACGTAATGTGGGGTGGCACTGCCTCCGTGCATCCACCAAATCTGTGTTCCAATCCTTTGGGTGTGTTGTAGTATTCCAGACCCCATCCACTAACAGAACAGAGTTACTTGTGTAGTTTTCCAATTGTGTATTCAAACTGGGAAGTAACTGCGTTTGATTCACTGGTATGTTAGGTGCATAAATGTTAATAAAACCAAAATGTGTATCTCTAAAAGTCCCATGCCCCTTCTCTACCTCAATACGAGGACCAGGCGTAGAAAAGTTTAGCTGTCCCTGCACTCACGTTAGAGCAATGGCTCAGAAACACTGATCCTGGGCAGGCCCCACTCCAGTCTGCCTCATTACCCACAGTACTGTGTGTCTCCTGTAGGAGCAGCACATCAATGTGTTTGAGCCTCATAAGCTCAGCCACTGCAGTTTTCTTCCCTTGATTCCTCCCGCCATTAATGTTTAGGGTTCCTATTCTATGGCTCTCCATGAATGACAGAAGAGAAGGGGACAGTTACCAAACACAAGCAGAGGACAAAACACCACTGTGCACCAGCCATTATTCCAGTTGGAAGCTCCTCTTACCCACCTTTTCCTTTCTCACTCTCCCTAAAAACTTAGACAATCTGTATCGCTTCTTTTGACTTTGAGTCTGACAATTGTGACAGTGTGTCAATCATCCTCATCCTCCTCACACTGCCTACTGCTCCCCTCTCCAGCACCTTGGGCACTACTCCCTTCTCCAGCATTCTGCCCACTGCCCTCCTACACATCACTGCCTCCTGGCTCCACCCTGCCTCTGCTTCAGCACCATGCTCAGTGCTCAGAGACGGGGGCGGGGCACTGTTTACAGTTTCTCCCCGTGTTTGGACAATGCATTTCAGCTTCAGTCTGAGTGGCTGCAGTCTCAGAAGGTCCTGGTAGCTGCTTCTACTATGTCACTCGTGTTTCCTCGATCCCTCGCTCCCCACCACCCGCTCAGACTCCCCGACTCAGCCTTCTCTGTGGGGGCAGGACGTACGCTTGTGCTCGAGGTCCCCGCACAGACAGACGGACGGACGGACGGACGGACGGACAGACAGAAGGAGAGTGAAACAGAGAGAGAGACTTTGACTTGACTTTGCACATGCATTTATTGTCAATTATTTACTCAATACACCTCAGAAAACCAACATTTTTATAATGATCCATTTACTTTAGAGTCCCGCAACAAGTACACCTCCAGAACTCTACGCGCACAGAACTAACTCCCCTCCCCTCACTGTGCATAGCACCCCCCAACTGTCCACAGTTCCTCAAAGTCCGCCAGCTCCCCCAACAAAGAGCTGTACAAGAACTCCACCCTCCGTGTCGCCGTCACCAGCCTCTGGAGCAGCAGCTTGGGGTCTTTGCAGAAACCGCCATTTCGTTCCTTCTGCTCAGCCAGATTCCCATTTTTGCCAGGTCACGGGTTCGTATTCCAAAAGGTATAAAAATGATGGCAAAGGCCGAATATTTAGATCTACCGGCTTTCATTTACAGTGCAGATTAAACAAGAAAAGAAAGTATTTACAAAAAAAACCCTTACAAATCCAAGGCCTCCTCAAGACGCCAGCCCAGCTCCAAAATCCAACTACCACAGAGCCCCAAATGCTCAACACAAAACCATAGAAAATAATACCAAATATTCATGCCAAACTAATGAAAATAAGTTTCTCTACGAGGGACAACAGAAACTCACACCCAAACACAAGACATCATAAAATAATTACAAAACACCCTTGTGCGCTACAGCAGGGAGAAGCAGTCGTTATGGAGGGACAGTTTGTGGACGTATGACCGCGGGATGCGTGCGTGGCCTGCGGGGAACCAGTCTTAGAGCGAGAGCGCGCCTGAGCGCTCCCAGCGAGAGTGACGAGTTGGCTACTGGCGCCCCGTCACAGGCCATTTTGGTCTAGTGACCCAGGATGTAGTTCACTAGACCCACTTTCCTCTGCTGCACTACGGTGAACTTAAGGCCATAGATAAAAAGCTCCGAGGGCAGGACAGCCACAGCTGCTCCAGTGTCTCTTCTTCTCCCGTGCAGAAAGCACATAGCATCTGGACCTTGGGTCAAAGTGGGCCATGTGTCTGTTAGTGGCCACGGCCCCATGCACCGCTCTCCACTCTCCGCGTTTCTCAATCGGAGGCCGGTGCAGGGACTTCCAGCTGACTCTGGGAAACTGGAAAACTAGGGCCGTTTCTCCATCTGTGTACTTGTGTGGACTTTTGTGCTCGTGGACTCGTGAAACGTCATCACGCGCGGCCCAAGTCCTGTTCCAATTCAAAGTTCGCTTCTCAGCAAGTTCGATGTAAATCCCCGGATGAGAACTTGCTCCGCCCGTTTTACCCAGGATGCATCAGAGGAGACTTGTGCGTCTCCGCCAGCTATATTTCCCACAATCCGTTTGGTTTTGAGCACGTGTCTCACCGCGAGCCGCCGCCGGCAGAGGCCCCTCCTCCTCACACCGAGCCCCTCCTCCTCACACCGAGCCCCTCCTCCTCACACCGAGCCCCTCCTCCTCACACCGAGCCCCTCCTCCTCACACCGAGCCCCTCCTCCTCACACCGAGCCCCTCCTCCTCACACCGAGCCCC